>NW_006789458.1:1887290-1957772 GCF_000442215.2 Lipotes vexillifer | reverse complement strand
TCTTTCAGGTTCAAAGGGGTGTGGGCAGCTCTCCACTGGGCCTTTTTGCCCCTGGGTCTGAGACTCTTTATTGCTGTACCTGAATACTCTAGCTGTTAGGGGGTTTGTGGGAGGATGGATGGGGTGATTCAAGAGGAAAGGACTGGCTTTTTGGATGTTTACCTTTTAAATAAAAATATACAAACTACAGTTTTTTAGAAAGATGTCAATTTTTTCTGCCTCTCACTCTCCAGAAATTTCTGACATTTTTGCTGATGGTGTCTGGGGCTGTGTATCAATGAGGTAGCTGTGGTTCACTGATTCAGTTTGTTCTGACAAAAATCAAGCTAAGTCTAACAATTTTGATTAGCACAAGTGTCCAAACAATTCTTAATGTCAATAGAAACCTGATTTAGTCAACAGGCAGACAATTATTCATAAACCCTTCTTCATATTCTCTTGTGGCTTCTGCCAAATGGTAATTTACTTGAGAAAAAGTTCATTTTTCTTAGGGAAAAATAATGCCAGTACACTCACTGCAGGAAAATCACTGATTCTGAATCTAGTTAGGTTTGTGCAGGGCTCTGACACAAACATAAGGATGGTCCACACCGACATTTAATGGCCTCCAGACTTCAGTTTACTATTCAGTTCTTTCAGGAGAACCAGAGGAGATGGCACAAACAGTGAAGCCCCAGGGGGAGCAGTGAGCTCCTTTGCAGACCTGGAGTGTGCAAAGGCCTGGAAGCATGAGTGAGCACAGCGATTCGAGGGAATTGAAAAGAGTTCTCTGTGACTAAAGCAGACTGTACTTGCAGGGATGTGGTGGGAAAGAAAACTTTAAGGGGCCCATTCATGAAGGACATTAAATGCCATGGTGAGTAGTCTTAGTTTCATCTTCTAGTCAGTGAGATGCCATTCATAAATTTTATACAGGAATAGCTTGTTTACCATCTGGTTAAATGGTAAGATATACCTAAAAATAGAAAATGAAATAAAAACAATGATATCCAAGAAGTGTCAGAAGACAGTATATGATTACATATTAAAATGGTTGGGACAGAGGTGAGTGCCAGTCATGGGACAGAGAAATTGCTCTGGGTTGTAGCCATCAGGGGAGTCTTCTTGATGGAAGAAGGAATGACGCTACATCTTGAAGAACACAGAGAAGAAAAGGGAGTTACTTTATTACTGCCAGAGTAGGGGGTTTCTATTGTTTACAAAGACAAAGGCTAGTGGAAAAAGGAGGGCAGGGACTCTTTCATTGGTCACACTGCAGTTGATGTCAACACTTCAGTCCATCTGAGGACAGTGTAATTGGGCACAGAGCAGTGAATGGTTGGAGCAGTTTGGTGGAGTGTTCTAGGAAGAGGACCTAGAGATGGGGTCATGAGCTGAGACCCTTAAATTAGGCAGCGTTGGCTCCTTCCTGTTTGAGGACAAGTGTCTGACATTCCAGAGCTCCAGAGCAGTTTTTTAAGGGTTTATATGAATTCAGTAGGTATCTAGAACTACTATGTGCAAGGATTGAGCTACATCTTGGCCACTGAAGTGGACTCTGTTGTCTCACCTGGGTGCCTGACTTGCCTGCCATATCTGCTTCTCTGTGCTAAATGACTATTGCCTACAGGGAAGGGAATTGTGAATAGCTTTCTTGGACTCTGTTGATTCACAGCTACTTCTTGATGCTGTCAGGCCTAATAAAGGCCATGTACTCTTCTAACAAATCAGAACCCTTAGCTATCAGCATGAATTTTATTCCTTGGGTTGAATTTTCTCTAGAACAAGTATTTAACTTTGCTGGAAGTTGGTCATGTTAGGGGGCATGAACTTTTCTGGTGAGAGGAAAAGCAGCCATGAAAGGAACCCAGCCCAAGCCTACAACACATCAGGCTCCAAGCAAAAGGAACTCTACCAATCTGTGGGGTTCTGCCAACACTTCCAACGATTATGGCAAGTTATTAATTCAGCCAGTAAATATCCTACAGTGGAGTGGATGCCATACTAGGGGTAAAGAAGTGAACAAAACTAACATGGAAACTGCCTACTGGAGTTTACAGTAAGTGAGGGAGGGAAAGGCAGTTAAACAATTTGGCGATTGACAGATGTTTTGGCTCATGGGCACTGCTGTTTTAAAGAGTCCTGCCCTGAGTTTCAGTTGAGGTCTTGCCTCTGCTATGTGCTACTTGTGTGAATAAATTCTTCTGAGATAAAATTTTTAAGAAGTAAAATGTTGTGAAAATGTAGAAAAAGCAAGAGCCTAATAGTTTAGTATGATTGAGCAAACTAGCTAGTTTTGAAGTGTCTTAGCAGATAGGGTCCCTGCCTTTGAAGAACTTCTGGTTTATTCTTCAAGATAAGGCTATGCTCCATAGATTCCTTTGATAGAACTTCTCTTTCTGCCTCTTTGGATTTGACCGTGCTGTACCAAATGGTTTAGAGCAGACTTCGGACCTGTGGTTGTTCCTCAGAGCACTTTGCAGACTCCCACTGCTTACCAGAAGGCTGTAACACTGGACAACTCGCCAGCACTGTCCCTCCACCTTCCTCCTCATCTAGGCAGGATTCTCCTCTCTGATTGGAATAGCAGCCGTTTCTAGTCAGGATTGAGGTGCGTGGAAGTCTGCACAGTGCCTGCATCCCGTGGGTCAGCTTGAGCTCTTGCTATAATTTCATTCCACTAGCAACAAAACGCAACCCAGTTTAAAAGGAAAAAGAGAGAAATATAATTGAATGTAGTAGCCCTTGGTATTTGCTAAAGTGCTAAATGAGGGGCCCATGTTTTTAAGAGCATATTCTAGGGGAAGTTCTGCAATTGCAAGCTGCAGCCCTTTCTCTGTGCGCTTGGTTCGGCTGATTTCCAAAGCATCAAGGCTAGCAATTGAGGGACTGAAATGTAATCGGTGGCGATACATTCGCACCACATGAGACATTCTCAGCCTCCAAAGGATCCAGTGGCTGGGGGAGCAGCACACCAGCAACAGCTCCTGGCTTCCGGAGTCTGACGGGAGGGAAGATTGGATCACAATGGTAAGAAACTCTAGAGTTTTCGGCAGATCTAGTTTGCTACCTGGGAAAGAATATTTAGCATGTGCTGTTGAAAGTGGCTGTTGGTAGCATGAGACTGACTGAACAGTCTCTTGACCTCTGGGGCACTGTCGGTTTTTCAGTAGAAGGGCAGGAACACCCTTGCTACCAGCACACTGGGTTTTGAAAAATAATTTCTTTTGTGTCAGGAGTAATGCTGCCTTGTAATTAATAAGGACTGCTCTGCCAGGGAAGGACAGTCCCCACGGTGACCTCAAATGCAGCCCTGATCATTGCAGTCTCTGAATTGTACTCTTTCCTCTGAATGTAATTGTAATTTCCAGGAGACTGCTTCAAGGAAATAATTGCCTGTTTTCTTGATATTTTCATGTGAGGGTACAAACCCATTCATACTGAAGCAGCTTTTTTTTCTGACTAGTGAATTGTCACAGTTCTGTGAGCTTTACTGTTGATTGGAGGCATTTGCACATTAAACATTAGTAGAGCAAACTTCTAAGAGATTTTTTTTCATTTTAAAGTTATCATATGCAGGCAGTGACAGCAGGAGCCCACGTTGAAAAGAAAGTGTTCCGTGACTTTGTTTGGAAGGAGTTTGTTTGATTCACTCTAGCAAAGCCAGTGTTGCTAGGGTTAGGGACACCGTAATGGAAATGAGGCCTCAGCATTAGAAGTTGCCATGGAAATGACTGTGCTTAGTGCAGGTCTCTGCTCTCTGTGTGCCTTCTCCAACTGCTGCTTCTCCATCACACACTATACAAGGGGGAAGAGCTGGTGTAACTAGGAAGCCACTAAACTTTTCTTTAAGGAATTCAGGGATGAAGGACATTGGTAATAATATGATTATATAACATTTGGGAGAAAATAAAACCTATTACTATATAGAGAGAACGCCTGAAATACACTTATTTGACTGCACAGCTGATGTGTGGGAAATGATTATTCCGTTTATAATCCAGATGAATGAAGAAAGTGCTGATGAAAGGAATGTGGGAAGTTTTAGAAGTAAGTCTGCCTTTCTAACAATTCAGAAAAGGGGAAACTGGAAGCTGGATTTATAAGAATATTTCATTTCTCTTTCTGCTCTCATCATCCATCCTAGATCACTTACTCATAAGCAAACCGACCCCAGAAATAAAGCTGCAAAGATGAGGGTCAGATTTTCCCTTCCTTAATTAAAATCTGGTACCATTTATCATCTCATCCATTTTAGAAGCTTTCCTATCCCGTGAAGAAAACCACATCAGAGACTTACCTATTTCTCCTAGACCAGCAGGATGGCTAAAAATCAACGTATCCAGCAGGAGGATTAAATAGGGCTCCTTAGTGCTTAGGAATGTTTGGCCTGAATTCCTGGGGCATAATAATTCTGTTCTTCTCTTTAATTAGCCTGAGAACATTCCTTTAAGGATTAAAAAGGAAGGGACTACAATGCAGATAGAGTCCCTTGCCAACAGGCTTTAAGTGTGGGCATAAACATAAGCATAGTGATGACTGTGTACGGTATTCAGGGAGAAAACCGTGTACAGTATTCAGCCAGGGGCTGAGATCACTTAAATGTAATAGCACAACCTGATGAAAGCATACAGACCTCTGAAGGAGCGAACTTTCCTTTTGAGTAGGGGGAAGGGACGGTGGCAACAAAGAGAGTGACTGCAGACTGTTGGCATGTTTGCATTCAGGTCATCCTCTGGTTATTTTGATTAATTATTATTTAGAGAGTTGGAAAAATTACCCAATTGTACATTAAAATAAATGCTTTGGTCTAACTGAACTCTTCTTAACTGCAAACACTAACATGGTAACATTTTTGTAGGGAAGGCATCCTAACTGGCCAGCTTTTGCAAAGGGAACAGTATTTCACCTTTCCTTTTAGTGAGAGCTCTGTGCAGAGAACAGTGGATTGAAAAACCAGTCTTTGATTGTAAGGATAGTGAATCTATAGATTAGATTTTCATTAAGGCCCTTCCATGATGAAAGGAAACCAATTTTGTTTCTCATCGTGCAAATGTGATCAGTTCTCTTACTTATCCAAGAGAAAAGACACTCACTGTGTGAAAAACCTTCTCCTTGACCTCGTTAGAAGCTGGAACATGTCAGGGCTTGCTGGGTGTTATACCAAATAAGTCAGCCTGGCTTGGGCCCTGCCCTCTTATTGCTTTTTTTTGTTTGTTTTATTTACAAATTTAAAGGAAATGCAAATAATTAAATCCATTTTACATAAGTTTTAAGTTATTTGAAAGCAAAAGAAATATATGGATGCAAATAATATTTTATAAATATTGAGGGCATATGTGCTGTGTTCCAAGTATTTTAAGCACTTTAATAATCCTCAACCTTCCTTTTAAGCAGGTGTTATTATTATCCCCATTGTACTGACATAGGGCACAGAGAAGTTAAGTACATTCCTAAGGACATACGGCTAGTAAGGCATAGTGCCCGGGTGGGAACAAATTCAGGGCCCTTATTTCTTAAACTACCTCATCATACAGCCTTCCAAGATAGAGAGGAAGGGGAACCAGACCAAACCTTCAATGACCCACTCTGTAAAACTACAAAAATCTTGGGCGTTTCTCTTTCCTCCTCACAGCCAATCTGCTCCCATGATAGGTCTGTTCTTCCCACTCCATGTCACTTGTTTGGTTTCCTGTTCTTTTCATGCCACCATAATTCATATCTTTTCTTCCCACTCTGGCTGATTTGCCTTAAACAAGTCCCTTAAACTGGGAGATAGTCTAATGTTATGGAAAGGGCATTAAAAGGTATTCAGACCTAGATTTAAATTTCTGTTAGCCACACATTAGTTGTGTGATTTTGGACTTTTTAAACAAACTAACAATTCATGTTTTTATCTATAAAGTGCGAATGATTCTTACCTCCATTGTGTCATTGTGATAATTACATTAATATGTTTCTATAAAGTAAGATGTTTGATTAGTCTGGAGACCATGCAGAGAGACAAATTAGAAGGAAGCTTTTGAAATTATCTAGGTACAGGATGATAAGGATTTAAAATAAGATGGTGGGGAGAGAGTGGAAAAAAAAAAAAAAAGGAGGAGATAATGTGAAAGAAAACTTCACATGCACTGGCCACTGATTAGATGTGAAATATGAAAAAGAAAAGCAAAGACCCTCACACTTGAAGCAAGTAGCTCAAGAAAAGTGAATAAACTACACTGGCTGCAATTCCTACGTTACCTGGCATGGTACCTTGTACATAGTGGGTTCTGTGTGTTGTTGAATGAATAAAGGCATATATCGAGGAAGAAGTAGTCTGAGAGTCAAATATACAGCAGTTGACTGCTATAGCCTGTCACCCAAAGTCCAATAAGGTATTCAGAGGTGAGTGACAAGGCATTGTGTTCTGGGAAGAACACAGAGGCTGAAGATACAAAGTGGTATTTTGATTATGTTCCTCAGGAGAAGAAGGTGGCTTCAGAGGATTAGAGGAGGTTATCTGCACCTACAGCCATATATAGATTCTAGAAGTTTGAAGGTGACATGAAAAGGACAGATTGGATATAACTTGAAATTACTAATGGCTACAGTGCTATTTTTTTGATAATTGATAACCGGTCGTCACATTGATAAGGTGAATGGGAAGGAAGATGTGGAGGATGAGTGGATATAAAACCGCTTCTCAAAAAAATCAAACACATATAATAAAGGTCTAAATAATTTTATTAATTAGGATGGGTAAGATACTGATTGAAAGGGATATTGTGCTGACGAGTTGTGGGGAATTGAATGTGTTGGTTAGCTTTGAGTTTCTCCTTGAGGATGGTGTCAAGAGCATTAGAGATTATAAATTGCACATATCAACAGTATAATGAAGGTAAATGGTCTCTCTCATTCATTTGTCTGTGGTCTTCTGTGAGCTACACTTGATAGCTAAAGGAATTGCAAAGCTGAAAATAAGCAAATATGAACTCAGTTCAAATTTTCATCCTGTTGATCAGCCTCAGGGGTACAGATGATTCATGATGGATGCTGGACAGGTTCCATTTGGTGAGAAGACGAAGAGCAGGTTTCTATGGGATGATGGGTTAAATACCATTGAAGATGTTGCTGATTAAGCCTAAAGTTAGTTGTAAAATCAATGTGATAGATGGAAGACCTAGAGTAAGACAACTAATTAGCTGGATAACCTATAAAATAAGTTCAAGATGGATGAAGTCTCTGGGGAGATAGATGCTCAGAGGCTTGCAGGAAAAAATGGTATTGTTTAGGTTTTTAGCCTTAACTGCAACTTTAAATGACCTCCTGGACACAGGAGTAACATCAAACTCCTTCTCAGCTTCCAGGGGAGCTTTTGATAGTCCAAGTTCACTCTCTCCTCCCTTTCATTTTCTTGCTCCCATACTCCTTATCCATGAACATTCCTGGGTACCCATTAGTGTTTGTCACTCATCTTTTACTTCCCATTTTACTGTTTGGATTTAGCAGTGCCATGTGTGGATAATCTTCCTAGGCATCCTGGACCCCTAAGGACTCGGCTATAAACATCTGCTTATTGGGTCTGTGAAGGGCCCAGACTCCCCAAAACCCACCACCCTGAGTCAGCCCCCCTTGTTGTGGCCCCACCCTTGCAGGGCAGGCATATCTATTTGGAGAAATTTGGTGTTTGCATTCTGAAATTTACTGTGTTTGGATTTATAGCTTGTGTTACAAAAGTGCTTGGATTAATTTCCTCATTTATTTAATTGCTGTGTTTACTTTGGTTTCAAAAGTGACATCAAAATATAGTAAAACATGTATAGAAATGTTTTAAGAAATGGATAAAATAAAGGGGGAAATTATACCTGTGTATACTTAATAAATCTTACTTTATAACTAACAGTTATGCTGCATCTATATGGCGTTAATGTTTCTGACTGACTGTGGTTGATTAATCAGTTCATAGAAAGTATGGCTCATTGGCTGAGGGGTTCTATCATAGCGAGGGCAGGCTATATTGTAATATGTTGCTACACCTAAGATTTCTCCAAGTTGTGTTCACTTACCATAAAGATTCTTTGCAAAACTATATTTGTAACTTATTTTTAATGACATTGAAGAAAATGAACACCATTTACCCATTCTAGGACTTACAATTTCCTATTAAGTTTGTGTGAAAGAGCATTAACAAATAACAGATAAAATTTTTAAGATACTGACAATTAAAGACTGCATGAAAATGGACTTAATTGGTTCTAGGATTATATATGTGTCCTCTCCTTCATTTTCTTGGAGTACTGATTTACTTAATCAAGGACTTTTAAGTAAAAATTTTTACTCAAGTATAAGATGCAAACTGAAAAAGTACGTAAATCACAAATGTGCAGCTCACATTTTTGCAAGATGAACACAGTCTTATAATCAGCACCTAGTTCAAAGAGTGGAACATCACTGGCACCCGAAGCCCCCTTCATGAGGCATCTCATGATCTTGACTTATAACCCCTCAAATTCAGTTGTACTTTTTTTTTTTTGTGGTACGCGGGCCTCTCACTGTTGTGGCCTCTCCTGTTGCGGAGCACAGGCTCCGGATGCGCAGGCTCAGCGGCCATGGCTCACGGGCCCAGCCGCTCCACGGCATATGGGATCTTCCCGGACTGGGGCACGAACCCATGTCCCCTGCATCGGCAGGTGGACTCTCAACCACTGCGCCACCAGGGAAGCCCAGTTGTACTTATTTTTAAGCTTTTATATACCCTCCTTCATTTTTGTTTTTTTTTTAAAGCAAATAATCCTATTTATGTAATATCAATAGATCTGTGTGCATGGATAGAGATATAGAGGAATATGCTCAGCACATTAACAGTTGTGGAATTTGGGGTATATTTTCAAACTTTCTTCTTTTCCTCATTTGAACAATGTTCTTTATAAACATGAGTGTGTGCCATTTACAAAAAAATATGTCATCAACTTTTTAAAGGATCTATGATGCTTCAGTGTCTTTGGAATCTTTTATGATGGACATTGGCCAGGTCATTTTCCAAATCACCTGGAGGCCAAGTCCCTGTGATGTTTTGAGCCTTTAGTGGGGAAGAGTTCTGTGGTCCCATCAGAGGTTCTCTGAATGTCAAAAGAGATGGCAGACAAGATCCTTCACTCTTACTTCATACTGAAGTTTAAGGCTGAGCTACTAAAAGTACTAGAAACAGTTGTATAAAGCAGAGGTAAATTATAAATAGCAAATAGTAAAATATGTTACGAGTTATTTATCTGTAGATCTTTGTAAGAAATAAGTCTAATTGGAAATAATAGTCTTTCTAGGACTTTCATATTAAGATATAATTGATGCTTCAACTTTAGCAGAGGATCAATTATAAAGCGTTGCCAATTACAAGTAAGTGTAAGCTCCCTTGGGCCCCTAGTAGAAGATGGGTCTGATGGCTCCCCTGCCTTGGATGGCCAACCATGTCTTCTGGGAAAATGATGTCTGCCTGACTCATTGTTTCTCAATTACTTCATATTACTATTACTTTCACATGTGTCAAAGCAGTATACTCTTATGCCTTCTAAAGTCAGGAAATATACATTTTTTTTATCTTAAGGGAAGACAGAAGAGAGCTGATCACTCTAAATCTAAAGGTAGCCTGACATAGACCTGAGGAAACTAAGACAAACTGAGTAAATCCAACTAATTTTTTGTTTGTTTGTTTTATTCTGATTACAAAAGACACAGATAGCAATTATAGAAGATGTATAACATGCTGAAAATAAAGGAAGAAAAGATCATTCAAGGATAATGCCTATTGGTTTTATATATATGATTGTACCCTTTGTTCTTATATAAATATCACACTCACTTGTATGCATTATACACCACACACATACAATTTTTACTAAAGAAATGGATAAAATAAAGGGGCTCATTGGCTGAGGTTAAGTCTTCTTTCAATTAGTTAGTCACAATATCCTGCATATTGCTTCATAGTACTTATCACTATTTTAATTTATGTATTTATTTCTACTACTATTTGGTTAATGTTTACCTCCCTGACAGACTGTGAACACCCATGAGTAGGAACTGTGTCTCCTATTATAATCTTGATCATTAGAACAGTGCATGGCACATTAAATATTTGTTGACAGAACAAAAAATGAATATTATTTTATTTATATGTATAAGTAAATGTTCACTTATGAGTATTATTCATAAACGTGCTGTTTGGTCTTGAATTTTTTGCTTAATTTATTGTGGCCATCATTCCATGCCAATACATTTAACTCTGACGTTTTTTAATGGACATGGATGTTATTTCGAATTTTCCTGCAAAATTTATTGTTTATAATGATGCTGAGTGAGCATTTTTGTACATTCAAGTTGAAGCAATTGCCAGTGCGTTTCTTTTGCTCTTTCACTCATACAGTGTCAAGGGGGTAAATGATCTAATTTTAGAAGTGTTAAGTAAAGTAATGGACAGAGAGGTGGGAGGAAGCAGAGAGGGAGAGGTGAGAGAGTGTTTTCAGAAAGAATGTAGTGTTCTTTGCTTAGTCTGTGGGTTGAGAAGAGAGCTGGAAGTAAAGGAAGAGAAGCATGTGAATGGGTCCAGCAAGGCAATATCTCAGCTCCCTTGAGCTAAAATCTCTGTGACTCTGAAGTATGAGAGCTAGGCAGAGGCCTTCCAATTCACTTTTGCTTTTCATATGGTCCCCTTATAACTGGTCAAATATATAGATGTTGAAAAATGGCTTATAGTCTGTGCTTGATCAGATTTATTATACAATCAGCCTCAGGTAAATAATCCTCACTCTTTATCATTCTACTTCAAGCACTAATGCTTTAGGAACAGTACTTGGGTGGGCAGTGCGTGCCCCACCTGGGACACTAAGGTGTCATTTCTATCCACCCATTCAGGACAACAGAATTGGCTGGGCTCAATTCTTGGGACCAGTGAACTGCTTTCAAGCTTCTAGATGCTTGGTACAACCAAGCTTCATTTCCTTCCTCTAGGGTGACTCAAAATCACACTATTGCCTAAAGATGGATGAATAAAAATGTTACTTTTAAAACATAAAAATCCTTTTTTAAAAGCTCCTTTCAAGTAATTGGGGATTGACTAGTTATTCTCAAATTGGACTGTATTCTGAACTGCTTTTGCTAGCCAGTATCATGGAAACAGGCTCCATTTAGCTCTTAAGTGTTTGGTGTGTACAATCACTACTCACATTGGTATTTAAAAGATTTAAATATATACAAACACACCCAATACTGGGCCCAGCACCCAGTAGGTATTCAGTATCTAATTGTGAATTGGAGTCACCTGAACTGAACCTTGGTCAGTGGAGCGCTTTTAGCTGCTGTGGCTTGCACTATCCCTGCTTTTCTTTCAATACATGGAATATTACTCATCCATAAAAAGGAATGAAATTGTGCCATTTGCAGAGACGTGGATGGACCTAGAGAATGTCATACAGAGTGAATTAAGTCAGAAAGAGAAAAACAAATATCATATCACTTATATGTGGAATCGAGAAAAATGGTAGAGATAAACTTATTTGCAAAACAGAAATAGAGTCATAGATATAGAGAACAAACTTATGGTTACCAAGCAGGGAAGGGGGGGTGGGATGAATTGGGAGATTGGGACTGACATATATACGCTACTATGTACAAAACAGATACCTAATGAGACCCTACAGTATAGCACAGGGAACTCTATATTCAGTGCTCTGTGGTGACCTAAATGGGAAGGAAATCTAAAAAAGAGTGGATATATGTGTATGTATGACTGATTCACTTTGCTGTACAGCAAGAAACTAGCACAACGTTGTAAAGCAACTGTACTCCAATAAAAATTAATTAAAAAATACTTGTGGAACTGGAGGATTTTGTTTTGTTTTCAAACATTTATTTAGCATTTATTGCAGGCATGACCTTATTCCAGGAAACTGGAGTTTGAGAAAAAGCTCCTAATTTCGCGGAGTTTGTAATCTACGGGAAGACAAGGCAAATGTATACATTAAAACCTACAACCCATGCGCATGCTTCACAGTCAATTGGATGGTCAGATGGAGCAGTCAGCATTTAGAAGAAAGAGTCTTTCTGTGTTGTGGTAGGAAAAGCCTGCCTTTGTTCCCTCTTGCTTCCCTCTCTGCTCTTCAGCAGTTATTTATGGACTGCCAGCTGCTGCTCACCCGACTCTGTGCTTTCCTTTTTCCCAGGAACGCAACTCATCTACATTTCCCTGCTTTCCCTGCTATTAGGTGTGGCCATGTGAGTGAGATCCGCCCAATTGCATGTGAGCAGAAACGGATGTGGGCTACTTCCAAACCTGCCCATTACAAACGTCCCATGTATGTGCCTCCATGATTTTTCCCATTCTGCTGGCTGAACGTTAATGTCTAGGGTTACTAGAAAGCCACATGTTGAAAATGGCAAAGATGCTGTCAACCTGGGTCTCAGAATGACCCTGTTGAGCAAACGCCTCTTTCCCTTCCCCACATACACTGACTTGGACTCTACGTGAGTAAGAAATACACTTTGCTTGTATTTGAGCCATTCTACATTTTGGTCTATTTTTTAGAACAGTTAGCAGTGAGCTAGCCTAATTTAATCAAGTTTCTGCTAGGTTTTAGGCCCAGGTAGTGGGGATACAGTGGTGACCAAGGCAGTTAAGATCCCTGCCCCCTGCTTAGTTTCTGATGAGGGAGATAAAGAGTAAACATGTAAACAAAGAAACCAGAACTTTACATATGGAAATATGAGCTATGAAGGAAATTAGCAGGGTGATAAGAATATCACACTGGGGAGGGGACTACTGACTATAAACTGGGCTTTGAATGAATGTGTAGCTCTTAGCTCTAAATAGGGATTGATGTTTAATTTCTGAAAGTGGGAAAATGACTGTCAGTTAAAGGAGGGTATAGGAAAATCATAGAAACCATGACAGCACCACAGACTTCCCTTCTAAACCTATTCCCACTGCTTCCATGAGTGGTAAGGAATTCCCTAAAGAATTCCAAAAAAATACTGAAGACCATACTGCTCTGATTAGTTGAAGACTATCAAAGCATTAGGCAGGATGGGTCCTTAAGTTTTCTTAAAGCTCTCAGAAGCAGAGAAGGTTTGTACTTAGTGGCCCCAGGTGACTGCACGTTGATTTTGTGCCTTTTGATGCCTCTAAGGATCAAAAGAAAAATATCATTGACTTATCCAAGGGACTTCAATATTACTGATATTTTTCAGTTTAAATTAGCCCTTGTGATGCCGGAAGTTGGAGTGGAGAAAGGCGGTTCTTTTTCCTTATCTCAATATCCCTCACAACATGGTAACACCAGCACTTTGGCATTTTGTTGAAATTATAAGCTTATCGGTGTTATAGGTTAGAGTCTTAATCATGGATTTTTTTCTTTTTTGTATCCAAGACACAGAAACATACTCAAACTGACTTAAAGAAAAATTTGTTACGAGCAACCAAGGGACCCTACAACCCCAGCAGGAAGTACAGCCATGCTTCCTGTGATGCTGGACCTGATTGTAGAGAGAAATCAGGTGGCTTCTTCCCTTTCAGTCTCTGGCCACATCTCTGCTTCAGAATGTCTACTCCATTCTCCTGTTTATCTCTGAAGTCTCGTTTATGAGCTCATTCATTAATATATCAATATATAAGACTGCCTCTTCACTGCATACTTTTCCAAATGGCAGCCTCAGCTAAGTGACTGAGGTGTCTGTACCCCAATCCCAAATTTCCAGTGGTAAGCATCAAAAGGCACACCCCCAAGCCTTCAGTTGTGGACCTGATTCAAGCAGCCACGTCCAGAGGGCAGGTGGTATGGCCCACCTTGCCCTTGACATAGGCCATGTGAAGAGTGTCAGAGAAGGGACAGCATCAGTACAAATAAGAATAATATGCCAGCCACCTTCCATGCTGAGACTAGCATTTGCACACCCCATTCTTCCTGTACACTCTATTCTAAAGATACTTTCCTAATCCTGCTAATGCCCAAACAACCATAAATATTGCCACACCCTCTCTGACTATGAAATTATGCCAGTGGACCACACATACCTAGTGCATCCAGAGGAAAATTTGGGAGCTTTTTTTTTTAACATCTTTATTGGTGTATAGTTGCTTTACAATGTCGCATTAGTTTTTGCTGTATAACAAGGTGAAGTGAATCAGCTATATGTATACATATATCCTCTTATTCCCTCCCTCTTGTGCTTCCCTCCCACCCTCCCTATCTGACCCCTCTAGATGGCCACAAAGCACCAAGCTGATCTCCCTGTGCTATGCAGCTGCTTCACACTAGCTATCTATTTTATTTGGTAGTGTATATATGTCAGTGCTACTCTTTCACTTCATCCCAGCTTAACTTTCCCCCTCCCTGTGTCCTCAAGTCTGTTCTCCATGTCTGCATCTTTATTCCTGTCCTGCCCCTAGGTTCTTCAGAACCATTTCTTTTTTAGATTCCATGTATATGTGTTAGCATACGATATTTGTTTTTCTCGTTCTGACTTATTTCACTCTGTATAACAGTCTCTAGGTCCATCCACCTCATTACAAATAGCTCAATTTCATTTCTTTTTATGGCTGAGTAATATTCCATTGTATATATGTGCCACATCTTCTTTATCCATTCATCTGATGATGGGCACTTAGGTTGTTTTTGTGTCCTGGCTATTGTAAATAGTGCTGCAATGAACATAATGGTACATGACTCTTTTTGAATTATGGTTTTCTTAGGGTATATGCCCAGTAGTGGGACTGCTGAGTGGTATGGTAGTTCTAGTTGTAGATTTTTAAGGAACCTCCATACCGTTCTCCATAGTGGCTGTAGCAGTTCACATTCGCTCCAGCAGTGCAAGAGGGTTCCCTTTTCTCCACACCCTCTCCAGCATTTATTGTTTCTAGATTTTTTGATGATGGCCATTCTGACTGGTGTGAGATGATATCTCATTGTAGTTTTGATTTGCACTTCTCTAATGATTAGTGATGTTGAGCATGCTTTCATGTGTTTGTTGGCAATCTGTATATATTCTTTGGAGAACTGTCTATTTAGGTCTTCCACCCATTTTTGGATTGGGTTGTTTGTTTTTTTGATATTGAGCTGCATGAGCTGCTTGTAAATTTTGAAGATTAATCCTTTGTCTGTTGCTTCATTTGCAAATATTTTCTCCCATTCTGAGGGCTGTCTTTTCGTCTTGTTTATGGTTTCCTTTGCTGTGCAAAAGCTTTGAAGTTTCATTAGGTCCCATTTGTTTATTTTTGTTTTTCTTTCCATTTTTCTAGGAGATGGGTCAAAAAGGAACTTGCTGTGATTTATGTCATAAAGTGTTCTGCCTATATTTTCCTCTAAGAGTTTTATAGTGTCTGGCCTTACATTTAGGGCTTTGATCCATGTTGAGTTTATTTTTGTGTATGGTATTGGGAAGTGTTCTGTTTTCATTCTTTTACATGTAGCTGTCCAGTTTTCCCAGCACCACTTATTGGAGAGGCTGTCTTTTCTCCATTGTATATTCTTGCATCCTTTATCAAAGATAAAGTGACCATATGTGTGTGAGTTTACCTCTGGGCTTTCTATCCTGTTCCATTGATCTATATTTCTGTTTTTGTGCCGGTACCATACTGTCTTGATTACTGTAGCTTTGTAGTACAGTCTGAAATCAGGAAGCCTGATTCCTCTAGCTCCGTTTTTCTTTATCAGGATTGCTTTGGCTATTCAGGGTCTGTTGTGTTTCCATACAAATTGTGAAATTTTTTCTTCTAGTTCTGTGAAAAATGCCAGTGGTAGTTTGATAGGGATTGCATTGAATCTGTAGATTGCTTTGGGTAGTAGAGTCATTTTCACAATGTTGATTCTTCCAAACTAAGAACATGGTATATCTCTCCATCTGTTTGTATCATCTTTGATTTCTTTCATTAGTGTCTTATACTTTTTTTCATACAGGTCTTTTGTCTCCTTAGGTAGGTTTATTCCTAGGTATTTTATTCTTTTTGTTACAGTAGTAAATGGGAGGGTTTCCTTAGTTTCTCTTTCAGATTTTTCTTTGTTAGTGTATAGGAATGCAAGATATTTCTTGCATTAATTTTGTATCCTGCTACTTTACCAAATTCATTTATTAGTTCTAGTAGTTTTCTGGTTAACATCTTTAGGATTCTCTATGTAAAGTATCATGTCATCTTCAAACAATGACAGTTTTACTTCTTTTCTGATTTGGATTCCTTTTATGTCTTTTTCTTCTCTGATGGCCGTGGCCAAAACTATGTGCAATAATAGTGGTGACAGTGGGCACCCTTGTCTTGTTCCTGGTCTTAGAGGATATGGTTTCATTTTTTCACCACTGAGTATGATGTTGGCTGTGGGTTTGTCATATGTGGCCTGTATTATGTTGAGGTAGGTTCCCTCTATGCCCATTTTATGGAGAGTTTTTATCATAAATTGGTGTTGTATTTTGTTGATAGCTTTTTCTGCATCTATTGAGATGATCATATGTTTTTTATCCTTCAGTATGTTAACATGGTGTATCACATTGATAGATTTGCGTACATTGAAGAATCCTTGGATTCCTGGGATAAACCTGACTTGATCATGGTGTATGATCCTTTTAATGTGCTGTTGGATTCTGTTTGCTAGTATTTTGTTGAGGATTTTTGCCTCTGTGTTCATCAGTGATATTGGCCTGTAGTTTTCTTTTTTTGTGACATGTTTGTCTGGTTTTGGTATTAGGGTGATGGGGGCCTCATAGAATGAGTTTGGGAGTGTTCCTCCCTCTGCTATATTTTGGAGGAGTTTGAGCAGTATAGGTGTTAGCTCTTCTCAAATGTTTGATAGAATTCTCCTGTGAAGCCATCTGGTCCTGAGCTTTTGTTTGTTGGAAAATTTTTAATCAAAATTTCAATTTCAGTGCTTGTGATTGGTCTGTTCAAATTTTCTATTTCTTCCTGATTCAGTCTGGGAAGGTTGTGCTTTTATAAGAATTTGTCCATTTCTTCCAGGTTGTCCATTTTATTGGCATAGAGTTGCTTGTAGTAATCTCTCATGATCCTTTGTATTTCTGCAGTGTCAGTTGTTACTTCTTCTTTTCTTTTCTAATTCTGCTGAGTCTTCTTTTGTTTCTTGATGAGTCTGGCTAATGGTTCATCAATTTTGTTTATCTTCTCAAAGAACCAGCTTTTAGTTTTATTGATCTTTGCTATTGTTTCCTTCATTTCTTTTTCATTTATTTATGACCTGATCTTTATGATTTCTTTCCTTCTGCTAACTTTGGGGGTTTTTTTGTTTTTCTTTCTGTAATTGCTTTAGGTGTAAGGTTAGGTTGCTTTTTTGAGATTTTTCTTGTTTCTTGAGGTAAGATTGTATTGCTATAAACTTCCCTCTTAGAACTGCTTTTGCTGCATCCCATAGGTTTTGGGAGGTCATGTTTTCATTGTCATTTGTTTCTAGGTATTTTTTTATTTCCTCTTTGATTTCTTCAGTGATATCCTTGTTATTTATCCTGGTTATTCAGTGATATCCATATTGTTTAGCCTCCATGTGTTTGTATTTTTTACATTTTTTTTCCTGTAATTGATATCTAGTCTCATAGCATTGTGGATGGAAAATATACTTGATACAATTTCAATTTTCTTAAATTTACTGAGGCTTGATTTGTGACCCAGGATATGTTCTATCCTGGAGAATGTTCCATGAACACTGGAGAAGAAAGTGTATACCCTGTTGTTTTGGGGTTGAATGTCCTATAAATATCAGTTAAGTCCATCTGGTCTAATGTGTCATTTGAATCTTATGTTTCCTTACTCATTTTCATTTTGGTTGCTCTGTCCATTGGTGAAAGTGGGGTGTTAAAGTCCCCTACTATGATTGTGTTACTGTCGATTTCCCCTTTTATGGCT
Organism: Lipotes vexillifer; assembly: GCF_000442215.2. Classification (NCBI taxonomy): domain Eukaryota; kingdom Metazoa; phylum Chordata; class Mammalia; order Artiodactyla; family Lipotidae; genus Lipotes; species Lipotes vexillifer. The sequence goes on along the minus strand of NW_006789458.1, from coordinate 1,939,921 downwards.
GTTAGTATTTGTATTGAGAGCCTCCATACCTTATGTATTTTTTAATTTTTTTTTGCCATACGCGGGCTTCTCACTGCTGTGGCCTCTCCCGTTGCGGAGCACAGGCTGTGGGCGCGCAGGCTCAGCGGCCATGGCTCAAGGGCCTAGCCGCTCCAGGGCATGTGGGATATTCCCGGACCGGGGCACAAACCCGTGTCCTCTGCATTGGCAGGTGGACTCTCAACCACTGCGTCACCAGGGAAGCCCCATACCTTATGTATTGAGGTGCTCCTATGTTGGGTGCCTAAATATTTACAATTGTTATATCTTCTTCGATTGATCCCTTGATCATTATGTAGTGTCCTTCTTTGTCTGTTGTAATAGTCTTTATATTTTAAAGTCTATTTTGTCTAATATGAGAATTGCTACTCCAGTTTTGTGTTGATTTCCATTTGCATGGAATTTCTTTTTCTATCATCTCACTTTCAGTCTGTATGTGTCCCTAGGTCTGAAGTGGGTCTCTTGTAGACAGCATATATATGGGTCTTGTTTTTGTATCCATTCAGCCAGTCTGTGTCTTTTGGTTGGTGCATTTAATCCATTTATATTTAGGGTAATTATTGATATGTATGTTCCTATTACCATTTTCCTTATTGTTATGGGTTGTTTTTATAGGTCTTTTTCTTCTTCTGTGTTTCCTGCCTAGAGAAGTTCCTTTAACATTTGCTGTAGAGCTGGTTTGGTGGTGCTGAATTCTCTTAATTTTTGCTTGTCTGTAAAGGTTTTAATTTCTCTGTCAAATCTAAATGAGATTCTTGTTGGGTTGAGTAATCTTAGTTGTAGGTTTTTCCCTTTCATCACTTTAAATATGTCCTGCCACTCCTTTCTGGCTTGCAGAGTTTCTGCTGAAAGATCAGCTGTTAACCTTATGGGGATTCCCTTGTATGTTATTTGTTGCTTTTCCCTTGCTGCTTTTAATATTTTTTCTTCGTATTTAATTTTTGATAGTTTGATTAATAGGTATCTTGGCCTGTTTCTCCTTGGATTTATCCTGTATGGGACTCTCTGTGCTTCCTGGACTTGATTCACCATTTCCTTTCTCAGTGAAGTTTTCAACTATAATCTCTTCAAATATTTTCTCAGACCCTTTCTTTTTCTCTTTTTCTTCTGGGCCCCCTATAATTCGAATGTTGGTGCATTTAATGTTGTCCCAGAGGTCTGTGAGACTGTCCTCCATTCTTTTCATTCTTTTTTCTTTATTCTACTCTGAAGCATTTATTTCCACTATTTTATATTCCAGGTTACTTATCCGTTCTTCTGCCTTAGTTATTCTGCTATTGATTCCTTATAGAGAATTTTTAATTTCATTTATTGTTGTGTTCATCATTGTTTGTTTGCTCTTTTGTTCTGAGTCCTCGTTAAATGTTTCTTGTATTTTCTCCATTCTATTGCCAAGGTTTTGTATATCTTTCCTATCATTACTGTGAATTCTTTTTCAGGTAGACTGCCTATTTCCTCTTCATTTGTTTGGTCTGGTGGGTTTTTACCTTGCTCCTTCATCTGCTGCATATTTCTCTGCCTTTTCATCTTGTTTACCTTACTGTGTTTGGGGTTTTCTTTTTGCAGTCTTCAGGTTCATAGTTCCCATTGTTTTTGGTGTCTTCCACCAGTGGGTGAGGTTTGTTCAGTGGCTTCTGTAGGATTCCTGTTGGAGGGGATTGGTGCCTGTGTTCTGTTGGGTGGGGCTGGATCTTGTCCTTCTGGTGGGCTGGTCTGCATCTGGTTGTGTGGTTTGGGGTGTCTCTGAACTTAGTATGACTTTACACAGCCTCTCTACTAATGAATGGGGTTGGGTTCCTGTCTTGTTAGTTGTTTCACCTAGGGCATCCAGCACTGGAGCCTGTTGGCCGTTGGGTGGAGCTGTGTCTTTGTGTTGAGGTGGAGATCTCTTGGGAGAGCTCTCACCGATTGATACTACATGGGGCCGGGAAGTCCCTGGTGGTCCAGTATCCTGGACTTGGTTCTCTCATGTTGGAGGCTCAGGCCTGACATCTGGCTGGAGCACCAAGACCCTGTCAGCCACACAGCTCAGAAGAAAAGGAAAAAAAAAAAGGAAAAAAAAAAAGAGAGCAACCAAACAAATAAACAAATCCACCAATGATAGCAAGCACTAAAAATTAAACTAAGATAAACATAAAAATCAGAAACAAATCAGTTGCAGAAAGCAAACTCCAAGTTTACAATTGCTCCCACCTCAATTTTGGGAACATTCGTTGTCTATTCAGGTATTCCACAGATACAGGGTTCATCACGTTGACTGTGGAGATTTAATCTACTGCTTCTGAGTCTACATGGAGAAATTTCCCTTTCTCTTCTTTGTTCACACAGCTCCTGGGGTTCAGCTTTGGTTTTGGCCTTGCCTCTGTGTGTAGGTCACCCTCAGGTGTCTGCTCCCTGCCCAGACAAAAGAGGTTAAAGCAGCAGCTGATTAGGGCTTTCTTGCTTACTCAGGACAGGGAGAGGGAGGGGTACGGTAGTCATAATTAGAATGTGGGGTGAGCCTGCGACAGCAGAGGCCAGCGTAACATTGCAACAGCCTGAGGTGCGCTGAGCGTTTTCCCGTGGAAGTTGTCCCTGGATCTTGGGACCCTGGCATTGGCATGCTGCACAGGCCCCCGAGGGGGTTGGGTTGTTGTTAGTGACCTTTGCTTGCACACAGGATTCTTGGTGGCAGTGGCAGCAGCGTTATCATTTCATGCCCATCTTTGTGGTCTGAGCTGATAGACGAGCTTGTGCCCAACTCTCGAGCTTGTTTAGGTGGTGCTGTGCCTTCTGTGGCACACGGGGAAGGAATCTGGGGGCTTTTTACAAAGTTCCGTAGACTCTATAATCAAGGGTATCTAAGAGTGCTCCAAAACTCTTGTAATCCTCCTCACTATTCTGTAATCAATGGACTAAATGATAACTTAAACTCCCCTAAAATGTAAAAAAAATGTAAAACAAACAAACAAAAAAAAAAGGGAAGGGGAGAAACAAGTGCAATTTAAAAGTTTTTTCTTTTTCTTTTATTGAAGTATAGTTGATGGACAACATTATAGAAGTTACAGGTTTACAGCGTTATGAGTCACAATTTTTAAAGATTATACTCCATTTATAGTTATTATAAAATATTGGCTATATTCTCCACATTGTAAAGTATATCCTTGTAGCTTATTTTATACCTAATAGTTTGTACCTCTTAATCCTCTACCCTTATATTGCTCTTCCCCCTTCCCTCTCCCCATTGGTAACTGCTAGTTTGTTCTGTATATCTGTGAGTCTGCTTCTTTCTTGTTGTATTCACTAGTTTGTTATATTTTTTAGATTCAACATAGAGGGAACATACCTCAACATAACAAAGGCCATATATGACAAACCTGCAGCTAACATCATACTCAAAGGTGAAAAGCTGAAAGCATTTCCTCTAAGATCAGGAAAAAGACAAGGATGCCCACTCTTGCCACTTTTATTCAACATAGTTTTGGAAGTCCTAGCCATAGCCAGCAGAGAAGAAAAAAAAATAAAAGGAATCCAAATAGGAAAGGAAGTAAAACTGTCACTTTTTGCAGATGACATGATGCTACACGTAGAAAATTCTAAAGACACCACCAAAAAACTACTAGAACTCATCAATGACTTTGGTAAAGTTGCAGGATACAAAATTAATATACAGAAATCTGTTGTATTTCTATACCCTAACAATGAACTATCAGAAAGAAATTATGGAAACAATCCCATTTACCATCGAATCAAAAAATCTTTCCTTTTCAAAATGAAGAGAGAGATAACATTCCTTCGTGATAGCACTATTTATCAGTTAATGAGTCCAGAGTTTATGTAGCAGCACAGTGGTTAGGGCATGGACTCTGGATTTGAATACCAGCTCTGCCAGTCACATGTGTGACCTTGAGTAAGTTGCTTAACTTCTCAGTGCCTCAGTTTCTTCATAATCATAACTACCTCAGAGAGGAGTAAGTACTTATATAGATGTTTGTAAACTAAATTCTTACAGAATGGAGAGGGGAGTAAGTCATGAGGATGAGTAAATCATAAGAGCATGGGTTCTTTGAGCCAGTTCCTTGGCAGGGGGTCAGAGGTGGGTGGTTAGAAAATCTTAAGCACTTCAGTTTCTGTCCACTGGGAAGATTATATTAAGAGGTTTTTCTCCAGTGTTCTTCTTTGCCATCTCTGAGAGGGGCACTGGGGGAAATTTCCCCATGCATGGTTGTGCCCTAAGTCATATTTATTCTTAGGCCTGAGAACTGCTCATGAAGCTAGGACTCTGAATCTTTGGCTATAATAACCTTGTGAATAATAACAACAACCCTTGTGAATAATAACCTTGTGAACCTTGTGTATAATAATAACCCCATGTGTATAATTTTAAAAAATAGTTTTTGTCCCTGGTTCCTGGCACAGAGCTCCCAAAACCCTTGGAATTTCCTGAGTGATAAAAGTATCTTCTGTTATTTATAAGGAGCTCCTTTCCACCGTACCTGAGGTTATGCTAATAAGAAGACTCAAGGCAAGTCCTTGAGATAGCTTCAAGATAGGGCCTAATTACCAGAAAGACCAAGCATTAGATTAGACGGTTAGAACTTTCAGACTAATGATTGTGTTCAGTCACCAATGACCAATGCTTTAATCAATCGTACCTATGTTATGAAGCTTTGACTAAAAACTCTGAAACGATGAGGCTAAGGCAGGCTAAGGGATCTTCTGGGTTGGTAAACACATCTATGTGCTGGAGGGTGGCACGCCCTGAGAGAGCATGAAGACTCTGCACCTCCCCCTGCAGTACCTTGCCCTAAGCGTCTTTTCCATTTGGCTGGTGCTGAGCTATATCCTTTTTAGTAAAACTGTCATTATAAGTGTAGTGCTTTCTTGAGTTTTGTGAGTTGTTTTAGAGAATTATTGAATGGAGCTGGGAGAAAGGGGTTTGTGGACACCTCCTATTGGTAGTAGATCAAGCAGAAGTGTAGGTGGCCTAGGGACCCCGTTTGATTGGCATCTGAAGTGGGAGCAGTCCTCTGGGACTGAGCCCTTAACCTGTGGGGTTTGTACTAACTCCAGGTAGTTAGTGTCAGAATTGAACTGAATTATAGGATACCCAGCTGGTGTTGGAATGACATATTTGAATTGTTGGAAAATGACCTAGCATCTTGTTTGAGGCAAGCCTAGAATTGATCTCCAGACTTAAAGTGTGTGTCTTATGTCCTACTGGTCACTTGATAGGAGTGGCATGTGTGCAACATGCAAATATAATACTATATCCACCCTAATTAATTAGATTTAACCATGTGTGTAATCTGTGCTGTCACTGATCTTCCTCTAGCCCCAACTAATTGTGCTCACTGTAAACACAGAATTTTGAAATAGTAGAGATCTTAGAGATAGTCCAGTACCTGCACTTCATGAGGATCCTTAAATCCCAGCAGGTCAAATGACTAGTCTAAGGTCACATATAGCCTTCTAGCCATGGGGTTCAATTTTCAGGACTCCTAGTTTAGTATCCTGATACCTCACTCTCTTGCTTTGTCCAGACATATGTTTTCTAGTGGCTTAGCTTTGTAACTCAGTGAGTTTTGTTCTTTTAATTCCTGGACAAATTTTTAGAAAATTTCTTAAAATCAATATTAAATGTAATAGAAATCGTGTGGTGGTTAGTAGAATGTGGTGCAAACTCCTGATGATCCAAACTATAAGAAATACTTTTTTCAAAAGTAGGGCAGTGACAAGATATGTTGCCAATGAGGTCTGAAAAGGAATTGTACCTGAGCCTGTACCCAAATCCCCAAACCCCCAAGGTGGACATGTTCTAAAACCTCTTTATAATTAGCTCACATTTATAGGCTGATTGTCTTCAGTGTTACTTTATTCTCTTTGTTTTCTTTTGAATAAAAAGCCTTTTCTGTCTTTGCATTTGACCTGTTGTCTTTAATAATTAGCATGGTTTCATTGTAAAAATATTTTTATAAGAAAAGAAGGGGAGTCCTTAAGTAGAAAGGTCGGAAGAACAATTACATATTAAAACAGTTGCTCATGGAGATCTTGATAGGAAATGACCTTACCAGTTAAACATTTATGATGGACAGTGTGGGTTCGGGAGGCAACAATATGGAAATTGTAATTCATCATTTAGCAGGGCAAAAGGATTGATTGTAAGTGTTTCAAAGCAGAAAGAGTGCTATTCAGCTGATTAGAGGATGGAAAATAATCCCTAAGAAAAAAATTTTAAAGTAAATGGAATTATTTTACTTAGAGAATGGAAGAGCATGGGGCAATTTAATGTGTTTGAGTGTATGAAGGACTTATAGCAGAAGCTGGTGATTAACAAGTTTCCATTCCTACTGTGAACACACAGAGTAGATGGGTTTTAAAGTACATTGGGATTTGGGTAGGATACAAAGATACTTTTCTGACAAGGAAAGCCATTAGATACTCTAATAGGTTTTGAAAGTTGTCAGTCATGACATTTATTAAGGTTCACTGTGCGTAGATCATTGCACTTATTAATGGAAGGTTTTTTGTTGTTGTTGTTTTTGGTTTTGGGTTTTTCTTCTCTACTACTTCTTAAAAATAGGTCATAGCCCCACCTTTCTGGGTTGGCTTCTATGAGGTTTTACCTTAAGGCGTGGGATAGTGGTAGATGATTTCTCTAAGTAACCTCAATCTTTTGCTTCCCATGTCAAGGGTAGAAAAGGTCTAAAAACAAATCAGTCAGTTTTCATTACTTGTGACAGTTATGGCCTAAAAAGTCACCATAAACACTGAATTAGTGAAAACTAACCTGTTACTTCTAGAGGAAGCACAGCATTAGATTCCTACAAACCTCTGGTCACAACATTTTCTTCAGTCAGTCAATACATAACCTTGGCCTATGTGTGTTTCTATTTAAAGACACTTTATTTAATATATATTGTTGACTCTTTAACTTTGAACTCCCAGCCAAGACACTGTAACTCATGCCTGAACCAAGCTTATCTAACACACGTATTTTCTCTGTAAGTCACATCACAACCTTCTTACGCTTAGAAACAGCAGAAAGCACTTCAGTGCTATGCTTAGGAGGCATTTTGTTTTTTCAATTTTATTTTTTTTGAGCATTTTATTTATTTAATTTTTAAAATAACTTTATTGGAGTATAATTGCTTTACAATGTTGTGTTAGTTTCTGCTGTACAACAAAGTGAATCAGCTATATGTATACATATATCCCCATATCCCTTCCCTCTTGAGCCTCCCTTCCACCCTCCCTATCCCACCCCTCTAGGTCGTCACAAAGCATCGAGCTGATCTCCCTGTGCTATGCAGAAGCTTCTTGGGGGGCATTTTAAAGAGAAATCACCAACAAAAAGCACAAAACAAAAAACGTGTGACACTGAATAGACCACCAAGTGGACACTTTATAGGATGAAAGCAGAAACATGAAGACAGCTCATCTGGGAAAACATGTGTTGACTGAGTTAAGGTTTTCACCACTCTGTGGTTTATCACGAAGGCAAGAATTGATTTTAGTGTTAAAATACATTTTAGCAAGTAGGCAAATTTGCAAAGATGGAATCTGTGAATAACGAGGACCAACTGTGTATTCTTTTTCACAAAGCATTGATCTTCATTTAAATTTAATATAAAAAGTTCCCTATTATGCAGCTGTTTAAAGTGTTCAGGCAAAGTGTGAGTAGAATATATGTAACATAAATATTTTAATAAATACGTTTCAGAACACCATCCACATGCTGACAACTCCCACATCTCTCTCCCTGTCTCCAGCCTCTCCATTACTTCCAGACTCATATATCCTATGGCCTCCTTGACATTTCCACTTGGAGGTCTCACAGGCATATCAAACCTGCCATGTTTAAAATCAGTGTTTTGATTGCTTCTCCTTCCCCAGCGTTGCTCTTCCCATAGCCTTCTCATTTCAATAAACAGAAACTTTATCTTTTCAGTAACTCTCAGGACTCAGGCTAGAACTCTTGAGTGTCATCCGTGGCACTTCTTTTTTTTCCCACTCTCCACATCTGGTTCATCAGCAGCTTCTGACAGCTCAATATTCACAAGGCATCCAGAATCTGACCACCATCCACTGTTTCCACTGCTCCACCCTTGTCCCTGCCAGCATCACCTTTTGCCTGGACTATTGCTGTAGTCTCCTAACTGGTCTTGTTTCTAGCCTTGCTGCCTGAAACTTCTCAGCATAGCAGTCAGAATAATCATTCCGAAATGTATGTCTAGCATGTCACTCCAGACTTGCTGGTGACTTTCCATCTCACTCAGAGTAAAAGCCCAATATTTGACCAAGGGCTACAACAGTCTGCATAATCTGGCTGTCTTCCTCATTCTGTGACCTCATTTCCTATCACTCTCACCCTTGCTTACTGTGCGACAGCCATGGTGACGTCTTTGCTGCTCCTCAGTTGTAATCATCACACACCTGTCTCAGGACCTTTGCATGTACTCTTCCTGCTGTCTGAACAGTTATTCCTCTGATAGCCACATGATCTTCTCCTGAGGTCACTACTGAAATGTCATCACTCAAAACAAGCCTTTCTCTTCCCCATCACAACACTGTTACTCTGTCCCCTTACCCTGCTTTATTAAAAAAAAAAAAATACATCTGATGTAATATATATTTATTAGACATTGATTTTTTTGACATAATTCCTTCTGCTAAACATAAGCTTCCTCAGAGCAAGGACATTAGTTTATTCACTGCTGGTCCAACTGCCTGGATCAGTGCCTTGCAAATAGTGGGTATCCAATAGATATTTGTGGAATAAGTAAGTGAAAGAATAAATATAGAATAATATCCTCAATATATTAACTGGAAAATGCAAGATGCTGACAATATGTTTAGATTGCTCTATTTGCATAAAAAAGAGGGGACAACACAAACACGTACATACCTCTGTCTGAGGATTAGAGATGAATTTCCGAGGGCACACAAAAGTCTGGTAAAAATGGTTGCTTCAGAGAATGAGAACTCCATCAGGGGTGAGAGGAGGAGACATGTACTTTTCACTATATATTGTATGTTTTATACAGTGTGCATGCAATATCTTCCCCCAAAGCAAACCAACTAAAAAAATTAGAAAATTTTACTTAAAAACCTGCTATTAAGCCTAAGCCTTATTTTGGGGAGGAATCTGAATTTCAGGGAACTAGTATGTGTTGCTCCATTCCTGCAAAACAAGGGCACTCACACAGTTCCTTTTTGCTTTTTCTCTCTGCTCTTTTGTGTGTGTGTTTTTTTTTTTTTTTTTTTTTTTTTTTTGAGGTCCGTGGGCGTCTCACTGCTGTGGCCTCTCCCGTTGTGGAGCACAGGCTCCGGATGTGAAGGCTCAGTGGCCACGGGCCCAGCCGCTCCGCGGCATGTGGGATCCTCCCGGACTGGGGCACAAACTGGGGCAATGCACCCCTGTGCATTGGCAGGTGGACTCTCAACCACTGTGCCACCAGGGAAGCCCCATGTTTTGTGTATTTTTGATAGCTTCTCTTTATTAGAAGAAAAAGGACTGACATTTTTGAGTCATTTTGCTCCTTGCCATCTGCCACAGAATCTTTGACATGGGGATGAGATAGGCACAGTGTCAAACTGGCAACATTTAGAGTGTGATTTTTTAATCTGAAAAATTCCAAGGCTGTATCTGTCTTATTTTAAGAGGCCACATTTTCCTGTTGAAAAGTCTGCCTTTTGTCTCTTTGGCTTTTACCCACTGTGGCTGTTCCCCTATGGTTTTCCATTTGGATTTCCTGCACCACAAATCTAACTGGGAAAAATGGACAGAAATGCCCAGAAGGGTGGCCTTCATCAGCCCTGTCCTTTGCTGTGGCCGTCCGTGGCGCCTACTCATGGGACCCCACCTGAAACACTCCATGCCCGCTAGGCTTTATGCCAGGGTGAGTTTTCCTAGGCTCATCTTGGAAAAAGAGGAGAATTTCATTTGCTCCTGTGTGGCTGTACGGAAACCTGCATGTCTTGTTGGATGAAGGTCTCAGAGGTCTATCAGTGGTCTTAAGCTTTGGCTTTGGACAACAGATTTCTAAAGATACACCTCCACTTATGAGCACTGAGCTGGGGCACAGGCCACACAAAGATGTAGGGGAAGGCTCCTCCTTTATTATTAAGTGGTTCCTTAGACTTCATGAGGAATCCTCTCAATTGGCAGCTTCCATTGGACCTTGTCTTCTAATGAGCTAATTTTCTGCTTTGATTTCCAGTAGGAATCAATAGCTTACTTCTGATATTTATTCTTGGTAGTGTCAGTATTTGCCACTAATGTTATTCCCTTTCCTTCCTTCTGTCTTGCCCAAAAGTCACTGATGTCTTTGGAATTGTATATAGGGTGGATGAATTGAGAAAATGTGACACACACAAAAATATTATGACATAAGGTTACCACCATAGTCCCCCATAGTTCCTTACCCCACAGTAAGTGGCGCCCAATAAATGTTTATCGGTTGTGAGGCAGTATAATTATAGCATGTTAGTTTTATCACTTTTACTGTTCCATGAATGCCCGCTTTCCACTTCTATATTCTTCCTTCATGTAGCTGGTGACATGGGATCATTTCATTTTAGCTCATGGCAGGCATAGCAGGTGGTTTCTCAGATTTGCTTGTAGGATTCCTGTGACCATCACAGGAAAGTCACATTCCTGTGACTTCCCTCTGAGGGTGGGATGAGGGTACTTACATGAGCCTAAGCAGCTGCTGGTACAGAGAGCTTCTCTGTGCCTTCTAACTTGAAACTGCTCTGACTTTATGATCTTCTAACACAGTTATGATGTCGTTGTCTGATCTTCACTGGTACAGAGGGAAAAAGGGATACATAAGATAACTGGCTTCCTAGTACTACTGGAACCAAAATTAACACAGCTGAAAGAATAAAGGTTATCTCCAAAATAAACAGATGCTTGACTCTTCAGTTATATGTGACTTGCATTTCTATTACCCTTGACAAGTTAAATCCATCTGTTAGACTGGTGACAGCCAGCGTTGATCAGTGTTGTTCTTCTAGTGTTTGTTTTCTAATAAAGTAACTAAAACAAAAGAAATACACCATGAATGAGAAATAGAGCAGGATCATGGCACACTATGAGCAGAGGCCACGTGCACCACACGGTTCATTGTTTGAGATCCAAGTGAGAGTGAAATATGAAGAGCTTTCGGGGGCGGGTGATGTGGATGAAAGATTTAATTACCATGTGGAATTGACTTACCGCTTATCATAATTCCCTAGAAAAGATCATTGAAGGGAACCTCTCTTCTCCTTTAAAAGTGATCATGGCTACACGAACCTTTAACAAATGTCTGTGCTCTTCATAGTCTATGGGATGATTTAGACTTGTTTTATGTAGCAATTTTTTTTTTTTTTTTTTTTTTTTTTTTTTTTTTTTTTTTTTTTTTTTTTTTTTTTTTTTTGCGGTACACGGGCCTCTCACTGTTGTGGCCTCTCCTGTTGCGGAGCACAGGCTCCGGACGCGCAGGCTCAGCAGCCATGGCTCACGGGCCCAGCCGCTCCGTGGCATGTGGGATCTTCCCGGACTGGGGCACAATCCCATGTCCCCTGCATTGGCAGGCGGACTCTCAACCACTGCGCCACCAGGGAAGCCCTATGTAGCAACTTTTAAATCAAAACTGCGTTTCTTGGAGTCATGTAGAAATACTTAGGGCTTAGACGTGAGGTTTGTGGTCAGTTTAAGGGCACAACAGGGAAGAAAGGGCCAGAGAAAGTGCAGGATCCAAGTACAAGATCTGCCTCATGAGGCAGAACAGGTGATGAGGAATGAGCACAGAGACCCAACTTCAGAGGCACACTCTGGAGCTGCTGTGGGACAGACAGGGGGGCACAGTGCTTATGGGTCCAGCCGTTTCAGAGTTCATCTAGATCCAACTATTGATTAGAGCACAATGATGGGGAACCCAGCAGCAAACTCAGGACAAGAAAGTTAGACATGTGCCTGTGAGTGACTACCACCACCAGGCTTTGGCTCCTGGGCAGTTTAGGACAGGGACCCTGTTGTAGCAAAGGACAGAGAGTCTACACAGAGAAACCAGCCAGCACCAGGAGTGGGAAGTAAGTGGGGTGTGTGTGGCAAGCACATGAATGATTTGTGTTCATTTCTAGGTGTTATGGACTGAATGTTTTTATCCCCCAAATTCATATATTGAAGCCCTAATCTCCAATGTGATGGTATTCAGAGGTGGAATCCTTGGGAGGTAATTAGGCCAGGAGGATGCGCCTCCATTATGGGTTTATGGTCCTTATAAGAAGAAGGCGAGACCAGAGCTTATGCTCCCTGCTCCACTCTGCCCCTGTCATGGGAGGACACAGTGAGAAGGTGGCTGGCTGCAGTCAGGAGAGCCCTAACCAGGAATCAGATCAGCCAGTACCTTGATCTGGGACTTCCCAGCCTCCAGAACTATGAGAAAATAAATTTCTGTTGTTTAAACCACTCTGTGGTGTTTTGTTATTACAGCCTGAGCAGACTAAAATATGAGGATGCCATGTACTTGGCCCGATGTCCATTCAGGAGACTGGAGGAACTATAATATATGGGATTACAGTGTTGTTCCTGGATTTCCAGTCCCTAAGAGACTCATGAAGCCTAAAGTGGTAAAGAGATTACTAAAATAATGTCTAGGCAGCTGGGCCTGAGCCATAGCTGATGCTTTACATGGTCAAGCTGGGGAGTGGAGAAAGGAAGTCTTTGTGTGTTGAAGGTGGTGGGGAAGTAGGGGTGGGAGGGTAAATTGGTTAAAAAAAAACTACTTAAAAATGTAAAAATTTTACATTTAAGTAAAAACTACTTAAAAATTCTAAGGAATTCTGAATTTTCCTTAGAAAGAAAATTGTATTCCTATCATAAATATTTTCACTCATTATTGCATCTATAAATTTATTTGGTCAGAGGAAGAGTGTGGCCAATGAACATTTTAATCTATAAGTTCAGATTTCTGCTTTTACTTTATGACCAAATCCCCACGGTGATTTAAACATTGCAGAAGTAGTGGTTGATCTTGAATATAGAAAGGAAACAATGATTTAGATGCTATTGGGAATGTACTCATGATAATTAGAAATGGTAATCAGTAAGAAAAGAAAACCAATGAAAATATTTCGTACAATTTCCTGGGATTGTTGCTGGTATCTGGATACATGTTGATAAATGGATGAAGAATATTTCCCTCCTTGTTTACAGTCCCTGCAGTTAAACTTAGGCTGCTGGTTTGCTTTTCTGTGGGTTAAATGATTTCAGGAAAGCTTGTGGTCTCACTCCTGAGTTATATGCAACATTTTCTGCCAAACTTAAATTAAACTGCTTTTGGCAGACTTAAATGTTGGATCAGCACCAAAGGAAATTCCATTTGGCTTTGAGAGTTATTCGAACTTCTTCAAGATCAAGTTTTCCTTTTCATTTTAATATTACTGTGATATCTTATTTCTCAGTGGATGACTTTTTCATCAATGAGGTCATTCACCTTTGAATTGTAGCTTGCTGTTCACAGAGCCATGGCATCGTAAGGCTTGCAGGGACTGTGAAATGTCATCCAGCCTGGCAGGACCATATCCGTCTTCAGAGGAGGATGGCTGCCTGTGCCTGAGACAGTGAGTAGCTTTGCCTGGAAGCCTCGTTATCCATCACAGAAGAGTATGACTGCCATCCTGACTAAACTGACAGTTCTGTCATTTTTGTCATACTGAAACATTCCGCAGCAGTTGTACCAGCATATTTTTATCATTGTAGCTTCTCTGCTCCTTTTCCTCCTTGCCACCTCTAAAACTAGCACAATTAAAATTAGTACAATTAAAGGTTTATTCCACAAGTTTTTTCCCAGTGTAGAACTACAGTATGAGATTATAAAGTACTGGGAAAATAAGGGATAGGAAACTTTAGGTTGTGGGAGCAGCTGCTTAGGTTAAATATGACTTTTAATTTACAGACAACCTTGCAGCTGAGAGCTGAACTAATTGAGGCCATGTATTATGCTTCTGAATATTAAAGATAATCTGACATTTTGAACAAATAGATTTGCCTGATTAACCATTTTAAGGAGTTTCTAAACTAAGGCAGAAGTGCCCATCTCCTTTTCTAACTACTGTTCACTGGTAACTCTGTACCTAGTAAAATAACTTTTGTTTTAGAATAAATATTGGAAGAGTAGTTGAGCTACTTTTCTATCCAGAGAGTAAACATGTCCTCATATAGAACAAAACTGTGATATTCTGCAATTGGTTTATAAGCCAAGCCAAAATAGGAAGTGGTTTTGGCTTTCATTTCTGTCATCTACCAGATTTCAGCGAAGTGCATTTTCATTTTTTTTTAAATGCTTACTGTGTCAAACAGTCTAAAATAGTTGTTTCTTGGAGGACGTTTTTGTGGCACCCTACTTTTCTCTAACAGTCTGCTGGAATTCAGTATATCTGCTTAAAATGGAGACAATAAGCTGATAAAAAAATATCACAGAAAGGTATTTGGAAGTCTCTGAATTTTTTTTTAGGATAAAACTTCTACCATTTTAGCGCTAAAGAAGTTTATATGGATTTAGCTCTGTTTTTAGTCTGATTGCAATTATTTTCTTCCCTCGTCCTCTCATCTTTAAACTCATACTTCTGTTATTTAGACTGGAGGAAAACTATTTATCAAGAACATTGAAGAATGTCTGTTAACCAGATCTGCTCATTAAAATGGGGAAAAGAATGGGAAAAAAGACAGCTGTCCATTTCTGGTTTGGAGAGGCAAAGTCTCTGCTCTCTGTTGATTCTAGTAGGCAGCATGAAACTATTTTGTCAACTAATCATCAGTCTGCTTGGAATGATGCACAGACTGGTCTAGGAATAAATATCTTAAAAAAGAAAGCAATTAGTTTTCCATATGGGATGATGGACTTTCAGCTTTGTAAAATTTCCAGGAGTGTAAGATCTGCTGGATTCAAAAGTATTAAGATGAAGTAGAAAACCTTTCATGTTCTGATCTGCCATCATTGTGATTTTGACTTTTCATATAGTTGCCATGGTATGAAAGTAGTTATTTAATCACTGTGGAATGAACCTTTTCAAGATTTCTATGGCTCTTAATACATATGACGAATGATAGTTCGGATAACTTAGAAGACATGATGCTTTCCACTGGTGAAAGTATGAAGAAAGGCACCAAGGTGACAGTATTACTTGGTAATGTTAATAATTTGTTAGTAGTAAAAATATTAATGTTGACAATATCCTCTGGAATTAAACTAGAAATTTTCTGTAGTATCCTTGAGAATTTTGATACCCCAAATAGATGACTTAATATACTGGATATTAATTCTAATTTGTAATTATCTGTTTTTTCTTTAACATCTTTATTGGAGTATAATTGCTTTGCAATGGTGTGTTAGTTTCTGCTTTATAACAAAGTGAATCAGTTTTACATATACCTATGTTCCCATATCTCTTCCCTCTTGTGTCTCCCTCCCTCCCACCCTCCCTATCCCACCGCTCTAGGTGGTCACAGAGCACCGAGCTGATCTACCTGTGCTATGCGGCTGCTTCCCACTAGCTATCTATTTTAAGTTTGGAAGTGTATATATGTCCATGCCACTCTCTCACTTTATCACAGATTACCCTTCCACCTCCCCATATCCTCAAGTCCATTCTCTAGTAGGTCTGTGTCTTTATCCCCATCTTGCCCCTAGGTTCTTCATGACCTTTTTTTTTTTTTGATTGCATATATACGTGTTAGCATATGGTATTTGTTTTTCTGACTTACTTCACTCTGTATGACAGATTATAGGTCCATCCACCTCACTACAAATAACTCAATTTCATTTCTTTTTATGGTTGAGTAATATTCCATTGTATATATGTTCCACATCTTCTTTATCCATTCATCTGGTGATGGACACTTAGGTTACTTCCATGTCCTGGCTATTGTAAATAGACCTGCAATGAACATTTTGGTACATCACTCTTTTTGAATTATAGTTTTCTCAGGGTATATTACGAGTAGTGGGATTGCTGGGTTTTATAGTAGTTCTATTTTTAGCTTTTTAATGAACCTCCATACTGTTCTCCATAGTGGCTGTATCAATTTACATTCCCACCAGTAGTGCAAGAGGGTTGCCTTTTCTCCACACCCTCTACAGCATTTATTGTTTGTAGATTTTTTGATGATGGCCATTCTGACCGGTGTGAGATTTGCATTTCTTTAATGATTAATGATGTTGAGCATTCTTTCGTGTGCTTCTTGGCAATCTGTATATCTTCTTTGGAGAACTGTCTATTTAGGTCTTCTGCCCATTTTTGGATTGGGTTTTATTTTTTTGGTATTGAGCTGCGTGAGCTGCTTGTATGTTTTGGAGATGAATCTTTTGTTAGTTGCTTCATTTGCAAATATTTTCTCCCATTCTGAGGGTTGTTTTTACATCTTGTTTATGGTTTCCTTTGCTATGCAAAAGCTTTGAAGTTTCATTAGGTCCCATTTGTTTATTTTTATTTCCATTTGTCTAGGAGGTGGGTCAAAAAGGATCTTGCTGTGATTTATGTCATAGAGTGTTCTGCCTGTGTTTTCCCCTAAGAGTGTGATAGTGTCTGGCCTTACATTTAGGTCTTTAATCCATTCTGAGTTTATTTTTATGTATGGTGTTAGGGAGTATTCTAATCTCATACTTTTACATGTACCTGTCCAGTTTTCCCAGCACCACTTATTGAAGAGGCTGTCTTTTCTCCACTGTATATTCTTGCCTCCTCTATCAAAGATAAGGTGACCATATGTGCGTGAATTTATCTCTGGGCTTTCTATCCTGTTCCAGAGATCTATATTTCTGTTTTTGTTCCAGTACCATACTGTCTTGATTACTGTAGCTTTGTAGTAGAGTCTGAAGTCAGGAAGCCTGATTCCTCCTGCTCTGTTTTTCTTTCTCAAGATTGCTTTGGCTATTTGGGGTCTTTTGTGTTTCCATACAAATTATGAAATTTTTTCTTCTAGTTCTGTGAAAAATGCCAGTGGTAGTTTGATAGGGATTGCATTGAATCTCTACATTACTTTGGGTAGTATAGTCATTTTCACAATGTTGATTCTTCCAGTCCAAGAACATGGTATATCTCTCCATCTATTTGTATCATCTTTAATTTCTTTCATCAGTGTCTTATAATTTTCTGCATACAGGTCTTTTATATCCTTAGGTAGGTTTATTCCTAGATATTTTATTCTTTTTGTTGCAATGGTAAGTGGGAGGGTTTCCTTAGTTTCTCTTTCAGATTTTTCTTTGTTAGTGTATAGGAATGCAAGATATTTCTGGGCATTAATTTTGTATCCTGCTACTTTACCAAATTCATTGTTAGCTCTAGTAGTTTTCTGGTAGCATCTTTAGGATCCTCTATGTATAATATCATGACATATGCAAACAGGGACAGCTTTACTTCTTCTTTTCCGATTTGGAATCCTTTTATTTCTGTTTTCTTCTCTGATTGCTGTGGCTAAAACTTCCAAAACTATGCTGAATAATAGTGGTGAGAGTAAGCAACCTTCTCTTTTTCCTGATCTTAGTGGAAATGGTTTCAGTTTTTCACCATTGAGGATGATGTTGGCTGTCGTTTTGTAATATATGGCCTTTATTATGTTGAGGAAAGTTCCCTCTATGCCTACTTTCTGGAGGGTTTTTATCATAAATGGGTGTTGAATTTTGCTGAAAGCTGTCTCTGCATCTATTGATGATCATATGTTTTTTCTCCTTCAGTTTGTTAATATGGTGTATTACATTGATTGATTTGCATATATTGAAGAATCCTTTCATTCCTGGGATAAACCCCATTTGATCATGGTGTATGATCCTTTTAATGTGTTATTGGATTCTGTTTGCTAGTATCTTGTTGAGGATTTTTGCATCTATGTTCATCAGTGATATTGGCCTGTAGTTTTCTTTCTTTGTGAAATCTTTGTCTGGTTTTGGTATCAGGGTGATGGTGGCCTTGTAGAATGAGTTTGGTAGTATTCCTCCCTCTGCTTTATTTTGGAAGAGTTTGAGACAGATAGGTGTTAGCTCTTCTCTAAATGTTTGATAGAATTTGGCTGTGAAGCCATCTTGTCCTGGGCTTTTGTTTGTTGGAAGATTTTTAATCAGTTTCAATTTCAGTGCTTGTGATTGGCCTGTTCACATTTTCTGTTTGTTCCTGGTTCAGTCTCGGAAGGTTGTGCATTTCTAAGAATTTGTCCATTTCTTCCAGGTTGTTCATTTTATTGGCATAGAGTTGCTTGTAGTAATCTCTCATGATATTTGTATTTCTGCTGTGTCAGTTGTCACTTCTCCTTTTTCATTTCTAATTCTATTGATTTGAGTCTTCTCCCTTTTTTTCTTGATGAGTCTGGCTAATGGTTTATCAATTTTGGTTATCTTTCAAAGAACCAGCTTTTAGTGTTATTCATCTTTGCTATCATTTCCTTCATTTCTTTTTCATTTTTTTCTGATCTGATCTTTATGATTTCTTTCCTTCTGCTAACTTTGGGGTTCTTTTGTTCTTCTTTCTGTAATTGCTTTAGGTGTAAGGATAGGTTGTTCATTTGAGATGTTTCTTGTTTCATAAGGTAGGATTGTATTGCTATAAACTTCCCTCTTAGAACTGCTTTTGCTGCATCCCATAGGTTTTGGGTTTTCTTGTTTTCATTGTCATGTTTTTCTGTGTATTTTTTGATTTCCTCTTTGATTTCTTCAGTGATCTCTTGGTTATTATGTAGTATATTGTTTAGCCTCCATGTGTTTGTATTAGTTACAGATTTTTTCCTGTAATTGATATCCAGTCTCATAGCGTTGTGGTCGGAAAAGATACTGGATACAGTTTCAATTTTCTTAAATTTACCAAGACTTTATTTGTGACCCAGGATATGATCTATCCTGGAGAGTGTTCCATGAGCACTTAAGAAGAATGTGTATTCTGTTGTTTTGGATGCAATGTCCTATAAATGTCAATTAAGTCCATCTTGTTTAATGCAGCATTTAAAGCTTGTGTTTCCTTATTTATTTTCATTTTGTATAATCTGTCCATTGGTGAAAGTGGGGTGTTAAAGTCCCCTACTGTGGTTGTGTTCCTGTCAGTTTCCTCTTTTATGGCTGTTAGTTTTTGCCTTATGCACTGAGGTGCTGCTATGTTGGGTGCATAAATATTTACAATTGTTATATCTTCTTCTTGGATCGATCCCTTAATCATTACATAGTGTCCTTCTTTGTCTCTTCTAATAGTCTTTATTTTAAAGTCATTTTGTCGGATATGAGAATTGCTATTCCAGCTTTGTGTTGATCTCCATTTGCATGGAATTTCTTTTTCCATCCCCTCACTTTCAGTCTGTATGTGTCCCTAGGTCTGAAGTGGGTCTCTTGTAGACAGCATATATACGAGTCTTGTTTTTGTATCCATTCAGCCAGGCTTTGTCTTTTGGTTGGAGCATTTAGTCCATTTATATTTAAGGTAATTATCGATATGTATGTTCCTGTGACCATTTTCTTAATTGTTTTGGGTTTGTTATTCTAGGTCTTTTCCTTCTCTTGTGTTTGCTGCCTAGAGAAGTTCCTTTAGCATTTGTTGTAAAGGTGGTTTGGTGGTGCTGAATTCTCTTAACTTTTGCTTATCTGTAAAGGTTGTAATTTCTCTCTCAAATCTGAATGATATCCTTGCTGGGTAGAGTACTCCTGGTTGTAGGTACTTCTCCTTCAACACTTTAAATATGTCCTGCCACTCCCTTCTGGCTAGCAGAGTTTCTGCTGAAAGACCAGCTGTTAACCTTATGGGGACTCTCTTGTGTGTTATTTGTTGTTTTTCCCTTGCTGCTTTTAATATTTTTTTCTTTGTATTTAATTTTTGATGGTTTGATCAATATGTGTCTTGGCGTGTTTCTCCTTGGATTTATCCTGTATGGGACTCTGTGCTTCCTGGACTTGATTAACTATTTCCTTTCCCATATTAGGGACGTTTTCAACTATAATCTCTTCAAATATTTTCTCAGTCCCTTTCTTTTTCTCTTCTTCTTTTGGAACCCCTATAATTCGAATGTTGCTTTGTTTCATGTTGTCCCAGAGGTCTCTGAGACTGTCCTCAGTTCTTTACATTCTTTTTTCTTTATTCTGCTCTGCAGTAGTTATTTCCACTATTGTATCTTCCAGGTCGTTTATCCGTTCTTTGCCTCAGTTATTCTGCTATTGATCCCATCTAGAGTATTTTTCATTTTATTTATTGTGTTGTTCATCGTTGCTTGTTTCATCTTTAGTTCTTCTAGTTCCTTGTTAAATGTTTCTTGCATTTTCTCTATTCTATTTCCAAGATTTTGGATCATCTTTACTATCATTATTCTGAATTCTTTTTCAGGTAGACTGCCTATTTCCTCTTCATTTGTTAGTTCTGGTGGGTATTTGCCTTGCTCCTTCATCTGCTGTGTGTTTTTTTTGTCTTCTCATTTTGCTTAACTTACTGGGTTTGGGGTCTCCTTTTCGCAGACTGCAGGTTTGTAGTTGCCATTGTTTTTTGTGTCTGTCCCAGTAGCTAAGGTTGGTTCAGTGGGTTGTGTAGGCTTCCTGGTAGAGGGGACTAGTGCCTGCGTTCTGGTGGATGAGGCTGGATCTTGTCTTTCTGGTGGGCAGGTCAACATCTGGTGGTGTGTTTTGGTGTGTCTGTGGCCTTATTATGAGTTTAGGCAGCCTGTCTTCTAATGGATGGGGTTTTGTTCCTGTCTTCCTAGTTGTTTGGCATAGGGTGTCCAGCACTGTAGCTTGCTGGTCGTTGAATGAAGCTGGATCTTGGCATTGAGATGGAGATATCTGGGAGATGTTCACCGTTTGATATTACTTGGAGCTGGTGGGTCTCTTGTGGACCCGTGTCCTGAAGTTGGCTCTCCCATCTCAGAGGCACAGCCCTGACTCCTGGCTGGAGCACCAAGAGCCTTTCATCCACACGGCTCAGAATAAAAGGGAGAAAAAATAGAAAGAAAGTAGGAAAGAAAGAAAGAAGATAAAATAAAATAAAGTAAAATAAAATAAAGTTATTAAAATAAAAAATAATTAAGAAAAAAATTTTAAAAAGTAAACAAACAAACCAAAAAAAACAAGAAAAAAAACGGACAGACAGAACTCTAGGACAAATGGTAAAAGTAAAGCTGTACAGGCAGATCACACACACAAGCATACACATACACACTCACAAAAGATAAAAAGGGAAAAAGTATATATATCTTTGCTCCTATAGTCCACCTCCTCAATTTGGGGTGATTCATTGTCTATTCAGGTATTCCACAGATGCAGGGTACATAAAGTTGATTGTGGAGATTTAATCCTCTGCTCCTGAGGCTGCTGGGAGAAATGTCCTTTTCTCTTCTTCGCACAGCTCCCAGGGTTCAGCTTTGAATTTGGACCCACCTCTGCCTGTAGGTCGCCTGAGGGTGTCTTTTCTTCGCTCAGACTGGACGGGGTTAAAGGAGTAGCTGATTCGGGGGCTCTGGCTTACTCAGGCCTTGGGGAGGGAGGGGTACAGATGCGTGGCGAGCCTCTGGTGGCAGAGGCCGTTGTGATGTTGCACCAACCTGAGGCACTTCGTGCGTTCTCCCCGGGGTAGTTGTCCCTGTATCACAGGACCCTGGCAGTGGCGGGCTGCACAGGCTCCCGGGAGGGGCGGTGTGGAGAGTGACCTGCGCTTGCACACAGGCTTCTTGGTGGCCACAGCAGCAGCCTTAGCGTCCCATGCCCGTCTCTGGTGTCCACGCTGATAGCTGTGGCTTGCGCCTATCTCTGGAGCTCCTTTAAGCGGCACTCTTAATCCCGTCTCCTCTTGCACCAGGAAACAAAGAGGCAAGAAAATGTCTCTTTCCTCTTCCGCAGCTCCAGACCTTTTCCCAGACTCCCTCCCAGCTAGCTTTGGCCCACTAGCCCCCTTCAGGCTGTGTTCACACAGCCAACCCCAGTCCTCTCCCTGGGATCCAACCTCTGAAGCCCAAACCTCAACTCCCAGCCCCTGCCTCCCCCAATGGGTGAGCAGACAAACATCTTGGGCTGGTGAGTGCTGGTCGGCACTGATCCTCTGTGCGGGAATCTCTCCACTTTGCCCTCTGCACCCCTGTGGCTGCGCTCTCCTCAGTGGCTCCAGAGCATTCCCCCTCCACCACCCGCAGTCTCTTCCCGCAAAGGGGCTTCCTAGTGTGTGGAAACCTTTCCTCCTTCACAGCTCCCTCCCACTGGTGGAGGTCCCGTCCCTATTCTTTTGTCTCTGTTTTTCCTTTTTTCTTTTGCCCTGCTCAGGTACGTGGGGAGTTTCTTGCCTTTGGGAGGTCTGAGGTCTTCTGCCAGCGTTCAGTAGGTGTTGTGTAGGAGCTGTTCCACATGTAGATGTATTTCTGATGTATTTGTGGGGAGGAAGGTGATCTCCGCGTCTTACTTTTCCGCCATCTTGAAGCTCCCCCCGTGATTATGTGTTAATTAAAGAAATTCTAGCTCTTGTAACAGATGAAAGTCAAAATCTCAGTGATTTAAAGAGTAGAAGTTTAGTTCCTTTTTTTCCTCCTGAAGTTAATTTATTATCATGCTGAAATATGATGTAAATTTTTTAGAAAAATTTATTATATTGAACCAATTACAGATTCACAGGAAAGAAGTTTATTTCTTGCTTTACTGAAGTTCAAGGTGAGTTTCCTGATTGGCAAGTAGCTTCCCTTTGAGCAGTGATTCAAGGACCCAGGCTCTTTCCATCTTGTTGCTCTGTTTCCTCTAACATATGGTTTCCAAGGTACTTAAACTGCATTAAGCCCTGGAAGGGTAAAAAGCAAGGCTGGTCATGCAGGGAAAGTGGTTCATCCCCGTCACTTCTCTTCACATCCCATTGGCTAGAACTCAGGCACGTGGGCACACCTAACTACCTCTTCTGCTTGGGAAATATATCCAAATGGTGTTCCCAAGCAGAAGAGGAAATAGGTTTGGTTAACAATTAGTCTCTGCCCTCATAATGCAAGAATAGATCTGTGTAAGCTACAAAAATGTATGTGTTTTGTTGTTGTTTTTTTATTGCATTTTGTTAGTTTTAAATGGAATAGATTTGCCTACATTTAGTTATTTTAAAATATTAAACATTTTGCTATGTGAAGTTTTTATTCCTATAGAGGTGAAAAAAAGAGATGTCTGTGAACTGCTATACAAATATCCTGAAGCAGCAAGCTTATTCTATAACTTCTGAAAAGTTATTAGCAATTCTAGTTTCTAAACTAAGGCAATGCAGTGGGTCTAATAGAGGGTTCCCAATTTGAGAGAAATTTCTCTGGTGAAAATTCAGGATTTCATGTCCCAGTGGATTTGAAATGTCAGGGAGCAAGAAGAGTCCAGGGTCATTCTGAATTTTTCCCAGGAATGAGCAGACATTTGGAATAAGTTTTGGAAAAAGAGAAGGTGGAATAATGACCTCAGGTTTACACATATGAAATTTGAGGTCACTGGAGGAAATGTTCTGGAAACATTTGGAAATTAAATTGTAATTCATGGTAGAGAAGTGGCTTGGGTCATCTGAATACCAGGTCTTTGAAGTCATGGGATAAGCTCAGTTCACCCAGGAAAAAGTGAGAAGAGGACTGTGCTGTCAATGATGGAAGTGGAAGAAGAAACAATTTCACTTGTGTAACAGAGTACCTTTTTCTGGCTCCATTTAATCGATATTTGTTGAACTCTTGTTATGTACTGGGCACTCTGCTAGGCAGTGGGGGTGGAGCCGCAAACATGACAGTGTCCTCCTCATGGAACCTAGAATTCTAAGAAATAGTAGGAATGTCAGTGTGTGAGGGCTGGATTTCTGATAAGGCATTTACATACAGTGTATTGTTGATATAATCACCTGGTGAGATGGCTAATGGGTTTATTCCCACTTAATAGATGAGGAAACTGAGGACCAAATAGTCTAAATGACTTGTCCAAGGTCACCAATTAGTGTTGAGTGTCTGAGTGTAAAGTGTTGTAGGGTACATCTGGTCACTCAGACATTTTGCCATGCTATCCTGTCCTCCCAGGTATGAGGAGGGCAGATATGTCCTCCCTTCCTGCCCTTCAATCCCACACCAATTTTTTTTTTTTTTCTTTTTTTGCGGTACACGGGCCTCTCACTGTTGTGGCCTCTCCCGTTGCGGAGCACAGGCTCTGGACATGCAGGCCCAGCGTCCATGGCTCAAGGGTCCAGCTGCTCTGCGGCATGTGGGATCTTCCCGGACTGGGGCACGAACCCGTGTCCCCTGCATCGGCAGGCGGACTCTCAACCACTGCGCCACCAGGGAAGCCCCCACACCACTTTTATCTCTGTACTTCATATCACCTTCAAGCTCACCACATGGCTCTTCTCCTCTAGAACACATTTTTCATCTCTGTTTTTTCTGATGCATTTGCATTTATTGTCTGCCATGTACAGCCACTCTTTGTTTTTCTACTTTCTTAGTTTTGATTTGCTACTGATGCATATTTTAGCCTTTCACAGATACTCTTGGTTGCTAATTGTTTTGAAATAATGTTTTATCTGCCTTTGTAGATTGTCACCTTTTTGTGGACACAAACTTCAGCTTTTACTTCTCTTTGCCCAAAGTGCTTAGTACAGAAAGGCAGAAACTGGAGTAATTTTTTATTCTTAGATTGTCTGTAGCCAACATTATACCCCCAAAACTGTATTCTCAGTCCTGTTCTATGGGTGCCAGGTGTTCAACTGTTATCTGTCATTACAAAAACATTTCCAAGAACGTAAGGTAATTTTCAGAAAAACTCAATTCCAGTTTTCCTAAATAAATTACACTATTACCTGGTGAAATACCAAGGTTACTATTTAAAGAAAATTATATATTATTTATTTGTACTATAAATTATATATAATATATGTATTATATAAACTTATATTTTTCTATTTGGAGTACCCTGTGAAAATCCTGCCATTACTAGGAAATTTACCTTATAATAATTTGCAATGCTTATCCACATTTATAAAAATATTTTTTTAAATTTTGTCTAGTTGTGAGCTGCATTTTCTCTTCCCTGTCACAGGAAGATGAACCTGACACATGGAATGCACCAGCCAAGCATTTCTTGCCATGAATTTGGCAGTTTGCTTTGTAGCAGATGTTCTCTTTCTGTGCATGCTCTTTCTCTCCTACCTTCCTTCTCCATGGAAAATATGTAGGGAGCAGAACATGTATATTTAGTGCTTTCCATTTATCTGGGCCAAGACTTGTGCCTTGCATGAAAACTGAGTGTCTCTAGCAAAAAGGGACAGAATTTCCCCTAAGAATACTTAGGAAGCTGACCAAAAAATGAGGACCTTCTAGAACCAGCCTGAATTAGAATAGGGTGTGAGAATCTCTTGATGGTGAATCTTTTGAATCAGTCACTTTGCTTCCTCTCTCTTCAGTTGAATTTCATTGCACTTTTAAAGACAGGATAGGGTATGCTTTAGGAAAATGTGGTATCACTCAAATCCAAACTGTTAAAGCACTCACTGAAGAAAATATTTGCATTTCATTAGGATTCTTCATTTTCTCAGAAGATGTGTCTTGTTTTCCTTAAAGCTGAAATCCTTTAATACATTCTGAATATATTTAAATTTACTGAAAGCAACATCAACAAAATTATGCACAAATGACCTTTGAGGAAACTTGCAATTGAGTGACGCTAAATCCTCCAGATCATTGCCTTCTAGAAGCTTCCCCCAGAGTTTGCAGAAGTCCTCCCAGCTTACACTTACATAGTATGCAGGGACTGCGTGATTGTTTATATTTCCTCACTCCTTGCCCTGTGATCTCTTACATCCTGTGGTCAGGCCTGGCCGTGTGATTTGCTTCAGCAAATGGAACCTCAGTAGTGTGTGTCATAGAAGCATTAATTGTGATTACCAAGTTTAGATCAGCCTCCAGTGCCCCTGTACTTTTTGCCATAAGAAGCCTTATCTGGACAGCATCTGTTCTTTCAACCTTGATCCCAGAATCAGAAGATGCTTGTAGTAGACCCAAACCCAGCCTGCAGCCTGAAACACCAGTTATTTACTTGTTTTTTTTTTTTTCAATAAATTTTTAGGACATGCCTAGGCACTGGTGTTATAATAAAGAGCAAAAACACATGGTCATTATTCTCATTCAGGTTAAAATTAAGTAATTTAAAATATCTTCTTTAATACTAAAATAACTATGAATAAATTATAGAATCAAAATTGACATGCATTTTTTTAAAGATCAAGTATTAGAATGCTAAAAACTTTCACAGTTCTGATGGTCCACATCATAATAAACCACTGAGATATATACCATTATGATTATTTTGGCATGGAAGCACTGACTGGAAGATGTAAGTATGAGATGAGGCCCAGGAAAGCAGAAGTAGAAAGATAGGGAAATTGGAGAATTCAAATGTATATGTCACTCCTTCCAATGCTGAAATAGTTATACTTACATAGGAGAAGAAATTGTAAAAGGAATTAAAGTTTCCATCCAGTTGCATCATAAGAAGTAGGTGCAGAAGTAAACTTTAGGGGAGAATTATTAGGATATGTATGCTTAAAGATATTATTTTTAGTATCTAAAGAAAGTTTAGTAATGACATAGGAGTAGAAAGTTGCATAACATCAGAATTCTATAACCTGGTTGTGGAGTTTGGGGCTGCAAGAGACTTTGACCACGAGAAATCATCCCGGGAGATAATTGTATGTAACATGTTGACTGAAGTCTCAGTGCATGGGTATGGATCCTGACTCTAGTGCTTAGTAATTATAAGAGGTTGGTCAAGTAACTTAATCTTATTCTATCTCAGTTTTCTCATCCATATGATGTGTCCACTCATAAAGGCTTTGTGGACATTAATGCAATAATGCACATAAGCTGTTTGAAATGGTGCCTGGCTCATTGCAAGTGATCAATATAATATTTGCAACTATTGTAGAAGTGCTAGAAGATCTTTCTGCAGTAGGAGTTCTAGATTTAATAAAGTTTAGTGAAGAGTTTTGTAAGAGTCCCTGAAACAGTCTTCCTTCTCGGTTGGGGCTCCCTGAGCAAATGACACCTTTTAATGGTACTTTATTTTGTTGTGAGAACCCTTAGTAGTTGAAGCCTATAAGCCTTGGGTAAAAATCTGGCTGATGTAATTCTGTTCTGATACAGTGGTGTGAACTGAGGCACCAGTGCTGTGTTTGAAACGTAGGAGTGTGGTTAGCTTTTCACTTTATATTTTTAAAGGGATAATGAAATATTTTGTACTTGGGAGCCTGAGCTCTGTATTTCTGGCTGCTTGTAATAAAATTCAGGACCCCACTCAACTTGCACTGTGAAATGGCTTATTCCTAAGATAGCTTGAGACCATGAGTCATGCACCTTATCCTTTCCATGACTTTTTTGTCCTCTATGTCCTTCTCCAGGGCATGAGGAAAGTCCCACAGGCTTTGAGAATACCCCAGCCACCCATCTTCACAGTGCACATGAGCCAAACCCTGCCTGGAGGGGTGAGATTCTTATTAATGTCTTTGGGTATAGAGCATCCCTTTCTTCCCCGCTGTATCTCAGGACCATAGGTGGTGGCATTAAAGCTTGCCTGAGTGTTACCTCTGCTGTGGTACCCACATGTTTGTTTGAAGTCTCACTCATTGAAAGGAAGGAGGACCTGCATCAAGTTCCATCTAGGGAACTAAAATACTGGTTCTTAAGATAATATCCAGATCACAGTGAATCTTTTTATTTGGAGACAATTCCAGCTTGGTGCTGGTTTTGCCACATGACTCTGGGATTAAGAACACCTCCATGAATCCTCAGTCAAGAGCATGTGGCCATAGCCTCAGACACAGCATGGGTTTTGCTGGATGGAGGGGACTACAGGGTGTAATGTGGGGTAAATGTTTAAAGAGCGTCACGTTCAGTTGTCAATGACCAAGAAAGACCTCACAGTTCTCAGTTAACACTTTCCTTAATATATCAACAGCATTTGAATTTGATATGGTAAATCACCCCCTCCTCCGCAAAGCACTGTCTTTCCTGAGTTTTCAAGATACCTCACTCGCCTGGCTTTTCTGTGGTCTCCTTTGCTGACTCATCTCATATTGCTGACAGCAAAATACTGAAGTGCCCCAGAATACATTATTTTTCTCTCAATGCACATTGCCTCCGTGATCCCACTGATGACTCTGACATTTATATCTTTAGCTTAGACCTTGTCCTGAACTTCAGATTCACATCCAACCGCCTGTTTGATGCTTGATCTGTATGTCTAATGGGTGTCTCAGCCCTAACACATCCAGGACAAAACTCCTCATCTTCTTCGTCAAATTAGGTTTTCCTGTAGTAATTTCCATCTCTTTAATGGCATTTCCATCCTTCCAGTGTCTCGGGCCAAAAATTTAGAGTTATTCTTGATTGTGTTAGTTTTTCTCAAATTATAGATTTAAGTCTGTAAACAAATACTATAGAATCTACTTTCAAAATATCAATATATTCAGAATCTGACCATTTTCACCACTTCCAGTGCTACATCTCAACATGAATAAGCTGCATCCCATTTCTCCTCTATACTGTGGCCAAGGCTCTTTGTGTCTGCCCTTGTCCCCCAAGGCTGTTCTCACTAAGTGTCCTTTTGAGTGGTGACTAGTTTATACCACGTCATTCTTCTGCCAGCAGTCCTTCAGTGCTTGGTTTCTCATTTCCCTCAGAGTAAAGCTGAAGTTCTTAATAATGGCCTCCAGGATGTGGCCTCTCATTACCTTGCTGATCTTTTTCCTAATGCTCCTTCTCTTGTTCCATCTCTCATTCCCCACCCCCTCACCTCAACTGGCCTCCTTCTTCCACAAAAATGCCAGAAATATTCCCACAACCTATAGTTTATGCCTTCCCTCTGCCTGGAATATTATTCCTCCAGATTAACACCATGGCTAACTTCCTCACCTGCTTGAGGTCTTTACACCTGTGTTACGTCTTAGTGAGCTTTGCGAGGCCATCTTTTTTTTTTTTTTTTAATATTTATTGGAGTATAATTCCTTTACAATGGTGTGTTATTGCTGCTTTATAACAAAGCGAATCAGTTATACATACATATATATATGTGTGTGTATATATATATATATATATCCATATTTCTTTGCTCTTGCGTCTCCTTCCCTCCCACCTTCTCTATCCCACCTCTCTAGGTGGTCACAAAGCACCTAGCTGATCTCCCTGTGCTATGCGGCTGCTTCCCACTAGCTATCTATTTTACATTTTGTAGTGTATTTTGTCCATGCCACTCTCTCACTTTGTCCCAGCTTACCCGTCCCCCTCCCCATATCCTCAAGTCCATTCCCTAGTAGGTCTGTGTTTTTATTCCTGTCTTGCCCCTAGGTTCTTCATGACCATTTTTTTTTTTTTTTAGATTCCATATATATGTGTTAGCATATGGTATTTGTTTTTCTCTTTCTGACCTACTTCACTCTGCATGAAAGACTCTAGGTCCATCCACCTCACTACAAATAACTCAATTTCTTTTCTTTTTATGGATGACTAATATTCCATTGTATGTATGTATGTGCCACATCTTCTTTATCCATTCATCTGGTGATGGACACTTAGGTTGCTTCCATGTCCTGGATATTGTAAATAGAGCTGCAATGAACATTGTGGTGCATGACTCTTTTTGAATTACGGTTTTCTCAGGGTATATGCCCAGTAGTGGGATTGCTGGGTCATATGGTAGTTCTATTTTTAGTTTTTTAGTTTTTTTTTACTGTTCTCCAGAGTGGCTGTATCAATGTACATTCCCACCAACACTGCAAGAGGGTTCCCTTTTCTCCACACACTCTCCAGCATTTATTGTTTGTAGATTTTTTGATGATGGCCATTCTGAGCGGTGGGAGATATCTCATTGTAGTTTTGATTTGCATTTCTCTAATGATTAATGATGTTGAGCATTCTTTCATGTGCTTCTTGGCAATCTGTATATCTTCTTTGGAGAAATGTCCATTTAGATCTTCCGCCCATTTTTGGATAGGGTTGTTTGTTTTTTGATATTGAGCTGCATGAGCTGCTTGTAAATTTTGAAGATTAATCCTTTGTCAGTTGCTTCGTTTGCAAATATTTGCCATTCTGAGGGCTGTCTTTTTGTTTTGTTTATGGTTTCCTTTGCTGTGCAAAAGCTTTGAAGTTTCATTAGGTCCCATTTGTTTATTTTTGTTTTTATTTCCTTTTGTCTAGGAGGTGCATCAGAAAGGATCTTGCTGTGACTTATGTCATAGAGTGTTCTGCCTGTGTTTTCCTCTAAGAGTTTGATAGTATCTGGCCTTACATTTAGGTCTTTAATCCATTTTGAGTTTATTTTTCTATATGGTGTTAGGGAGTGTTCTAATTTCATTCTTTTACATGTAGCTGTCCAGTTTTCCCAGCACCATTTATTGAAGAGTCTGGCTTTGCTCCACTGTATATTCTTGCCTCCTTTATCAAAGATAAGGTGACCATATGTGCATGTGTTTATCTCTGGGCTTTCTATCCTGTTCCATTGATCTATATTTCTGTTTTTGTTCCAGTACCATACTGTCTTGATTACTGTAGCTTTGTAGTAGAGTCTGAAGTCAGGCAGCCTGATTCCTCCTGCTCTGTTTTTCTTTCTCAAGATTGCTTTGGGTATTCGGGGTCTTTTGTGTTTACATACAAATTGTGAAATTTTTTGTTCTAGTTCTGTGAAAAATGCCAGTGGTACTTTGATAGGGATTGCATTGAATCTCTACATTACTTTGGGTAGTATAGTCATTTTCACAATGTTGATTCTTCCAGTCCAAGAACATGGTATATCTCTCCATCTATTTGTATCATCTTTAATTTCTTTCATCAGTGTCTTATAATTTTCTGCATACAGGTCTTTTGTCTCCTTAGGAAGGTTTATTCCTAGGTATTTTATTCTTTTTGTTGCAATGGAAAATAGAAGTGTTTTCTTAATTTCACTTTCAGATTTTTCATTATTAGAGTGTAGGATTGCTAGAGATTTCTGTGCATTAATTTTGTATTCTGCTACTTTGCCAAATTCATTGATTAGCTCTGGTAGTTTTCTGGTAGTATCTTCTCTATATATAGAATCATGTCATCTGCAAACAGTGATCGCTTTACTTCTTTTCTGATTTGGATTCCTGTTATTTGTTTCCTTCTCTGATTGCTGTGGCTCAAACTTCCAAAACTATGTTGTATAATAGTGCTGAGAGTGGGCAACCTACTCTTCTTCCTGATCTTAGTGGAAATGGTTTCAGTTTTTCACCATTTAGGACAGTGTTGGCTGTGGGTTTGTCATATATGGCCTTTATAACGTTGAGGTAGGTTCCCTCTGTGCCTGCTTTCTGGAGGGTTTTTGTCATTAATGGGTGTTGAATTTTGTCGAAAGATTTCTCTGCATCTATTGAGATGATCATGTTTTTTCTCCTTCAATTTGTTAATATGGTGTATCACGTTGATTGAATTGCGTATATTGAAGAATCCTTGTATTCCTGGGATAAACCCCACTTGATTATGGTGTATGATCCTTTTAATGTGCTGTTGGATTCTGTTTGCTAGTATTTTGCTGAGGATTTTTGCAACTATGTTCATCAGTGATACTGGCCTGTAGTTTTCTTTCTTTGTGACATCTTTGTCTGGTTTTGGTATCAGGGTGATGGTAGCCTCGTAGAATGAGTTTGGTAGTATTCCTCCCTCTGCTTTATTTTGGAAGAGTTTGAGACAGATAGGTGTTAGCTCTTCTCTAAATGTTTGATAGAATTCGGCTGTGAAGCCGTCTTGTCCTCAGCTTTTGTTTGTTGGAAGATTTTTAATCACAGTTTCAATTTCAGTGCTTGTGATTGGCCTGTTCACATTTTCTATTTGTTCCTGGTTCAGTCTCGGAAGGTTGTGCATTTCTAAGAATTTGTCCACTTTTTCCAGGTTGTCCTTTTTATTGGCATAGAGTTGCTTGTAGTAATCTCTCATGATCCTTTGTATTTCTGCAGTGTCAGTTGTTACTTCTCCTTTTTCATTTCTAATTCTATTGATTTGAGTCTTCTCCCTTTTTGTCTTGATGAGTCTGGCTAATTGTTTATCAATTTTGTTTATCTTCTCAAAGAACCAGCTTTTAGTGTTATTGATCTTTGCTATCGTTTCCTTCATTTCTTTTTCCTTCATTTCTGTTCTGATCTTTATGATTTCTTTCCTTCTGCTAACTTTGGGGTTCTTTTGTTCTTCTTTCTGTAATTGCTT
This sequence comes from Lipotes vexillifer, assembly GCF_000442215.2. Taxonomy (NCBI): domain Eukaryota; kingdom Metazoa; phylum Chordata; class Mammalia; order Artiodactyla; family Lipotidae; genus Lipotes; species Lipotes vexillifer. The sequence goes on along the minus strand of NW_006789458.1, from coordinate 1,907,712 downwards.
TAGGTGTAAGGATAGGTTGTTTATTTGAGATGTTTCTTGTTTCTTAAGGTAGGATTGTATTGCTATAAGCTTCCCTCTTAGAACTGCTTTTGCTTCATCCCATAGGTTTTGAGTCATCGTGTTTCCATTGTCATTTGTTTCTAGGTATTTTTTGATTTCCTCTTTGATAATTTCAGTGATCTCTTGGTTATTAATTAGTGTATTGTTTAGCCTCCATGTGTTTGTATTTTTTACCGATTTTTTCCTGTAATTGATATCTAATCGCATAGCATTGTGGTCAGAAAAGATACTTGATACGATTTCAATTTTCTTAAATTTACCGAGGCTTGATTTGTGACCCAAGATAGGATTTATCCTGGAGAGTTTTCTATGAGCCCTTGAGAAAAATGTGTATTCTGTTGTTTTTGCATGGAATGCCCTATAAATATCAATTAACTCCAACTTCTTTAATGTATCATTTAAAGCTTGTGTTTCCTTATTTATTTTCATTTCGGATTATCTGTCCATTGGTGAAAGTGGGGTGTTAAAGTCCCCTACTATGATTGTGTTCCTGTCAATTTCCCCTTTTATGGCTGTTAGTATTTGCCTTATGTTTTGAGGTGCCTCCTGTGTTGGGTGCCTAAATATTTACAATGGTTATATCTTCTTCTTGGATCGATCCCTTGATCATTTTGTAGTGTCCTTCTTTGTCTCTTGTAATAATCTTTGTTTTAAAGTCTATTTTGTCTTATATGAGAATTGCTACTCCAGCTTTCTTTTGATTTCCATTTGCATGGAATATCTTTTTCCATCCCCTGAGTTTCAGTCTGTATGTGTCCCTAGGTCTGAAGTGGGTCTCTTGTAGACAGCATATATACAGGTCTTGTTTTTGTATCCATTCAGCCAGTCTAAGTCTTTTGTTTGGAGCCTTTAATCCATTTACATTTAAAGTAATTATCAGTATGTGTATTCCTATTACCATTTTCTTAATTGTTTTGGCTTTGTTATTGTAGGTCTTTTCCTTCTCTCATGTTTCCTGCCTAGAGAAGTTCCTTTAGCATTTGTTCTAAAGCTGGTTTGGTGGTGCTGAATTCTCTTAGCTTTTGCTTGTCTGTAAAGGTTTTAATTTCTCCATCAAATGTGAATGAGATCCTTTCTGGGTAGTATAATCTTGGTTGTAGTTTTTTCCCCTTCATCACTTTAAATATGTCCTGCCAGTCCCTTCTGGCTTGCAGAGTTTCTGCTGAAAGATCAGCTCTTAACCTTATTGGGATTCCCTTGTATGTTATTTGTTGTTTTTCCCTTGCTGCTTTTAATATGTTTTCTTTGTGTTTAATTTTTGACAGTTTGATTAATATGTGTCTTGGTGTGTTTCTCCTTGGATTTATCCTGTATGGGACTCTCTGTGCTTCCTGGACTTGATCAACTATTTCCTTTCCCATATTAAGGAAGTTTTCAGCTATAATGTCTTCAAATATTTTCTCAGTCCCTTTCTTTTTCTCTTCTTCTGGGAGCCCTGTAATTCGAATGTTTGTGCGTTCAAGTTGTCCCTGATGTCTCTGAAACTGTCCTCAATTCTTTTCAGTCTTTTTTCTTTATTCTGCTCTGCAGTTGTTATTTCCACTATATTGTCTTCCAGGTCACTTATCCATTCTTCTACCTCAATTATTCTGCTATTGATCCCTTCTAGAGAATTTTTAATTTCATTTATTGTGTTGTTCATCACTGTTTGTTTGCTGTTTAGTTCTTCTAGGTCCTTATTAAACGTTTCTTGTATTTTCTCCATTCTGTTTGCAAGATTTTGTATCATCTTTACTTTCATTACTCTGAATTCTTTTTTAGGTAGATTGCCTAATTCCTCTTCATTTGTTAGGTCTCATGGGTTTTTGCCTTGCTCCTTAATCTCTTGTGTGTTTCTCTGTCTTCTCATTTTACTTAACTTACTGTGTGTGGAGTCTCCTTTTTGGAGGCTGCAAGTTGATAGATCCTGTTTTTTTTGGTGTCTGTTCCCAGTGGCTAAGGTTGGTTCAGTGGGTTGTGTAGGCTTCCTGGTGGAGGGGAGTAATGCCTGTGTTCTGGTGGATGAGGCTGGATCTTGTCTTTCTGGTGGGTAGGTCCACATCTGTTGGTGTGTTTTGGGGTGTCTGTGGCCTTATTATCATTTTAGGCAGCCTCTCTCCTAATGGGTGGGGTTTTGTTCCTGTATTGTTAGTTGTTTGGCATAGGGTGTCCAGCACTGTAGCTTGCTGGTCGTTGCGTGGAGCTGAGTCTTAGCATTGAGATGGAGATCTCTGGGAGATTTTCACTGTTTTGATATTACTTGGAGCTGGGAGGTCTCTTGTGGACCAATGTCCTGAACTTGTTGCCTGGCCATCTTGTAAAATTACAACTCTTCCCTCTGGTTGCACTTACAGCCATATGAAATACTATGTATTTTATTGACTTTTAAAAATTGTCTTTCTCATCTCCCAGAAGAAGAGAGCGGAAACGTTTGCTTGTTTTGTTTGCTGCTATATATATATCCACTGTCTGACATATAACAGGGGCTTCAATAAGTGTTTATTGAATGAATGAATGGAAGGATGGATGAATGAATATACAGTTGATCCTTGAACAATGTGGCAGTTAGGGGCATGGGCCCCCCCCCCCGATGCAGTCAAGAATCTGCATATAACTTAGTTAGCCCTCCATTATCTGCAGTTTCTCTGTATGTATGTTTATGTGTTCACGGATTCAACCAACTGTGCATCATGTAGTACTGTAATATGTACTATTGAAAAAAAAATCTGCATATAAGTAGACCCATGCTGTTCAAACCCATGTCCTTCAAGGGTCAAATATACATGAGTGCTACCTCGATGTGAAGTTGATGTGTACTAATAGGGCTGACATTTTGGCTTCAAAAGTAGACTTCACCAGAGGAGTTATCAGGAGAATATATTGAATCAATGCCTTTTTGCACAAATGGAATTTTTGTGTTCATACAGTCCAACAGTGGTGTTTTTTTAAAAAATAAATTGGTTCACTTAATTTAGCAGAGGGTGTTTAGTTTCAGGGTTGCCAAAGCTGTAGCTTATTAAGAGTCCTTTTAGGAAGCTATTCCCTAGAAATGAAAGGGGATACATTATTGACTTGTTTCAACTTGTTAAATGTGTAAATTATCTTGTCTAAATAGATCCAGAATTGTCTCTAGCTCAAGAATAATTTCATGATATCGATCTTATTAGGCCATCAGAAAAAGTAAAATAGTGGTTTTCAACCAGTCAATGACCAAGAACCAAGAAATTGCTCTTTTCAGCAGAAGGTAGAGTAATGTTTTCTGATAGGTTAATTATATTTATTTTTCCATCCTTTATGGTTCATGTTATTACTTGAATCTTTTGACTTCTTGCAGTTTCAACTGTACTGATCTTAGACTCATGAAACTAAGAGATCCTAGCCTTCCTTCAGTTTTCTTATGGCAATATCTATTTACATAATCTGTGTCAAGTAACGTTACCTGAATCCTTTTCTTAAGACACCTATAGGAAATTATACTTCTTCCATGTGTTGTAGTCTCATTTCCTTTCTTTTCTTTTCTTTTCTTTTTTTAACATTTTATATAGAAAATTTCAAACATATACCAAAGTATATGATAGATAGAAAAGTATAATGAAAGAGGATACTGAAACCTTCACATTTGTAAATATGATCTGTCTTTATCTTACACTGAGAATCTCAGTTCTCCATAATACTAGGAATGATATAATTAGAATATTACATAATTACTTGTTTGCTCTGTCCAAAAAATATACCATAAACAGTCTCAGGAAACAACAATACAGTTCCTAAAGTTTAAGAGCTGCAGTTCTACTTGTCCTTAGGACACATCCTTCTAGAGGTGCACAGACCAAAACAGAGTAATAGTGGTTTGTAATAGTCATTCGTAGTGTAGTCATACAAGTGTATACACATGTAGGTTAATTTCTTTTGGTTTATTTTAATTGTTCAGGCATTACTTTTTAAAATTTAATTTTACTTTACAATTATGTAAATATTTACATGGATCCAAAGTCAAATTCACTAAACAAGGTATTTTCAAAGAAGTCTAACTTCTAATCTTGACCACTCCATCCTGGAAATTTCCTCTCCCATAGGTAACTTTAAACTTTATGGTTTATTCTTACATTTTTTAAATTCTTTTTTTATAGCTGCATTATGTTTGATGAGAGGGCTGTGGTCAATAATATTGATTAAAGAGAGGGTATATCCATTGGGTGAATGTTCCAAAATTGAATGGACTAGTCCTCTGCTGATGGACTTCTCAGTCTTTTGCTGAGTCCTATACTACATTCATATTTTCGTATTTTCTTACCAGTGAATTTTTGGCATGTTCCTAGAAGAGGAATTACTGAATTCCTACTAAAGAGTTGAAAGGCTAAATGCATATGTAAATTTTGTTGGATGCTGCCAAATTCTCCATAGGAATTGTGCCATTTTTCATTCCCACCAGCAGCAATAGGAATGACTGCTCTCTCAGCCTTACCAAGAGAGTATGTCACCGAACGTCAAGATTTTTACTAGTCCAGTAGGTGAAAAAACTGTATACCTCAGGATAGTTCTAATTTCAATTTCTCTTATGTTGAGTGCAACTGAATGTTTTTTTCCACGTGGTGAAGAGACACTTGCATTTCTTTGCTCATGAACTATGGTTTCAACCAGCCTGTTTTACTATAGGGTGATTGGACTTTTTCCTTTTCTGTTTTATTAATCTTTCAACTCTGATACAAGTAGCAAATATTTTCCTTATTTGTCATTTGTCTGTTTACTTGGCTTATGATACCTTTTACCAACAATAGTGTATTATTATTATTTTATGTAGTTAAAATTCATCTATCATTCTCCTATTCCTCTGGATTTTGAGTTACTATTAGAAAAGTTGTTCCTACTCCCAGATTATAAGGGATTCACACATATTTTCATCCAGTTCTTACATGGTTTATTTACAGCAAAATTTTCAATATATTTGGAATTTATACTAGTGTATCCAGTAAGGAAAAGAACCAATTTAAGAATTTTGCTATATAACTTTCTTGCTATTCCAGTAAAACTTATGAAGTCTTTTCCTTTCCCCAAACTGGTCTGAGATGCAGCCTTTATTGTACCCTAAATTTGCATTTGTAATTTAGTAGTCCTTTCCAATGCTTATTCACTGAAAATTATTCACATATTTGACCTATATTATTTTGGCTTCCATATGAACCATTTCTCTGGGAAAAGTGGAGGAAGATGTGGCTACAATTATAAATCTGGAATTTTTCCATAGGAATGAAGGTCAGAATACAACTGCCCTTTAGATTTAATAATCTCAAATTTTAACCTTACGTTCTAAAATTTCTTTCTTCTCTCCCTGCAACCTTTAAACAATTGTAAATTTTACCCTTTTACATTTCCTAGATCATATTTTCTTGTTAATCTTAACTCCCTTTTCCTCATTTCTCACATTTAAACAGCATACAGTTGTACATTTTTGCCTCCTAATTATTTCTCAAAACCTTCCCATCCTTTCCTTTCTTAATTCCAGTGCCGTAGTTGCTACCCTAAGCATGTCTCATTTGGACAATTTTAATAGCTTTACTCCTACTTGCAATCCTGTTCCCCTCAGATTCTCCTTCTTCACAGCTACCAAAGAGATCTGTTTCAAATAGCAACCTGACTCACCCTCCCTCCAGTTAATACCCTATAATCTGTAGGACAAAATCCTGTTTCCTTAACAAGTCTTACAAGACCTGCCTGTTCACTCTCCTACCTCATTCTCTGCTGTTTGTCCCTCATGGGTTAGGCTTCAGCAGTCTCATACCACTTGAAGGCTATCAGGTGCTCCAAATTGCTTCAGATTACTTCAAACCTCCCTCCTTTGCTCAGGCTAGTCTCTTTGCCTGGAATGCCTGCCTCTTCCTATATCTCCAGCCTAAGGCATCACTTCTTCCACATGGCTTTCCCTTCCCTGACAACCTTCCCTTGCTCCAGCCCTGCCCCCAGTCTCACATTGTATTAAAATTATATTGATGAAGTTATCTTTCATTTTACACTAAGTCTTGTGAGTGGGAATTAATCTTCATGAATATTGGTCTTCAATGAACAATAGTGGTAATACTAATTTTTATTATTTTGTTAAATTATATTATTATTAACATTAATATTAATTGTACAATAACATTTACTGTATTGTATAGTGTAGAGAGTGGTTTATATGTCTGTTCCACTACTAGATTATGAACATCTTGAAAGATGGAACCTTATCTCACTTGTCTATGTACCCCTAAACCTAGATGGAGTCTGTTACATGGAATAGGACCTCAAGAAGTAAGAGTTGTTGAGTTAAAGAAAAATAGAGATCATGATGACAGAAGCCCTGTAGAACATAATTTTGGAGAAATAATTGAAATAACTGAGAATGCCAACAGAAAAAAAGAGCATTTCCAAGATGGGGTTAAAAGGGGTGGTCACAGACAGCAGGCATGGGCTTCCAGAGAGCGGAACAGTGCAGGGAAGTGACAGAAGGGTAGATCCCAGCTTCATATAGAGTAAGAGCTCTTTTGGGGACTCATGGGGCTCATATTCTTAGGCGTTTCAGAAAAGGCTGGGCAAAAATCCCAATGAGAAATCACTACACACCCATTAGAATGGCTAAAATAAAAAATAGTGACAAAAAAAAATCCATGTGAGGGTGCAGATAAACTGGATCACTCTACATTGCCAGTGGGAATGTAAAATGCTTCAGTCTTTCTAGAAAACAGTTTGATACTTTCTTATGAACTAAACATGCAGTTACCATATGACCAGCAATTGCACACTTGGGTCTTTATCCCAGAAAAAGGAAGATTAACATTCCCATAAAAACCTATACCCTGCAGAGGAACCAAGATGGTGGAGTAGAAGGACGTGCTCTCATCCCCTCTTGCGAGAACACCAGAATCACAACTAGCTGCTGGACAATCATCGACAGGAAGACACTGGAACTCACCGAAAAACACCCTACATCCAAAGACAAAGGAGAAGCCACAGTGAGACTGTAGGAGCGGCGTAATCACAGTAAAATCAAATCCCATAACTAATGGGTGGGTGACTCACAGACTGGAGAACACTTATACCACAGAAGTCCACCCATTGGAGTGAAGGTTCTGAGCCCCACGTCAGACTTCCCAACCTGGGGGTCCGGCAACAGAAGGAGGAATTCCTAGAGAATCAGACTTTGAAGCCTAGTGGGAATTGATTGCAGGACTTTGACAGGACTGGGGGAAACAGAGACTCCACTCTTGGAGGGCACACACAAAGTAGTGTGAGCATCGGGACCCAGGGGAAGGAGCAGCGACCCCCACAGGAGACTGAACCAGACCTACCTGCTAGTGTTGGAAGGTCTCCTGCAGAGGCAGGGTGGGGGGCAGGGGGCGGCGCTGTGGCTCATCATGGGGACAAGGACACTGACAGCAGAAGTTCAGGGAAGTACTCCTTGGCATGAGCCCTCCCAGAGTCTATCATTAGCTCCACCAAAGAACCCAGGTAGGCTCCAGTGTTGGGTTGCCTCAGGCCAAACAACCAACAGGGAGGGAACCAAGTGCCACCCATCAACAGGCAAGTGGATTAAAGTTTTACTGAGCTCTGCCCACCAGAGCAACAGTCTGTTCTACCCACCACCAGTCCCTCCCATCAAGCCTCTTAGATAGCCTCCTCCACCAGAGGGCAGACAGCAGAAGCAAGAAGAACTACAATCCTGCAGCCTGTGGAACAAAAACCACATTCACAGAAAGATACACAAGATGAAAAGGCAGAGGGCTATGTACCAGATGAAGGAACAAGATAAAACCCCAGAAAAACAACTAAATGAAGTGGAGATAGGCAACCTTCCAGAAAAAGAATTTAGAATAATGATAGTGAAGATGATCCAGGACCTCGGAAAAACAATGGAGGCAAAGATCGAAAAGATGCAAGAAATGTTTAACAAAGACCTAGAAGAATTAAAGAACAAACAGAGATGAACAATACAATAACTGAAATGAAAACTACACTAGGAGGAATCAATAGCAGAATAACTGAGGCAGAAGAATGGATAAGTGACCTGGAAGACAGAATGGTGGAATTCGCTGCTGTGGAACAGAATAAAGAAAAAAGAATGAAAAGAAATGAAGACAGCCTAAGAGACCTCTGGGACAACAATAAACACACCAACATTCGCATTATAGGGGTCCCAAAGAAGAGAGAGAGAAAGGACTAGAGAAAATATTTGAAGAGATTATAGTCGAAAGCTTCCCTAACATGCGAAAGGAAATAGCCACCCAAGTCCAGGAAGCACAGTGAATCCCATACAGGATAAACCCAAGGAGAAACATGCCAAAACATAGTAATCAAACTGACAAAAATTAAAGACAAAGAAAAATTATTAAAGACAAAGGGAAAAACAACAAATAACATACAAGGGAACTCCCATAAGGGTAAAAGCTGATTTTTCAGCAGAAACTCTGCAAGCCAGAAGAGAGTGGCATGATATATTTAAAGTGATGAAAGGGAAGAACCTACAACCAAGGTTACTGTACCTGGCAAGGATCTCATTCAGATTAGATGGAGAAATCAAAAGCTTTACAGAGAAGCAAAAGCTAAGAGGATTCAGGACCACCAAACCAACTTTACAACAAATGCTAAAGGAACTTCTCTAAGTGGGAAACACAAGAGAAGAAAAAGATCTACAAAAACAAACCCGAAACAATTAAGAAAATGGTCATAGGAACATACATATCAATAATTACCTTAAAAGTGAATGGGTTAAATGCTCCAACCAAAAGACACAGGCTTGCTGAATGGATACAAAAACAAAACCCATATATATGCTGTCTACAAGAGACCCACTTCAGACCTAGGGGCACGTACAGAGTGAAAGTGGGGGGATGGAAAAAGATATTCCATGCAAATGGAAATCAAAAGAAAGCTGGAGTAGCTATACTCATATCACATAAAATAGTCTTTAAAATAAAGAATGTTATAAGAAGCAAGGAAAGACACTACATAATGATCAAGGGATCAATCCAAGAAGAAGATATAATAATTATAAATATATATGCACCCAACATAGGAGCACCTCAATATATAAGTCAACTGCTAACAGCCATAAAAGAGGAAATCGACAGTAACACAATAATAGTGGGGGACTTTAACACCTCACTTACACCAATGGACAGATCATCTAAAATGAAAATAAATAAAGAAACACAGGCTTTAAATTACACAATAGACCAGATAGATTTAATTCATATTTATAGGACATTCCATCCCAAAACAGCAGAATACACTTTCTTCTCAAGTGCGCATGGAACATTCTCCAGGATAGATCACATCTTGGGTCTCAACAAGCTGCAGTAAATTTAAGAAAATTGAAATCATATCAAGCATCTTTTCTGACCGCAACGCTATGAGATTAGAAATGAATTACAGGGAAAAAAACGTAAAAAACACAAACACATGGAGGCTAAACAATACGTAACTAAACAACCAAGAGATCACTGAAGATATCAAAGAGGAAATCACAAAATACCTAGAGACAAATGACAATGAAAATACGATGATCCAAAACCTATGGTATGCAGCAAAAGCAGTTCTAAGAGGGAAGTTTATAGCTATACAGGTCTACCTCAAGAAACAAGAAAAATCTCAAGTAAACAATCTAACCTTACATCTAAAGGAACTACCGAAAGAAGAACAAACAAAACCCAAAGTTAGAAAAGGAAAGAAATCATAAAGCTCAGAGCAGAAATAAATGAAATAGAAACAAAGAAAACAATAGCAAAGATCAATAAAACTAAAAGCTGGCTCTTGGAGAAGATAAACAAAATTGATAAACCTTTAGCCAGACTCATCAAGAAAAAGAGGGAGAGGACTCAAATCAATAAAATTAGAAATGAAAAAGGAGTTACAACAGACACCACAGAAATACAAAGCATCCTAAGAGACTACTACAAGCAATTCTATGCTAATAAAATGGACAACCTGGAAGAATTGAAGAAATTCTTAGAAAGGTATAACCTTCCAAGACTGAACCAGGAAGAAAGAGAAAATATGAAGAGACCAATCACAAGTAATGAAACTGAAACTGTGATTAAAAGTCTTCCAACAAACAAAAGTTCAGGACCAGATGGCTACACAGGTGAATTCTATCAAACATTTAGAGAAGAGCTAACACCCATCCTTCTCAAACTCTTCCAAAAAATTGCAGAGGAGGGAACACTCCCAAACTCATTCTATGAGGCCACAATCACCCAGATACCAAAGCCAGGCAAAGATACTACAAAAAAAGAAAATTACAGACTAATATCACTGATGAATATAAATGCAAAAATCCTCAACAAAATACTAGCAAACAGAATCCAACAACACATTAAAAGGATCATACCCCATGATCAAGAGGGATTTATCCCAGGGATGGCAAGGATTCTTCAATATACACAAATTAATCAATGTGATACACCATATTAACAAACTGAAGAATAAAAACTGTATGATCATCTCAATGGATGCAGAAAAAGCTTTTGACAAAATTCAACACCCATTTGTGATAAAAACTCTCCAGAAAGTGGGCATAGCGGGAGCCTACCTCAACATAATAAAGGCCATATACGACAAACCCATAGCAAAGATCGTTCTCAATAGTGAAAAACAGAAAGCATTTCGTCTAAGAACAGGAACGAGACAAGGATGTCCATTCTCACCACTGTTATTCAACATAGTTTTAGAAGTCCTAACCATGGCAATCAGAGAAGAATAAGAAATATAAGGAATACAAATTGGAAAGGAAGAAGTAAAACTTTCACTGTTTGCAGATGACATGATACTATACATAAGGAATCCTAAAAATGCCACCAGAAAACTACGAGAGCTAATCAATGAATTCGGTGAAGTTGCAGGATATAAAATTAATGCACAGAAATCTCTTGCATTCCTATATACTAATGATGAAAAATCTGAAAGAGAAATTATGGAAACACTTCCATTTACCATTGCAACAAAAAGAATAAAATACCTAGGAATAAACCTACCTAGGGAAATGAAAGACCCGTATGCAGAAAACTGTAAGACACCGATGAATGCAATTAAAGATGATACCAACAGATGGAGAGATATACCATATTCTTGGATTGGAAGAATCAATATTGTGAAAATGACTATACTACCCAAAGCAATCTACAGATTCAATGCAGTCCCTATCAAGTTACCAATGGCATTTTTTATGGAACTAGAACAAATCATCTTAAAATTTGTATGGAGACACAAAAGACCCCAAATAGCCAAAGCCGTGTTGAGGGTAAAAAAACAGAACTGGAGGAATCAGACTCCCTGACTTCAGACAAAGCTACAGTAATCAAGACAACATGGTACTGGCACAAAAACAGAAACATAGATCAATGAAACAAGATAGAAAGCCCAGAGATAAACCCACACACCTATGGTCAACTAATCTATGACAAAGGAGGCAAAGATAGACAATGGAGAAAAGACTGTCTCTTCAATAAGTGGTGCTGGGAAAACTGGACAGCTACATGTAAAGGAATGAAATTAGAGCACTCCCTAACACCATACACAGAAATAAACTCAAAATGGATTCGAGACCTAAATGTAAGCCCCGACACTATAAAACTCTTAGAGGAAAACATAGGAAGAACACTCTTTGGCATAAATCACAGGAAGATCTTTTTTGATCCACCTCCTATAGTAATGGAAATAAAACCAAAAATAAACAAATGAGACCTAATGAAACTTCAGAGCTTTTGCACAGCAAAGGAAACCATAAATAAGACAGAAAGACAACCCTCAGAATGGGGAAAATATTCACAAACAAATCAACGGACAAAGGATTAATCTCCAAAATATATAAACCCCTCATGCAGCTCAATATTAAAGAAACAAACAACCCAATCCAGAAATGGGATACCTAAATAGACATTTCTCCAAAGAAGACATACAGATGGCCAAGAAGCACATGAAAAGCTGCTCAACATCACTATTTATTAGAGAAATGCAAATCGAAACTGCAATGAGGTATCACCTCACACCAGTTAGAATGGGCATCATCAGAAAATCTACAAACAACAAATGCTGGATAGTGTGTGGAGAAAAGGGAACCCTCTTGCACTGTCAGTGGGAATGTAAATTGATACAGCCACTATGGAGAACAGTATGGAGGTTCCTTAAAAACTAAAAATAGAATTACCATATCATCCAGCAATCCTACTACTGGGCATATACCCAGAGAAAACCATCATTCAAAAAGACACATGCACCCCAATGTTCATTGCAGCTCTATTTACAATAACCAGGTCATGGAAGCAACCTAAATGCCCATCGATAGATGAACGGATAAAGAAGTTGTGGTACATATATACAATGGAATGTTACTGAGCCATGAAAAGGAATGAAATTTAGTCATTTGTAGAGATGTGGATGGATCTAGAGACGGTCATACAGAGTGAAGTAAGTCAGAAAGAGAAAAATAAATATTGTATATTAACGCATGTATGTGGAACCTAGAAAAATGGTACAGATGAACCGGTTTTCAGGGCAGAAGTTGAGACACAGATGTAGTGAACAAACGTATGGACACCAAGGGGGGAAAACCGCAGTGGCGTGGGGATGGTGGTGTGCTGAATTGGATGATTGGGATTGACATGTATACACTGATGTGTATAAAATTGATTACTAATAAGAACCTGCAGTATAAAAAAACAAACACACAAACAAAAAACCAACTAATACTAAACTTTCTTTGCTTTATTTGTATGGAAGTATGTTAATATAGATGTTTCAGACATTACATGAAATTTCTAAAAATCTTATATGTTATGGTATAATGTTATAAGTCATAATTCTAGTTATTACTTTAAAATGTATATCTCAGAAATAACTAAATTTCCTTGTCAATTTCATTATTATGAACTTTCATCAAATCTTTTTTTTTTTAGAAGATGTTGGGTAGGAGTTTATTAATTAATTATATTTTTGTTGTGTTAGGTCTTCCTTTTGCGGAGCACAGGCTCCAGACGCGCAGGCTCAGTAGTTGTGGCTCACGGGCCTAGTTGCTCTGCGGCATGTGGGATGCTCCCAGAACAGGGCTCAAACCCGTGTCCCCTGCATTAACAGGCAGATTCTCAACCACTGCGCCACCAGGGAAGCCCTCATCAAATCTTTACCTGTGGTCATTTTTAAGTCTTTTGTCATTTACAGACAGTTCTGGGTGTACTCTGATGCTTTCGCAAAAATGTTCCTATAAGAGGTTTTCATCTTCAAGGAATTCATGGAAAAGACTCTGACAACTACAGGTTTCTGGTAACTGACTATACTGCTGAACTGAATGAATAAGTATTTTCTGAACTCTAATGGAAAACTGACGAATTCATAAAACTGCTAACAAAACAAGATGAAAAAAAAATTACATGGGACTGAGTGAACTGATGAGAATGATTATGATTTTTGTGACTTTCTGTTTGAATTAAAAAATAAAAACAAACAAAAAACGTATACACTAAGGTTTATAACAGCTTTATATGTAATAGTAAAGCACTTCATTCAGCCCAAAAGATGAATGGTTAAATAAATTATGGTACATTTATACCATTTATATTACTCAGGGTTCTCTATAGAAACAGAACCAATACAAGAGATTTATTATAAAAATTGGCTTTTGTGATTGTGGAGGCTGAGAAGTTTCAAGATCTTAAATTGGCAAACTGGAGACCCAGGAGAGCTGAAGGTGTAGTTGCATTCTGAAAACTGCAGGCTTGAGACCCAAGAAGAGCAGATGATTTCGTTGTTCATTTCAAGTCCAGAAGCAGGAAAATACTTGTCCCAGCTCAAGCAGTCAGACAAGAGAAGGTCCTTCTTACTTGACCTTTTTGTTCTATTTAAGTCTTCAAATGATTGGGTGAGGCCCACCCACATGGGGATGACAATCTGCTTTACTCAGTCTATGGATTCCAATGTTTTCATCCAGAAATACCCTCACAGACACACCTAGAATAACATTTGACCAAATGTCTTGGCACCCCACAGCCCAGTTCAGTTGATACATAACCATCAGACCATGGAATACTATTCAACAATAAAAAGAAGCACACTTCATATACACAGCAACCTGGAAATATCTTGAGGTAATTATTCTGAGAGAAAAAAAGCCAATCTCAAAAGGTTACATACTGCATGATCCCATTTATGTAATATTTTTGAAATGACAAAATTAGGAAATGTTACATATCTTGACTGTGATGATAGATACATGAAACTACAAAAGTGATAAAATTGTAACACACACACACACACACACACACACACACATGAGTACAAGTAAAACTGGGGAAATCTGAACCTGATTGGTGGATTGTTTTAATGTTAGTGTTAGTATCTTGGTTGTGATATTATACTATAATTTTATAAGATGATACCAGTGGGGGAAACTGGGCAAAGTGTACAAGAAATGTCTCTGTATTATTTCTGACATCTGCATGCAAATCTACAATTATCTCTATACAAATTTCAATTAAAACATTGCAGGGCTTCCCTGGTGGCGCAGTGGTTGAGAGTCCGCCTGCCGATGCAGGGGACACGGGTTCGTGCCCCGGTCTGGGAAGATCCCACATGTCATGGTGCGGCTGGGCCCGTGAGCCATGGCCACTGAGCCTGTGCGTCCGGAGCCTGTGCTCCGCAACGGGAGAGGCCACAACAGTGAGAGGCCCGTGTACTGCAAAAAAAAATAAAAATAAAAAAACCCATTACAAATAGTCTAAATTATCCAGTAAAAACCCTAAAATAATTCATAAATTGTATTATTCTGAATTGATGCTCCACATTAAGAGCTGAAATTCATCCTCTCATTAAATCACAATGCTGAAAGGAGAAGAAAACTGCAACTGGGCAGTCCCTTCTCAGGGATTCTTTGGGGAGTGCTCATGGATAGATTAGAGTTGGGTGTGTGACCCTCACTTGTCCTTCCATTTGAAGAACCTATTATTTTATGATTCTTTACATTAATTGTAATCTGTTTCTCTTACTTGTCAAAGTTACCTTAATCTTTATTTTGTCTGCCAAAATGCTGATCTGCCCCATTTCCATCTTGGGGTAATTTGCATCCTTCAATGGCCTTTTAAAGAATTTGGTTTTATGTTATTGATAAAAATAGCATTGGGCACAGAACAAAACACTGTGAATAATCCAACTCTGATCCATAGATTTTCCTTCCCTGCTAGTCAGTGGTGTTTGACCACCTGAGACATACAGCACAGGATCATAGGCTCAGCATTGAAGAGGACATTAGGAGTCCTTGGTACAGGCCCTTACCAAATACCTGCAGCAGGCCAGGCATCTGAGTCGGGTGTTTATAATTTACTGATGACTATTTAGTAGGATTAATTTGAGTCTCCTTATTTTCTGAGTGAAATAAATTGTTTTAAAATAACAATTTAAAAATCTTTAAACAGTTTTCCAAATTTCTTTTCTTCCATCATGTCAATTAGTTGTATCTTTCTTTCCTGTGAGATATGGTATGAGGCACAAACCAATATCTCTACGGATTTGGAAATGATGACATAATATTACAAATAATATATTTCAGAAAGTGAGTGGGTTTTTTTTCTAGGGTCTGTCCAAGCAGACCTATTTATATAGTTGCAGATCCCCTTGGGTACTAAGTTTGGGACGATTCTTAGAGGACCTTGGATAACCCTCAGCTGCCTGTTTGATTCTCCATTAGGTACCTCAGTTAGGTACTTAACTATGCATCCTGAAAGTGCTGTTTCAGCTTTGCCTCTCTGCCAGATGCTTTCAGCTTCTGCTTGCACCAATAAGTGATACAGTTTTTTCCTAATGTGATAAACAAGAATGTGAAACTTCTTCCTGTCCAATTACTGCTGGGATTTGCCATCATCTTAAATGAAATGGACCCCAAGAATCATCTACTGCAATTTCCTGCCCTGCCCCCAATTTAAACTTGTATGAGGACTCATATTTTTTCCAAGTATTTACTGTTCTTGATGTGTAGAAAACTGCTGAGATATGTAAGAGATGAAAATACAGGCACAAGAAGGTTGTTTTATCAAAGCCAATAGCTAGTAATAACAAAGCTGGGTCTGGAACCCCTGGCTAGAACTTCCCTACATGTAAGCCTTGGCTGAAACGTACTTTTCCTAAAATTTTCAAAGTATGGAAACACCATTGTTTTCCTGACTAGTCTCCATAATAATTAATATTTCTTTCTCAAATAATTTGAGAGGAAATCCTCTCAACTTTAAGACCTAATTCATCCTTTACTCCACCTTCTCTGAAACCTGGTTGAGGACAATTCCACATCTTCTACCAAGACACATTAATCCTCTTCTAGTAAAAACAGCAGAGTTTTTAACTTCCACACAACTTATGTCTTTAAATAAATTTACAAGATGTTAGTCATTGGAGAATGTTTATTTTTAAATGTTTTGATCTTTAAAAGAAATTGTGAAGATCCATTATACTCTGAAATACTCTTAGCTCTTAAAGGAATAAAGAATAGCTATATGTACTGATGTAGAAGAATCTCAAAGAATTATTAAATAAAAACAGCAAAAAATATATAAGATTTAATTCCATTTTGTTTTTTAAAAAAAACCAAAACCAAGCAAAACTATGTATTTACACGGGTGCATATGTGTAGAAAAATACATGGAAATCTCTATAGAAATATAGCAAACTGTTAGCTGTGATTATCTCTGGAGAGAGGAATAGTGATGGGGTAGGAGGAATTTTGGTATAGATTATATGTTAGTCTATATTTGAGAACTGTATTTAAAAATAGAAATGTATGATATACTACTTGAGAAATTAAAAACAATCATTGTAGAACCAGAAAGTAGGCAAAAATCTCTAAACCCACTAACAGCAGAAACGCAGCAAATGCACATACCTTCTGTTAAATGCCTGTTCCAATTTAGAAGTTCTCTTATAATCCACTAATGGTTAATCGAAGGGTCTTTGATTTGTTAGCCAACCAGAAGAGTTTCTCAGTCTATTCTTTTTCTAATCTCTGTTCAATAACTTTGGTTAAATTTTGTAAAAGAAATTTTATTTTTAGGTTGTGTTAAGTCCTCAATTTGGAAATAGTGTTGAACACAGTTCTGGGAGGAAGTTAAGTCTTTGTCCAAGATCTTGATGTAACTGAGCGTCTCTCTCAAAACTCATGTCACAGCTGGTTTCTCGGAACCTTTCCCAGCTTTTTCTAAGTTTTTTTTCTCAAAATCTTCATTGGCAGTCAGGAAGAAACCTGGACCACAGATGGTTAGTTTATTATACTTAACACCCACCTTGTGCCAAATCAGCACCTAGGGACCACAGAATTGCTGGTTGTGCATGTGAAGTAAATTTTTCATTAGCCTTTGGAAAATATTGGTTATTTTACATAACTGGAATTACAGTGGGAGACATTTCTTAGCAGGGCAGTACTGCTGTCACCTCTTCCAGTGGAGACATGGATGCAATTGAAAGTTTGGTATAGGCGAGTTTCTTCATTTAGTTATCCTTTATACTGTAATTATGGAGCAATACCAGCACCTGTGCTGGGTCCTAGGTGTCCAGGGTATATGAGATGTGGCACCTGGCCACATGTCGCTTACTGTTCTGACCAGGCATCAAACACCTCCAGTAGAGTGTGATTGTACAGAGAGGATGCCTACAAGCCCAGCAGACAGGTGTGTACATCGTGCTTGAAACTCAAGGTAGGGCTGTTAGGAATGTGGAACTTGATCTGGGTTTTGGAAGATCAGTAGGAAAAAGCAGTGCGAGGATTGCATTTTAGACGTAAGAAACACAGTTGCACCCAAGAAACGACAAACATTTGGTTGAATCATGAAACTGTAAAATTGCTAAGGTTTTTTAGGTCAAAATTGTCAAATACTGGCAATTTCATTGGTGCAAGCTAACAGTTCTTTATGACTGGAGCAAAGGGGTTTGGGATGAGATAGCAAGAGGTGAGTTGGGAGTGATGGGCAGGACCAGATGTGGAGGAGCTTTCTGTGACTAGCGAAGGCAGGGTTTCTCAACCTCAGCACTAGTGACATTTTGTGCCAGATAAGTCTTTGTTGGGGGAGATTGTTCTGTGCATTGTAAGATGTTTAGCAGCATCCCTGGCACATACTCCCCACTAGATGCCAGTAGCCTCCACCTCTGGTTGTACAACCGAAATTGCCTCAGGCATTATCAAATGTCCCCTGGGGATAAAACTGCCCCAGCTGGGAAACACTGAGTTAGGGATTTTGAACATAACCTTGAAAACCATGGGAAAGCATTGACACTGTTCATTGAGAATATCAGATTTACTCTGACAGAAAGCAGGGAACAGAGAGGAGACATGAATCCTTCTGGATCTATTGCAGTAAACAGTAAAAGGTGTGATGGGAAAAGGGGAGAGATGCAGAGGTATCAAGAAGGATAGAGGTCTCACAGGTTTGGAAACAGTTATGTGAATGTGTGTGTGTGAATGTGAGGGGTTTGGGGAGGTGAGTAAAAAGAAGGATTTTTTTTTTTTTTTTTCTTTTTTTCTAGTTGTTTTCACAGCGTACAGTTGGCCCTTGAACAACATGGCAGTTAGGGGCTTTGACCCCCATGCAGTCAAAAATCCTCATCCATTCATCCCTTAGTATTCATGGAGGATTGGTTCCAGGAGAACCCGTGTCCCCTGCATCGGCAGGCGGACTCTCAACCACTGTGCCACCAGGGAAGCCCCAAAAGAAGGATTTTATCATGATGCCACAACAGAAAGTGAGAGGGTGAGAGGGTAAAAAGAGTAATGGCTGGCAGTAATTAGGAGGACAAAAGTGGCATAATCGGGCTTCCCTGGTGGCGCAGTGCTTGAGAGTCCGCCTGCCGATGCAGGAGACGCGGGTTCGTGCCCCGTTTCGGGAGGATCCCCCGTGCCGCGGAGCG
Organism: Lipotes vexillifer; assembly: GCF_000442215.2. Lineage (NCBI taxonomy): Eukaryota > Metazoa > Chordata > Mammalia > Artiodactyla > Lipotidae > Lipotes > Lipotes vexillifer. The sequence continues at coordinate 1,888,770 of NW_006789458.1, read as the reverse complement.
GCTGGGCCCGTGAGCCATGGCCGCTGGGCCTGCGCGTCCGGAGCCTGTGCTCCGCAAATGGGAGAGGCCACAACAGGGAGAGGCCCGCATAACGCAAGAAAAAAAAAAAAAAAGGGGCATAATCAGGGACCTGATCGTATAAGGAAATTGTATGTGAGGTTGGAGAGGTAACGGATGACAGGGGTCATGAGGAAGATCAGGAATGCAAGCTTCAGTGCTGCTACCACCTCCCTACCCATGTCTGGTGGAGTGTGAACTGTCACCATGTAGAAACCAACTCCATATGTTCATAGGTAATTTTTGACATGATTAGACTCTGCATATTTGATTGGAATTGGAAAAGATTAGTTTTCCTAGTACCTTGCATATGCATGCTCTTTCCCATCAAAGGCCATCTCCTGGACTAATCCTTCCAGGTGGTAAGCTCTTCCCACCTCTCTTTTTCTACCCTTTTTCTTAAAGTCTTAAAAATAATTTCATCAGGAAAATACCCCAGGATCTCTCCACACACCCCAGGACTAGATTACGTCTCCCTGTGTATTCTTTCATAGCATCTGGTGCTTCTTGCAGTAATTTGCAGTGTTAAGGATTTATTTACCTCTTCATAATCATTTGTTTACTGTCTCTCCCCTCTAGACTCTATGCTCCCTAAAGGTAGGAACCTGTTTATCTTGCCCCTACTCTACCTCCAACACCTAGCCTAGTGCCTGCCATTTATAGGCATTCAAGAAAGAGATTTGACCAACTCTCCCAATTCTGGTATTTTTCAGAAGCCACTTGAGGTTGGAGACACTAGATTCCACATCTGGAATGTGACTTTCATATTTTTTTTTTTAAATAACAAGCAGAATTGGAAGGACCCTCATGTTCATCTAATTCAAACTCCCACTGAGGAGAAGGAGAAAGGAGGAACATCTGGGTCTTATGCCCACCCATGGGCTTCTGGACATGTAGGATGCCTCTCAGACTGACCCATTCAAGGATCATGGGGAGAAGCATGAACCCACTGTCTCTTGTCTCCCTGGGTGCAGAGCTGACCCTGGGGCATCACTCCCCCTTGCTTCTGGCTTGTGCCTTTGTGCTACAGGGTGGACTCTCAGGGCAGAAAACAGAAGATACTTGGTGTGCTTGAGGGGAGATGCTGTCAGTGGAAGTGAGTCAAAGGGAGTCAAAAAACACAGAGACCTGGCCTCAAAAGCCACTGCCAGTCAGGCACTGACAGCAGGTGGGCCAGGGCTCTGGGAGAGTGCAAGGAATCATCTTCAACCCACCCTGGCAAATGGCCATCTGACCCCAGAACTGTCAGGTACAGCACCAAGCCAAAGGTATTGTCTCATTTGCCCTAAAGGAGAGATTGAATATCTTTCAGAAAGAGAAGCCTACCTCTATGTGTCTTCTGTTCCTCAGTCTGGTGCTAGAGGGCTGGGTTGGTAAGATGAGGGGAGGTTTCCAAAAGACACTGTGTAGAAATTGTAGGGAA
>NW_006789458.1:1882902-1887280 GCF_000442215.2 Lipotes vexillifer | reverse complement strand
AAATTGTAGGGAAAAGGAGCCTTCAATTTTCTCTCCTGAGTTTGTATTCATCACAGTGTAATTTATTACTATTGGAAAGTACTTGTAGCTTCTGGCTTAATTTATGGATCTTAAAGGACTTTCCCTCCATTTGCTAATCATAGTGTAGCTTTACTACTTCACACAACAGGGGTTATAGTCATCCCCACAATTTCCAGTCTTCCCCATATTCATTGATTACTATATGCAATGCTATTTTTCACTTTTAAGGGAAACTTCCTCTTGTAAATGTTCATATTAGAAGGAAAAAATAAGCTTGGACATTAAAGAACAAAATGTGCTGGTTTATGGGGAAAGATTATCTCATGTATGAGCATAGTAAATAAAAATATATCTTTAATAGACACATTAAATCCATATTTTATAGAATAGTACCACCAAAAATATATATTTTTCTCTATAGCCAGCTATATAATAAATTCATGCCATAAAGTTTCAGTAAATCAGTGTTAGATAAAATAGGCCATTGTGTAATTTGTTTAATTATTCACATTTTAAATTATTTTCTTTGTGTCATATAGGTAGAGGTACTTTGAAACCTATAATCATTTTCCTTATAACACTTTATTTTTTCATCTTTTAATGATGCACAAGACATCTTTTACAATGCACAAGTCAGCACAAATTTAAAAACCAGCTCTTTGGATAACTTGGTTTATTCAGTGAAGGTCAGTGTGGTAAAGATTTGTGCAAAAAATATATCCATATTGTTCTATTTTTATTATAAGAGTTGTAAAATTATGAGTAATCCTATTTGTTCCATTTAATCTCAAGTTTATGTAAATTATATCCTGTAGTTATCCTGTCACAAACATAATTGACTAACCTTGCTCCTGAAATGCATTCTATACCATTCTCTCAGCATGCGTGAACTTGAAGTCTCCTAGTCATTTTCTCAGCAACATTCATAGCAGAGAAATTACTAAAACATTGGAAAAGAACAGAAGTACAACATAGGCTAAAGCCTATGTTGAGAATATTCTAAGTGGAAAACAAATACGTTCTTTTCCCTTGACCTTGGAACATGACTCTCACTCATTCATTCATTCAGCCAACAAATGTTTATTAAATACCCCTAGGAACTGCCAGGAACTGCTCTAGCCATGGGAGATAACAGTGGTGAACAGAAGAGGCAGGGTCTTTTAGGTCCTAATGGAACCTCATGAGCAGAAGGTTGGAATGGGCTAGACAGTAATGAGCTTTCAAGTCAGTAACAGCCCTGGAGGGAGTAAATCAGGTCAACGATACAGATCACATGGCTTCTCCTTTTTGGAAAGGACTGTTAAGGGTGACTTCTCTGAGGTGGTGACATTGCAGAAGCAATAAGGATGACATGCCAGGGTCGAGAAGGACAGCATTTCAGACTGAGATGATAGGAGGTGTTAGTGGCTGGAGGAGGTAACATAATGTCAGGACCCAGGAAGCCAGAGAATCCTTAGGTGGGGAAACTTGACAGGATGTGGGGCTGAAGATCCTGCAGTGGCTGGATCATGCTGCCTCTCACAGGCCAAAATAAAAGAGTCTGGCTTTTATCCTAAGTGTAATGAGATGTCTGTGGAGGGAGGGAGCGGTCAACATGATTCAATTTCTGGTTGCACAAGACCACTCTGGCTGCTGCGGGTAGACAGTAGATTGAAGGGTCAAGAGTAGATGCAGAGGGTTGTTGTAGCTGTCCGAGCAAGAGGTGAGGGCGGTTTGGTTGTGGCTGCCAGTGGTGGGGGGCAGAAACACAGACCACATTTGGAATACATTTTGGAGATATTGCTGATGGGATTCGATGATGTAATCAGTGTGGGTGGAAGAGACAGAGAGGAATCAAGAATGAACCCCAGGTTTGGAGCTCCAGAAGGATGAATGCTGATGCCATTACCTTAGATGGGGACAAGTGAGGAGAGGTACAGTAGGGGCTTTAGGGTGGGGGTATTGAGAGTCATGCTTTGCTCATCGCCAGTTTCGGACTCAGAGGAGGAGGCAGGGCCAGAAATAAAAAGTTAGGCATCATAAACATAAAGATGATAGTTAAACATACAGGATTGGTTCTCTTCACTCTACTCTTACGTAGTAGCTTCTGCTAACTCCAGAATTTCCTTCTGCTTCCTGAATGTGGGTTCTGACTAGCTCATGCTTTGGCTGGGTCTTTCTTCCCTGTACTACATTCCAGAAAAGGCTTATGCACAGGAAACGTATTTGACAGGAAGCTGTCGGGGGGTGGGCTGGAAGGCATCCTGGTGCTGGGGAAAGATCCTGGGACTTGGAATCAGAGAACGCTGGCTTCAGGTTCATGATGAGCCACTCTTGCCTCAAGCTTCAAGTTCCTTATCTGAAAAATAGGGTAATTCAACTCATACGATGACTTGAGACTTTTTATGTATAATTGCATGGATATAAATACACTCAGTATATAGTAGGTGCTTTATAAATGTAGTTAAAACTGAATTTTAATCTCCTTATCCAGAGTGTAGAGATTATGCATTTAACTCCACAATCGAGACCTGTTGACAAGCTTGTTTTTCGTTAGAGGCAGGTACCGTGAATTTCTTCATTTTGTCCTACATCGAGCCTCAATATTTGGGCATTTAGTATTTATTGGACAAGCCATGATAATCAATGTGGATTTTTTTAAAAAAATATTTTAACCACCATTACCTAGCCCACCAAGGCAACAGTTAAAACTAACTAATCAAGAAAAATTCTTCCTGCTTCATGATTATTAAAAAAATGTTTTTGAGACAAAATATAGCTTCATTCTCTAGTAGTATGGTTTCTACTTCTAGGAAAGAATGAATAGGCTTGGCTAATTTTTTATACCCTTCATTTTCTTAATTGTGTCTCATGTTTTTGTCTATGATGCATTTAATTTGGAAACATTCCCAAGACATGTACAAGTGAGTGTCAACATCTTTTTCAAACACAAATTGGACTTGATAATGTTTATTTTGGATGCATGCAATTTAGTTATTTCTTTTCACATAAATTCTCTCTACTCATGCTGAGAAAACCTCCAGAACAGTGACATTTATTATAGCTTTTCTCAATCAATTATAAAATATTTATTGAGCCCCTACTATGTGTAGAACACAGTGCTAAGCATGTGAGGAATGTAAATAAGAATCATGCACAGTGTTGTTCTCCAGCTTGTAAATTAATTATTGAGAGAAGGTTTAGCTATGTGAGAAAGGAAAATTCTCTCAGAAACTTCAGACTGGGAGGAACCTTAGGATGCTGTCACTCCAAATCTTGTTCAATGCACATGCCCCTGCTATAGCTCCTGCAAGTGTCATCTCCCCTGGTTGAGCCCTGTTAGTGAGAGGGCTCACCACCTCCCTCAGTTTGCTGTTGGAATTTTGGACAATTTTGAATTATGTCCTGAAATTGTATAGAGATCTTCTCTGTGGCTGCCATCTGCTCTTTCTGTCATATGCCATGCCTACAAAAATTTGAAGATCTCTACATGGCCTTATGTTTTAATAACTTGCATTTGTGCGGTGTTGGAAGTTTGCAAAGTTAAGTAACTAAGCTCAAGATCACACAGCTGGTAAAACAAAAGTTTAAAACGAAGTTGAAACTCCAAAAATATATGTTCTTTCTACCAAACAATGGCATCTATGGTTGCAATACAAGAAATTCCAGAAAGCGTTTAGTGATTGATAGCTAAACAAATTGTGTGAAGAGAATATGGAGCAAGACATCAGCATATGCTAGAGGTGGGTGAGGTTTCGTGGAAGAAGATAGCGCATTCTTTCTTGCCACCAGCTGAGTGATCACACTGGAGGTGTTTTCAACAAGAGGTTAGTATCTTCAGCAGAAACAGCTTGTTTGTATTGTGAAACATTTCCTGGTTTTTGATTGAGCAATGAGAAGCTTACCTTGAGAAACACAGCTCTTAAGAGTTTAGTATATATGAGCTGTATTAATAAGTCTATGGAAATGGAATGTTAATTGTTCCCTTGGCCCATGTATAATAATCGGTATTGCAGGGTTGAACATGAAAATGCTATATTGCTGGGTCCTCTCTGCACCTCTATAAATACTTAAGAAGTTTTCAGCAGCTCTTTTCTCTCTACATCTTATTTGAACTTTCTTCATGTGGCCTTGATTCACCCCCAGAAACAGGGGTAAATCCATGTAATCTTTGCTTTCTGCAGTAAGTAGGGAGGTCCTAATTTTGGAAAATACATTTCCAAATGTTTTCTCAGGAAAGGCGCTTAAGTTTAAATATATCTAGAATTGGGACTTTTTTCTTTGAAGCCATGACTTGAGGTGAACATCTGAAGCATTGGCTGACACAATTCTTAATGTGTTTATTCTAACTTTTAGTAAATATTTGTGTACATTCCTG
>NW_006789458.1:1822783-1882871 GCF_000442215.2 Lipotes vexillifer | reverse complement strand
GGAAAAAAAAAAAAAAAAAAAAAAAAGACATGTCAAGAAGGTCAGGGAAATATTTATAGAAAATGTGATGTTAGAATGGCCTTAAAGGATCTAGGTTTAGATCCGTTACCTAGGGAACATACTGTCGTGGAAAGACTTCCCATCTCCTAAGCCTTAACCCTACCTATTAGTAGAATCACTATTCTCTAATCCCTACTGAAACAGAGCACATATCATGGAGGAATTGCTAGTCTTAGTACTTATTGGCCTTGATGTTCATAGTTTCTTAATCTATCAGGCATGTTCTACAGCTTTCTGTTTCATGTTTCTTCTATAATAATGGTGATTGGTAATACCACTGGGGATAATAAAAAGTGATTAGATTATAGATGTGGTTTGAAGTTAGAACAAACAGGACTTGACCAGTTGCGATGCAAGGGAAAAAAGAAGAGAAGTCAAGGGTGGTTCAAGCAATGGAAGGGTGTTTCTTTTATAAACATTTGCCCTGTATAGACATTTCTGTTATTAACTGTCCAGCACCCAACTACTTCCCCCCCATCCATTACAAATTTTTGTGTTATACTTATTTTAATAACTTTTCCTCTTACCCAACCAGTCCACCCTGCTTGCTGTGCAAACCATACTTAATCTCCTTTTTCTGGGTTCCCAGGTTACATCTCTTTACGTTCTGTGGTCCTGTTAACTATAGTCATCCTTATTGTTTTATCACCCTAAAGTTTTGATACTACTTCTTCCTTTCTTTTCTAGCTCTTTAAGCCCTAACATATCTTCAACAGTACAGATTGTTTACTAATAGCTTCCCATTCAGCCATATCTCTTGGGCTTATCTCCTTCATCTTGTTACTTAATTCTCTAATGATTCCTCAGAAAAAATAGCAAGTAACTATTTATTATGACAGCATTCAATATGAATCTCCATCTTGTCTACAGTTCTGGCTAATGTCTGGTTGTATTTAGCATGTACTCAGTTAAGAAGAAGTGGAATTCATCTATTAAACAGAAAACAAACAAATGTCCTATAGGAGAAGGGAAATAAGATATAATATCTACATGCCAAGTTGAACATAATGAAAGCAAATTGTTGCCTATGAAGTGAAACTTTTAAAATTAATTTTGAGTTATATAAATGAAAACCCATTTCTCAGATATTTTTGTTTTGAAAATACTTTAATAAAAAATACATTTTTATTGCTAACTTTGTACATGTGTTTAATTTCTTCATTGTAAACCTCTAATTAAGTAGAGAAAATATAAGCAAAATGTCCCCCAAATTTATGTTTTCAGACTTCTCTGACGGAACTCTTAATTACCAAAACCCCCTAAGTGACTTCCTGTTTCTCTCCCTGCCTCATTTCCCTCCCTTTCACCTACCATGGCCTCCAGCCCTACAAGGAGAAGGTCAGGTCAGGGAGAGCCCTTTAAATAGCAGGTCACCTAGACTGTTCTGAACCCATGAGGCACTGAGAGAGGCCATCTGCTGGTCCCAGTCAGACCCCAAGTCTGGTCTCCCACTGAATGACAATGTTGCCATCAACCAGGTGAGACACTGAGGTCCTCACTGCAGATGGAGCTCTTTGCTCAATGCTGAGCAGCAGAAGCCATGGTCAGCACAATCAGGGAGCTTTGCAGGCTTACGTTCATTTTTAAATGATATGTTTTAGTATTGTATTTCCCTGTGTAGCATGCTTTCTGACAGCAAGACAGATTTCTCCCTAACTTCTCCCCAAACATTCCCCAAGGCAGAGCCTCTGATTACTATTTGCTTCATTTGTATTAAACTTCCCTTTTCATAAGGTGGACGCCCTATTTCTAGGACAACCAAATGTGAGTAGGTTCTGGGAAAACCTGTGGAAATCTTTGGTTTGATTGCTTCTTGGTTATTGGTTACCTTCACATGTGTGGTTAAAAGAATGCAAACCTTTCTACAGTGAACTTTTTGACGTCTACCCTCCTCCTATAATCCAAACTTCCTCTCTGAGCAATGCTTTCCTTTTATTGTTCCCCTAACTTTAGTTATCTCCCATACCTAATGTTTCAAGATCAATTTTTAAAATTCCCCATTTGTTGTTCCCCTAACTTTAGTTATCTCCCATACCTAATGTTTCAAAATCAATTTTAAAAATTCCCCATTTGTTCATTTAAAAAAATCTGTATTACTTTGCTCTATTATAGTAATAACTGAAATAATGATCACCTTATTACAATAAACCCCGGTACTAAACTGTAAAAAAAATCTACTGCCAAGACCCTTCTTCTTCTATAAGGTGATATGACTGTAACCAGGCATAAATACTATAGCCAGAGCCATGACCTTTGTCCACAGTGGAAACTTCGACCTCATTCTTTGCTTGTCATTCTAGGTACTGCCATGTTTCCTTGTCATTTCTCAGTGTCTTTTACAGGAGGCAAGGATATCATCTTTGCTGTTAGGAAGAACCTAATCTTCCTGCAGGCTCATCGGGTATACTCTGGTTGGTCTGACTGAGGATTGATTTTGTGGCAGCCTGTATCTTGAAATGCAGAAACTTTGTACTTTCACTGTGACAGCACCAACATGGTATCAGATATTTTTATTCACATGGTATCAGATATTTTTATTCTGTTACTTCATTCCTCAGCTGTGAACATCATCTCTATCATTTTCAACCTTTCAGTAATTGGAATAAACAATTACATCAGGGTCATTTTGACCTTGGCATCAAATAACTAATGCTCTGCAGGGTTTTGCTCAGGGAATTGTTTTAAAAATATATTCTTTCATTTGCCAACAGAGTAAAGGTTGAATCTAAGAATTGAGTTAGTGTTGAAAGAACAAGTTCAAGTAGAGGACAAGGAAAGAAATAGGTTTTTAGTATATTTATCCTTGTTTCTCTCTGCCTAACTCCAGCTTAAGTGGTACCATGCTAAGGTTTTTCAGTTGGCCAAGGTCGGTCTATCCTTATTTGGGCAGGTTACTCTAAGCAGGAACTTCAATAATTTGTATCATCATTCCTAGTAGAGTATATCAAACCTTTTATACACTCTAGCAATAGTATTCAGCAGATGCTAAGAGCATCCTGCAGAACACCAAACTTGTACCAGAGATGAGATTATATAGCTTCTGTAGCTCATAAAATAGAAGGGTAACCTACATTCAGGGTTATTGAGTTCCACATTAATTCATGGAGCTATTAAGGGGATGCTTATGTATATTAGGGGCCACTGTTTATCTTAACCTTCCATGAAACACAATGCAGAGGGGCCTTGGGAATGGATGTCTATTATTCAAGCCAGTTTGGCCTGAGTCTTACATCATTTTATATTATCTAAGGAAGGGCATTAAAAGTCTAAGTGGCATATTTATTCTCAGTCTTCTGTTTAGATACGGATCAGAAAATCTTGAACAGATTATTTTTTTTCTCAAAGAGTACTTGAGGGATTTTTAAATTATAGCACAGTGAGGTATTGCTCAATCTTTTGGGATTTTATTAGACATTGTTTTAGATGCCATGTGTTACCATGGTAGTATCATAAATAATATCTAAACAGTGTCCTTTGGAAGAAATATACAGACTTACTATATTGATGACCCAACTTATGAAACTGTTGGTGTAGATAAAACCTATGGAGAGTGTAAGCAATTATAACATGTGCATGAAATTGCAAATGCTCTTTTTTATTAAGTAGAAAATTAGCCACAGTGTAGCATGTATGCCAGGGGTTGAGAATTTAAAGTTTGTGAATAAGTATATTTTCACCCTTTAAAAAATATTCATTTACTTACAAGGTTAGGACATTAGTGACTACTACAAATTCAAAACTGTTGAAACTGAATTGAAAATTCAGTTTCTCAGAATTTCTTTTTTTCCTAGACTCATGTCATTATCCCTTGTGACCTCAGCCTCATTTGGAGGCCCTATCTAACACCCTAACTTCTTAATGACTTTTAATAATAATTTCTTCCATTCCATTTGTCACCCATTCCCATGATTACACTTTAGGTTTTATTATTAGTGGGAACCACATTACCTGTGATACCCCGCATTCTGTATATTCTGCTTGCTAGCTTTTCAGCTTATTTACAGCACCTCAATAATTCTTAGATCCCATGATGACCTACACTGCTTTTTTAAATTATCCATTACCCACTTCAGTCTTCTCTTCCTACCTTGCCCAGCCTTGATTCATGGTGCATCCTTATATTTGTATCCTTGAATGAGTCCTAAACCTGGCAGAAGCCTCCTCAGCATCTTCTAAGGTGGAAGTAGCTGGAGAAAATGTCACAGCCCTGCTGATCTATTTTAAGTTCATGATCACACAGGATTAAAAGGTGCTCATTACAGTACAGCAATCCTACTGCACTTTCCTACAGCATTGACTTGCCTACTCGTTGGGAAGGCCTTTGCTTTCCTTCCTCTCTTAAACCTCTCTCCCTTTCTGCAGTCACTCTACCTCTTCGGCTCCTGGCTTTGTCTGCTACTTCACTGAGGGAGAAGCCATCAGGTCAGAGCTGTACTTCCACCATCAAATCTAAAACACTGTCTACCTCTGTGACATATTCTGTTGCCCCTCCTGAAATGTCCCTGATCTGACCCAGGGCAACCCCTACATTTGTGCTTTGGTTCCTGTTCACTCTTGCAGTCATGGCCTTTTCCTCCTGCATTATCAATATTTCCCCTTCCGCAGGATCTTTTGTGCAGTAAATAAACATGCTAGCAAACAAGCAAACAAACCAATCTCTACTGTCTCACCCCATCAAATACTGTCCTTATATACTCTTTTTTTTTTTTACAACAAAAATTTGTAAATGAGTTTTCTTTGTTTTTTATTGCCACCTAACTCCCATTGGCAGTTTTTTTTACACTTTATACCATGTTTTCTTTTTTTTATTGAGATATATATTGAACACAATATATAATATATATGTTCTGTTTAAAGAATAGCTTGAACACTCATACACACCACCCAGCTTAAAAAATGGAACATTCTAGTATAGGTGTCTCTCCAATCATATCCCTTCTCACCCTGCCTCCTTCCACCTCCCAACCACCATCCTGAATTCTGTTCTTCTAGACTCTCAGTTTCCTGCACCAATACCACACTGTCTTAATCACTTTACCCTTATTAGAAATCTTCATATCCAGTAGGGTGCATCTCACATTGTTAATTTCCTTCATCAGTAGAGTCTTAGTTATTTCTAATCCTTTAAAATTTTACATTCAAATTGAGAATTAATTTATCAAGTTACACACATACTCAACTCTGCTGGGATTTTGATTGACATTGTATCAAATATATAGGCCCTCCTATTTATGAACATGTGCATCTCTATTCAGTTAGGTTTTTTATCTTTCAAATATTTATTGTGAAATTATTCAAAAGTAGTAAATACTCATATAATCACCACCCAAATTCAATAATTGTTTACATTTGCTACATCTGTTATGAATATAACTGTCCTTCCTGAAAAATTGGGGTAAATGCTTAATTTTTTCCCATTGGTTATCAGTTTTCGGAGTAAGAAATTAGTGTAACAATCTCTTCCAGCAATGACAAATTAGTTTAACTGAACCCATTTGAAAATACATTGCAGATAATATGTGGATTTCACCTGTAACCACTTCCCTTAAAAATAAGAAATTCTCTATAGAACATAATACCATATCTGTTCTATATCATCAGGAAGCACATACCCTACTGCTACTCTAATATTATCCAGTATTCAGTCTATATTCAAACTCCTCATTTGTCTCCAAATTGTATTATAGAGCTTTTCTTTTCTAACAAATATCCAGCCAAGGACCATGTATCATTTCTTATTAGTATGTCTTTTTAACCTATTATATTCTAGAGAAGTTATAACACATTTATTTTCAAGGCATTGACTTCTCCAGGTCAGATGTGTTGCAGAATGTTTTGTGTCGTGAATTTGTCTGAGTATGATATTGTGATCCTGTGAATGCCCTTTGCCTTGTTTCTCCCCCTGTAAATTGAAGTCCACTGGCTGACATGACTCTGATTAGGTACCTTTGGTCAGCAGACGTCATAGGTGGCGCTGTGTGTTCTTTCCAGTGCATTACATCAGGTGGTACATGCAGCAAAGTTGTCCCACTGTTAGTATGTTAACGTGGGTCAGTTGGTTAAGTGATCACCAAATTTTTCCATGGTAAGAGTACGCCTTTCCCCTTAATGTGAGCAATCACCTTAACCCCTAAGGTGTTTCCCCTCAAAAATAAGATTTGTTGTAGATTTGGGAGTACTAAATCCCAGTACTTCAGAATGTGACCTTATTTGAAAACAGAGTCTTTATAGAGGTAATCAAGTTAAAATGAAGTCTTTAGGGTAGGCCCTAATCTAGCATGACTGGTGTCCTTATACAAAGAGGAAATTTGGACACAGAGACAGTCACACATAGAGGGAAGATTATGTGAAGACACACGCATAGAGATGGCCATCTATGAGCCAAGGAGAGAGATCTGGAACAAACCCTTCCCTCAGAGGGAGCATGGTGCTGCCTACACCTTGAATTCAGATTTCTAGCCTCCAGAACTGTGAGACAATAAATTTCTGTTGTTTAAGCCACCCCAGCTTGTGGTGCTTTGCTACCTCAGCTCTAGAAAACAAATGCAGTGATATTTGGTACCATGAAAATCTCTCACTGGCCATCATTTTCTCATTCTAGCATTTCTTCTACATTTATTATTTTGATAGTCTCCTGTTAAAAGTTTTCCCTCATCATCTGGACATAAACTACTATTCCTCCTAAAATGTTAGGGTAAATGCTTGTTTTTTCCCTTTATTAATTTTTGGAGTAAGGAATTGATTTGGTCAGTGAGAACCTCTTAAGATGATTCTTGGGTTCTTTTTTTTTCCAGTTTTTTTTCAGAAATAATTGACATACATCACTCTATATGTTTAAGGCATACAGCATGTTGTAGTTTTTTTTTATGACAGGGCCGAAAGTAAGCTCATCACACGAGATGAATTGTGCAGAAGCACAGCAGTAGAGGGCTGCCGCTCGCTCAGGCAAAACAGCGCCGTTTGTCCTGCTGTGGCGGCTTTTATTTAAGCATTATCTATGTTTACATCTTAAGACTTGTTTTTTTAACATTTCAGAAATGCCAAAGCAGCAACATATACTTTTATTGATTAGACAAGCAACAATAGGCTTTCTTGAAGACATGCCGTGCTTCATCCTTGAGCCCACAAGCAGCACAAGGCCATCTCCTTGTGTTCCCATCATACTGATTATACTAAAGTAGCACAAGGACGTTTCCTTGTGTTCTGATTATACTGAGGTCATTTCTTGGATCAGTGCCCAAAGCACTCAATGCTTATTCGCAGGCCCCCGGTTTGCCGAGGGGGGCTCAAAGCATTCAGGACTGTTTACAGTTCTGACTTATTCGCATGCCCCCGGTTTGTTGGGGGTGCTCAAAGCAATCAGGACTGTCTACAGTTCTGGCTTATTCGCCAGCTCCCAGTTTGCTGGGGGGGGGGGGGGCTCATGGGTCACATCTCCTTTCCATGTCCTCAGTTATTTCACTAAACAGCATGATGGTTTGATTTACATACATAGTGAAATAATTAGCAATTAGGTTCAGCTAACATCCATCCATATTCTCATATACATACAGTAAAAAAGAAAAAGAAAAAAAGAGTAAAGGAACAAAGAATTTTCTCCTTGTGATGAGAACTCTTAGGATTTACTCTAACAACTTTCCTGTATATTGTACATCAGTGTTAACTAACAACGTTGTACATTACATCCCTAGTACTTATTTATCTTAGAACTAGAAGTTTGTAGCTTTTCACCATCTTCCTCCAGTTTCCCCTTCTCCCACTCCCTGCATCTGGTAATCACAAATCTGACCTCTTTTTCTATGAGTTTGTTTTTTAAAGATACCACATATAAAATGAGATGATGCAGTATTTATATTTCTCTGACTTATTTCACTTAGCATAATACCTTCAGGGTCCATTTATGTTGTTGCATATGGTAAGATTTCCTCATTTTTTTATGGCTGAATATTCACATACAGTGAATATTCTATTATATATGTATACCACTTCTTTCTTCATTTATCTTGCACACTTAGGTTGTTTCCATGTCTTGGCTATTGTAAATAATGCTGCTATGAACACGAGGGTGTAGATATCCTTTCAGGTTAGTGTTTTTGTTACCTTTGGATATGTTCTTCGAAGTGAAATTGGTGGATATGGTAGTTCTATTTTTAATTTTTTGAGGATCCTCCATACTGTTTTCCATAGTGGCTGTACTAATTTACAGTCCCACCAAGAGTACACAAGGGTTTCCTTTTCTCCACATCTATGCCACCATTTGTTATCTGTCTTTTTGATGATAGACATTCTTATAGGCCAGAGGTGATATCTCATTTTAGTTTGCATTTCCCTAATGACTAGTGATGTTGAGCATCTTTTCACGTACCTGTTGGCCTTTCATATATCTTCTTTGGAGAAATGTCTTTTCAGGTCCTTTGCTCATTTTTTCTTTTTTCTTTTTTTTTGCGGTACGCGGGCTTCTCACTGTTGTGGCCTCTCCCGTTGCGGGGCACAGGCTCTGGACGCGCAGGCTCAGCGGCCATGGCTCACGGGCCCAGCCTCTCTGCGGCACGTGGGATCTTCCCGGACCGGGGTACGAACCCGTGTCCCCTGCATTGGCAGGCGGACTCTCAACCACTGCATCACCAGGGAAGCCCCTTTTGCCCATTTTTTAATTGTGGTGTTTGTTTTTTTTGCTATTGAGGTTTATGAGTTGTATTTAATGTGTTTTGGATATTAACCCCTTATCAGATATATGGTTTGCAAATGTTTTTTCCCATTCCAGAGATTGTCTTTTCACTTTGTTGATGGTTTCTTTTGCTGTACAGAGATTTTTAGTTTGATGTAGTCCCACTTATTTATTTTTGATTTGTGCATGACATATCATATCCAAAAAAATTATTACGATTCACATCAAGGATCTTTGTTCCTATGTTTTTAAAGAGAGTCATGGTTTTGGGTCTTACATTTAAGTCTTTAATCCATTTCAAGTTAATTTTTGTGAGTGGTATAAGATATGGGTTCAATTTCATTCTTTTACATGTGAATATCCAATTTTTCTAGCACTGTTTATTGAGGAGACTGGTTTCTTCATTGAGTATTCTTGGCTTCCTTGTCAAATATTAGTTGAATGTATATGCTTGGGTTTATTTCTGGGCTCTTGATTCTATTCCATTTGTCCTTTTGTCTGTTTTCATGCCAGTACCATTCTGTTTTGATGACTGTAGCTGTATAGTATAGCTTGAAATAAGGAAGTGTAATACCTTCTTTTTTCTCAGGATTTCTTTGGCTATTCAGGGTCTTTTGTGATTCTATATAAGTTTTAAGACTTTTTTCTACTTTTGTAAAAACAATGCCATTGGAATCT
The DNA here is from genome assembly GCF_000442215.2 of Lipotes vexillifer. Lineage (NCBI taxonomy): Eukaryota > Metazoa > Chordata > Mammalia > Artiodactyla > Lipotidae > Lipotes > Lipotes vexillifer. The sequence continues at coordinate 1,873,465 of NW_006789458.1, read as the reverse complement.
TGATAGGGATTGCATTGAGTCTATAGATGGCTTTTGGTAGTATTAACATTTTAACGATATTCTTCCAATCTGTGAACACAAAATACCTTTCCATTTGTGTCTTCCTTGATTTCTTTCATCAATGTCTTAGTTTTCAGCATAGAGAGCTTTCGTTCCTTAGATAAATTTATTCCTACGTATTTCATTGTTCTTGATGTTATTGGGAATGAAATGCAGTTAGTTTTTTCAAAAATTTCATTGTTAGAGTATAGAAATACTACTGACTTTTGTAAGTTAATTTTGTATCCTGCAATGTTACTGAATTCATTGATTAGATCTACCTTTTTTTTTTTTTGGTTGAGTCTTTAGTATTTTCTATATATAAAATCATGTTGTCTACAAATAGAGACAATTTTACTTCTTCCTTTCCAAGTCTGATACCTTTTATTTCTTTTCCTTGCCTGATTACTATAGCTAGGACTTCCAGTACTATGTTGAATAGGGGTGGTAGGAGTGGACATCCTATCTTGTTCCTGATCTTAGAGAAAAAGCTTTCAGCCTTTCACCATTGATGTTAGCTGTGGGCTTGTCACATATGGCCTTTATTATGTTGAGGTATGTTACTTCTATGCCTACTTTAAGAGTTTTTTTTTTTTTAATTGCATGAATGGATGTTGAATTTTATCAAATGCTTTTTATGTATCCACTGAGATGATCATGTGATTATTTTCTTTCATCCTAATAATGTGATGTTTGATTTGCATGTGTTGAACCATCCTTGCATCCCAGGGAAAAAATCCTACTTGATCATAGTGAATGACTCTTTTAATGTGCTGCTGAATTTCGTTTGCTAGTATCTTATTGAGAAATTTTGCATCTGTTTTATTAGGGATATTGGCTTTAGTTTTTGTTTCTGGTAGTGTCCTTTTCTTGTGTTGGTATCAGGATAATGCTGGCCTCATAAAATGAGTTTGGGAATGTTCCCACCTCTTTGATTTTCTGGAAGAGTTTGAGAAAGACTGGTGTTAATTCTTCTTTAAATGTTGGTGAAATTCACCAGTGAAGCCATCTGGACCTGGGCTTTTCTTTGCTGGGAGATTTTGATTCTACCTCCTTACCAGTAATTGGTCTATTCAGATTTTTTATTTTTCTGTTTCTTCCTGATTCAGTTTTTGTAAGTTTTGTTTCTAAGAATTTTTCCATTTCTTCAAGGTTGTTCAGTTTCTTGTGGTATAGTTGAATTTTTTGTGGTATCAGTTGTAATGTCTCCTTTTTTATTTATAATTTTGCTGATTTGTGTCCTTTTTTTTCTTGTTTAGTCTGTATACACCAACCCTTATGTAAGGATTTGCCAATTTTGTTCATCTTTCAAAGAACCAATGCTTAGTTTGGTTAATCTTTTCTGTTGGTTTTCTGTTCTCTATTTCATTTATTTCTACTTTAATCTTTATTATTTCCTTTCTTCTGCTAACTTTGAGCTCAGTTTTTTCTTTTTCTAATTCCTTAAGTCATAAAGTTAGGTTACTTTTTTGATATCATTCTTTCTTCTTAAAGCAGGCATTTATTGCTATGAACTTTTGCTGCATTCCATAAGTTCTGACACGTTGTGTTTCCAATTCTACTTGTCTCAAGAAAATTTCCTTTTAAATTTTTGATCCATTGATTTTTCAGGAGAGTGTTGTTTAATTTTCATGTGTTTGTGAATTTTCCAGTTTTCATCTTATTATTGATTTCTAGTTTTATGCCTTTGTGGTCAGAGAAAATACTTAGTATGATTTCAGTTTTCGCTAAGACTTGTTTTGAGGCCTAATGGTCTATTCTAGAAAATGGTCCCTGTGCACTTGAGAAGGATGTGTACTCTGCTGTTGTTATATAGAATGTTCCCTATATGCCTGTTAGGTGCATTTGGTCTGTGATGTTCAAGTCAGCAGTTTCCTGATTGATTCTCTGTCTAGATGATCTATTTATTGTTGAGAGTGGGGTAAAGTCCCCAACTATTACCCAGCTATTATTGTATTACTGTTTATTTCTCCTTTTAGTCATTTTTGCTTCATATATTTAGGTGCTCTGATGTTGGACACGTAAACATTTACAATTGTTATATCTTCTTGATGTATTGACCCCTTTATTATTATAATGACCTTCTTTGTCTCTTTTTACCATTTTTAGTTTAAAGTCTATTTCGTTTGATGTAAATATAGCTATTCTTACTTTTTTGTTGGTTAACATTTGCTTGTTCCTCTTACTGGGTAATTTTCAATGTCCTAGCCTCCAGGTCACTGATTCTTTCTTATGCATTTGAATTCACATTTGAGACTCTCGAGACTCTTTTATATTCTTGAGTTCAGTGATTGTATTTTTCAACTGTAGGATTTTTGGGTTTTATTTACGATTGCTATTTCCCTGTCAAATTTCTCATCTAGTTCATTCACTGTTTTCCTAATTTTGGTTAGTTGTCTGTCTGTGAATTCTTGTAGTTCACTAAACTTACTTAAGAGGATTATTCTGAATTCTTTGTCTGACAATTCACAGATCTCCATTTCTTAAATGTCAATTATTGGAGCTTTATTAGTTTCCTATGGTGGTATCATTTTATGTGATATTTTGTGATTCCTTATGTTTGTATCTACATATTTGAATAATTGGGTTCCTTTTCCAGACTACAGGTTTGCTTTGGCAGAGACAGTTCTTAACCAGTAAGCTCAGTTTGGGTTTCTGGGTGTGTCTGCTGGTAATGTCTTTGGGCATTCGGGGCCTGCTGTATATTGGGGCAAGGGCAACTGTGTAAGGTCTGAGGACAAAGATGAGGGTGGGGGTGTGCTACTGGCTGACAACAGATGGGCAGGGTTGCTAGCTTGGTTTCCTACCCAAGTGAGGCTGCTGGACGGGCTCCATGATTGCCTAAATTCTTCGATCAGGCTTACTAGATGGTTGGGACTGTGTACTTCAGGCTTACTCAGTGGTTGGGACTGTGTACTAGGTACTGTATTCAGTAGAAGGTGGAGTTGTGAATTAGCTTCCCTTCCCTGGCAGGGCAGCAGGTTGTGTCCCAGGGTCTGTACAGCTCATTGTTTGGGAGCCCGAATCAGGCTTGAGTGTGCACTAAATTCTCTGGCCAGGTGAGGCCATTGGTTTTGCTCTGCAGATGGGGGAAGCCATGGGCTCTGCTTTCTGTTCAAGTATCACTGTATATAGGGCTGTTGGATGGGCTATGCATCTTCCTGTGTGCTCTCATTAGGTCTCCTGTTTGGACTGGCTGAAGGCTGTATTCAGCAATTAAGGGGGCTATGAATTAGATTCTTTGTCTGGGCACAGTGGGAGAAGCAGCTCTAAAACCAGTCAGAGCTCTTTGTTTGTTGTCTTAACTCAAGCTGACCCACACCCAAAGTTCCCTAGCCAAACAAGAACCACTGGCTTTGCTCTGCAAACCACTGGCTCTGTCTGCCCTTCTCTTGGCTCAAGAGCCACTGGGCCATACAGCTTTCAGGAGTTGTTGCCAGCCCTTCTGGTCAGATGGGACCAGAAGACACTCTCCACAGTGGGTGGGGCTATGTCTTAGCTCCCTTGCCTGGATGAGAAGGGGAGGGACAGCTCCAAGCTTCACTCATTTTTCCAAAATAGCTGTCCAACTGGGAGTGGCCAGGAGCTACCCTTAGCCTTGGCTATGAATTAATCTCCCTGCCTGTGTATAGCAGAGGAAGCCTCCATGCTGGGTACTGGCTTTGCTCTGGGAGCAGTCAACTCTGTCTGCTCACCTGTCAGCTCAAGCGCCACTGGGCCCCACAGCTTCCAGGAGTTGTCACCAGCCCTTTTGGTCAGATGGGACTGGACAACTCTCTCTCTATAGCAGTTGGGCCTGTGATTCAGCACATTGTCTAGGCATGGTCAAACTGGGCTCTAGGACTGGCAAGACTCCTTGTTTGAGAATCTGAATCAGGTGTATCTGTGCCCCACCTAGTTCCCTGGTCAGAGTGTGCCCCAACTTGGTTCTGTGGATGAGGAAATCTGCTGGTTGGGATTACTACTGGGGCACTGCAGGTATGAACTCAGTCTGCTAAGATCTGTGTACTGGTTGTTACAAGACTCTCCCCACTTCTCTGTCACAGTCATATTTCCAGTGGTTGAGCCCTGCAGATTTCCCTGTGGTGCATGATCAGAGCGGGTGCTCCCACAAAGCAACCCACAATGCTGGGGGGATATCAGTTGTCCCCACTGGGTTCACTTTTCCCACAGGAGGAACAAGAAACTCAGAAGAGACCTCTATGCATTGTGCTGTACTGCCCTGGGGGAGCAACAATGCAGTCAACATGTAGCCTCTTCTCTTACCTTCTGTTGCAGTCTCTCTTGGTCTCTGTGATGCAGGGTGTGCTTCAGCCTCACCTTCACGTCCTAGGATTCTCTCAGGAGTGTCTTGTTCTTGAATAGTTGTTAGTTGTTCTTGTGAGGGGGAGCAAAGTCAGGAATGACCTTTGTAACCATCTTGGTGACATCACTCCAGTTCTTGGGTTCTTTAGCCATGCCATCATTGGTCATCGAAGGCTTCCCTGCTTTGGCACAGCAGTACATCCCAGACTCACCATGTTCTTTGCCTGTCTCATACCTGTAATTTGCCATTTGTCCAAGATACTGTGGGATGTGTTTGTTTTATGCCCTTTCATTGCATAAACCAGGAAGTGTGTTATTTTCAAAACTTATAAGTTCATTTTAATATTTCCATATCAAATTTAACGTTATAAAAATTTTCTTCGCTTATTTTGTTTTGTACTTCTCTTTTCTCGTATAACAAAAATCTTGGTTCTTACTAAAATTAACATATTTTCTTATTTACTTATTCTTACAATATATGTGAGATAGTTTCAGAATTACAATATTATACCTCTATCCATTATTCACCTTCTTCTCATACAAAAAATGGTAGCATATCATATGAAATATATCGCCCATTGCTTTTTTCCATGGCATGATATGTCTTGGAGATCTCCCCAAATCAGTACAGAGAAATCTTTTTCTTTTTAAAGCTGCATAGTATTAGTGTGAATATATCATTATTTATTTCATCAGTCTGCTACTACTAGATTTTTTTCCCTTTGATGTTTTATTACTGAAAAGGAATGTGAGAACAATCCATGTGTGTTATTATTGTTTTTTTGTGTGTGTGAAGGCATATTTTCAAGGTAGGTTCCTAGAGGGAATATTTCTGGGTCAAAAGGTAACTAACATTTTTCTTTCTATCCTTTAAATTCTTTTTAAGAAAAAAGGGTGTTAAAGAAAAACAGGTTGTAGCAACAGAACTGGCTATTCAAACAGACAAGGCAGTTGCCATTGTTTGCTTAGATTATTTATACTGGAGACAGGAATCTCAGAGCGGACATTGGAGGGTTAAAAACTTCAATGTAGCCACTTGGAGGGCATGTTCTAAAAGACTGAGTGATTGGATTTAGCCAGTGGATGAAATTCTTTGATATCCTGGTGTTTGATGAAGCAGAAAGACGTTTGGACATGCAATTTGAAGTGGATATAAATACCATTTTAGAGATTTTGCCAAAGCAAAGGGAACAGATCTTTCCCAGCCACTCAGGACCCAGGAATGGAGAATCTGGGATCTACTTTGGACCTCTGTGAAAGGGGCTGCAGCCGACAGCATTGGAGATCCCCACCCATGTACAGTTTCTCCCTTACTATCCAGTATGTGTGGGAGAAGAGAAGATAATTTAATGGTGCATTTTCTTCAAAATCAGAACCAGGAAAACCATTTTGCTATAGTTTAATACTTGCAGCTGGTTGGAATATTGTGGAAAGACCCTGGAGTACCTGGAAAGGTTGTAAAGGTAATATATAATACAAGCACACATTCTAGAAATTGCAAAGTGGAATTTTAAAGTTCACTGATGTGGTGGCTTAGGAAATAACCATTCCTGAGGTAAACTGGTTTTGCAGTGGATTCCACTAGCAGTGCAAATGCTTTTGTGATACACCCCTGTGGCTGGATAGCCCCATATGACAGAGGAAACCAAACATTGGGATTTTTACTTTCCAGAAAGAGTCATACATCAGGTTCCTTGTATTTTAACAAACAAGCAAACAAAAACATTGCATGAAAGAAACCTCAGAAAAACACAGTGGATCTGTTCTATAGCCCTGCCAGTCCATTACCCTAGAAGACAGAGCTCTGTTTCAAAGGGGAATGAAAGCTTTTTGTATCATATGTTTAAGACTATGCAAAGCATGAATGCAACCTCTTCTTCAAATTAAAGAATCTTAAATTTTATAGGCTTGGCAAGGTTTTTCCCTCCTAAGGTTGCCCAAAATGCTAGAACTAAGAGGAAAGTAGTCTGCAGGTTTTATGTTTATGAAAATGATACAGTTTCCATTTAAAGATAAAACTGGACAAAAGCAGAGGCAGACACTTTTGGAGTAGTATAGAGAAGAAAATATATAAAAAAGGAAAGTAGAAAAAAATTTATAAAAATAAAACTTGGGCAAAGCAGAATCTCCAAAACAGGAAAAGATGGGAAAAAAGTAAGTGAAAAACAAGGAAAAGGGAGAAAGGGGTTTTGACATCAACTATCAGGACATAGGTCAACTTCTTAAAGTTACAAAAGATTTGAAAGTTTAAAAGAGACATAGAATTAGTGAAGGAAAAAAATTGAGAAGAGCTTGCTAAGAAGTTGCAAAAGAAAATTCAAGGTAAAAGTTGTGGGACTCTCAAGACTGAGAGAGAATTGCTGATTCCGTTTCAGCAGCTGCTTTATGTGAGGGAAAGAAAAGTGCTAGAGAACAATATGCTAGACCCAAATCTGGAAGACAGCTGACATTCGTTTCCACTGAAAATCTAAACTCCTCTGAAGAAGCTAATTCTGCCCTGAAAGCTATCACTTAAGACCTATGAGAAATTATACACCTGTGAATATTTTGATAAAGACATCAGTCCTTGAAGAAATTTAATTGAAGAGATATAAAATCTAGTTGAATGTAATTAATAAATGTCAATATTTCTTTTAATGGAACACATATGATTAAGGATATTATTTTTCCTATGGATGAATTATGTCTATTTTAAATAGAAAGATACTAATATGTAATAAATATTTTATGAACCATTTTATATGTTTTCTATCAGGAAAGTTCCTCCTGATAACTAGTTGTCCTTATTGCTGGAAAGACAGTGTTCATTCACTTTTCAACCCCCTCCAACCATCCTTACTACAATAGCAAAGTGCTTTTATCCAAGTTCCCCAGTTTCCATGGAACCAAGTCCTTTAGGCACTTCTCTTTCTTAACTTACTGGACATGTCAGCAACTTTTGACATAGTCAGATGTTTCCTCCTACTTTAAACACTTTCTTTTCTTGGTTTCCAGGACACTGTCATCTCCTGAGTACAGTCCTGTCTCACAGCTCCCCCTTCTATCGTTTTCTCACTGACTCATTCTCCTCTGACATATTCTCAGTGTTACAGAGCACAGAGCTGTAGGGCTTGGCCTCAGGCACTCTTTTCATTTTTATCTTTATTCTTTTCCTTGGCCATCTCTTTTAGCCCCATGATATTAAATGCCACTTTTAATGCTGCTGCTGATGTCAGTCTGTATATCTTTAGTCCCAACCCCTCCTCTGATCTCCAGACTCATATATTCAACTGCTTACTTGGCATTGCCCCTTGGATATTAACAAGAATCGTCAATTAAAATTCCAAAATATGACTCTTCATAACTTCCACCTCACTGCAAACTTCTGTCTGTGTGTGTTTTCTTATCTCTGTGAAAGTCCCCACCATTAGTTGCTCAAGTCCAACCCTGGGCATCATCCATCAAGTCCTCTTTTCCCCTCAACCCACCCACAGTAAACAGCCCAAAACCCACACTTCTTCAGCTCTAACTCCAAAACATGTTTTATATTCTTCCACTTATTTTTATATTCTTAAATCATTTGTCGGGGAGCTGAGGAGGTTGACGGAAGAGTAAGATGCAGAGATCACCTTCCTCCCCACAGATACATCAGAAATACATCTACACGTGGAACAGCTCCTACAGAACACCTACTGAACGCTGGCAGAGGACCTCAGACCTCCCAAAAGGCAAGAGTGTCCCCACGTACCTGGGTAGGGCAAAAGAAAAAAGAAAAAAACAGAGACAAAAGAATAGGGACGGGACCTGCACCAGTGGGAGGGAGCTGTGAAGGAGGAAAGGTCTCCACACACTAGGAAGCCCCTTCGCGGGCAGAGACTGCGGGCGGCGGAGCGGGGAGCTTCGGAGCCGCGGGGGAGAGCGCAGCAACAGGGGTGCGGAGGGCAAAGCGGAGAGATTCCCGCACAGAGGATCGGTGCCGACCGGCACTCACCAGCCCGAGAGGCTTGTGTGCTCACCCGCCGGGGCGGGCGGGGCTGGGAGCTGAGGTTTGGGCTTCAGTCGGATAGCAGGGAGAGGACTGGGGTTGACAGCGTGAACACAGCCTGAAGGGGTTAGTGCACCGCGGCTAGCCGGGATGGAGTCCGGTGAAAAGTCTGGAGCTGCCGAAGAGGCAAGAGACTTTTTCTTGCCTCTTTGTTTCCTGGTACGCGAGGAGAGGGGATTAAGAGTGCTGCTTAAAGGAGCTCCAGAGACGGGCGCGAGCCGTGGCTATCAGCACGGCCCCAGAGACGGGCGTGAGGCGCTAAGGCTGCTGCTGCCGCCACCAAGAAGCCTGTGTGCGATCACAGGTCACTATCCACATCCCCATTCCAGGGAGCCTGTGCAGCCCGCCACTGCCAGGGTCCCGTGATCCACGGACAACTTCCCCGGGAGAACGCCTGGCGCGCCTCAGGTTGGTGCGACATCATGCTGGCTTCTGCCGCCGCAGGCTCGCACTACATCCGTACTCCTCCCTCCCCCAGGCCTGACTGAGCCAGAGCCCCCGAATCAACTGCCCCTATAACCCAGTCCTGTCTGAGTGAAGAACAGACACCCTCAGGACACCTACATGCAGAGGCGGGGCCAAATCCAAAGCTGAACCCCAGGAGCTGTGCGAACAAAGAAGAGAAAGGGAAATCTCTCCCAGCAGCCTCAGAAGCAGAGGATTAAATCTCCACAATCAACTTGATGTACTCTGCATCTGTGGAATACCTGAATAGACAACGAATCATCCCAAATTGAGGAGGTGGACTTTGGGAGCAAGATATATTATTTTCTCCCCTTTTCCTCTATTTCTGAGTGTGTATGTGTATGCTTCTGTGTGAGATTTTATCTGTATAGCTTTGCTTTCACCATTTGTCCTAGGGTGCTGTCTGTCCTTTTTTTTTTTCTTAAAAAATTTATTTTTCTTAATAATTACTTTCTATTTTTATTTTAATAACTATTTTATATTTATCTTATTTTAACCTCTTCCTTCTTTCCTTCCTTCCTTCTTTTCTTTCTTTTTCTTTTATTCATTCTTTGTTTCTTTCTCTCTCTCTCTCTCTCTCCCCCTCCCTCCCTCCCTCCTTCTCTCTCTCTCTGTCTCTCTCCCTTTCTTTCTTCCTTCTACTTTTTCTCCCTTTTTTTCTGAGCCGTGTGGATGAAAGGCTCTTGGTGCTGCAGCCAGGAGTCAGTGCTGTGCCTCTGAGGTGGGAGACCCAACTTCAGGACACTGATCCACGAGAGACCTCCCAGGTCCATGTAATATAAAATGGTGAAAATCTCCCAGAGATCTCCATCTCAACATGAAACCCAGCTTCACTCAACGACCAGCAAGCTACAGTGCTGGACACCCTATGCCAAACAACTAGCAAGACAGGAGCACAACCCCACCTATTAGAAGAGAGGCTGCCTAAAATCATAATAAGGCCACAGACACCCCAAAACACACCACCAGACGTGGACCTGCCCACCAAAAAGACAAGATCCAGCCTCATCCTCCAGAACACAGGCACTAGTCCCCTCCACCAGGAAGCCTACACAATGCACTGAACCAACTTTAGCCACTGGGGACAGAGACCAAAAACAATGGGAACTACAAACCTGTAGTCTGCAAAAAGGAGACCCCAAACACAGTAAGATAAGCAACATGAGAAGACAGAAAAACACACAGCAGATGAAGGAGCAAGGTAAAAACCCACCAGATCTAACAAATGAAGAGGAAATAGGCAGTCTACCTGAAAAATAATTCAGAATAATCATAGTAAAGATGATGTAAAATCTTGGAAATAGAATAGAGAAAATGCTAGAAATATTTAACAAGGACCTAGAAGAGCTAAAGAGGAAACAGGCAACAATGAACAACACAATAAATGAAATTAAAAATACTCTAGAAGGGATCATTAGCAGAATAACTGAGGCAGAAGAACGGATAAGTGCCCTGGAAAATAAAATAGTGGAAATAACTACTGCAGAGCAGAATAAAGAAAAAAGAATACAAAGAACTGAGGACAGTCTCAGAGACCTCTGGGATAACATTAAACACACCAACATTTGAATTATAGGGGTCCCAGAAGAAGAGAAAAAGAAAGGGACTGAGAAAATATTTGAAGAGATTATAGTTGAAAACTTCCCTAATATGGGAGAGGAAATAGTTAATCAAGTCCAGGAGGCATAGAGAGTCCCATACAGGACAAATCCAAGGATAAACATGCTAAGACACATATTAATCAAACTATCAAAAATTAAATACAAAGAAAACGTATTAAAAGCAGCAAGGGAAAAACAACAAATAACATACAAGGGAATCCCCATTAGGTTAACCGCTGATCTTTCAGCAGAAACTCTGAAGCGAGAAGGGAGTGGCAGGACATATTTAAAGTGATAAAAGAGAAAAACCTACAACCAAGATTATTCTACCCAGCAAGGATCTCATTCAGATTTAATGGAGAAATTAAAACCTTTACAGACAAGCAAAAGATGAGAGTTCAGCACCACCAAACCAGCTTTACAACAAATGCTAAAGGAACTTCTCTAGGCAAGAAACACAAGCGAAGGAAAAGACCTACAATAAAAAACCTAAAACAATTAAGAAAATGGGAATGGGAACATACATATCGAAAATTACCTTAAATGTAAATGGATTAAATGCTCCAACAAAAAGACACAGACTGGCTGAATGGATACAAAAACAAGACCCATATATATGCTGTCTACAAGAGACCCACTTCAGACCTAGGGACACATACAGACTGAAAGTGAGGGGATGGAAAAAGATATTCAATGCAAATGGAAATCAAAAGAAAGCTGGAGTAGCAATTCTCACATCAGACAAAATAGACTTTAAAATAAAAACTATTAGAAGAGACAAAGAAGGACACTACATAATGATCAAGGGATCAATCCAAGAAGAAGATATAACAATTGTAAATATTTATGCACCCAACATAGGAGCACCTCAAAACATAAGGCAAATACTAACAGCCATAAAAGGGGAAATAGACAGGAACACAATCATAGTAGGGGACTTTAACACCCCAATTTCACCAATGGACAGATCATCCGAAATGAAAATAAATAAGGAAACACAAGCTTTAAATGTTACATTAAACAAGATGGACTTAATTGATATTTATGGGACATTCTGTCCAAAAACAACAGAATATACATTTTTCTCAAGTGCTCACGGAATATTCTCCAGGGTAGATCCTATCTTGGGTCACAAATCAAGCCTTGGTAAATTTAAGAAAATTGAAATTGTATCAAGTATCTTTTCCAACCACAATGCTGTGAGACTAAATATCAGTTACAGGAAAAAGTCTGTAAAAAATACAAACACATGGAGGCTAAACAATACACTACTTAATAACGAAGTGATCACTGAAGAAATCAAAGAGGAAATCAAAAAGTACCTAGAAACAAATGACAATGGAGACAGGACGACCCAAAATGTATGGGATGCAGCAAAAGCAGTTCTCAGAGGGAAGCTTATAGCAATACAATCCTAACTTAAGAAACAGGAAACATCTCAAGTAAACAACCTAATCTTGCACCTAAAGCAATTACAGAAAGAAGAACAAAAAAACCCCTAAGTTAGCAAAAGGAAAGAAATCATAAAGATCAGATCAGAAATAAATGAAAAAGAAATGAAGGAAACGATAGCAAAGATCAATAAAACTAAAAGCTGGTTCTTTGAGAAGGTAAACAAAATTGATAAACCATTAGCCAGACTCATCAAGAAAAAAAGGGAGAAGACTCAAATCAACAGAATTAGAAATGAAAAAGGAGAATTAACAACTGACACTGCAGAAATACAAAGGATCATGAGGGATTACTGCAAGTAACTCTATGCCAATAAAATGGACAACCTGGAAGAAATGGACAAATTCTTAGAAATGCACAACCTTCTGAAGCTGAACCAGGAAGAAATAGAAAATATGAACAGACCAATCATAAGCACTGAAATTGAAACTGTGATTTAAAATCTTCCAACAAACAAAAGCCCAGGACCAAATGGCTTCACAGGTGAATTCTATCAAACATTTAGAGAAGAGCTAACAGCTATCCTTCTCAAACTCTTCCAAAATATAGCAGAGCGAGGAACACTCCCAAACTTATTCAATGAGGCCACCATCACCCTGATACCAAAACCAGACAAACATGTCACAAAGAAAGAAAACTACAGGCCAATACCACTGATGAACATAGATGGAAAAATCCTCAACAAAATACTAGCAAACAGAATCCAACAGCACATTAAAAGGATCATACACCGTGATCAAGTGGGGTTTATCCCAGGAATGCAAGGATTCTTCAATATAAGCAAATCAATCAATGTAATACAGCATATTAACAAATTGAAGGAGAAAAACCATGCAATCATCTCAATAGATGCAGAGAGAGCTTTCGACAAAATTCAACACTGATTTATGATAAAAACCCTGCAGAACGTAGGCATAGAGAGAACTTTCCTCAAAATAATTAAGGCCATATATGGCAAACCCACAGCCAACATCGTCCTCAATGGTGAAAAACTGAAACCATTTCCACTAAGATCAGGAAGAAGAGTAGGTTGCCCACTCTCACCACTCTTATTCAATATACTTTTGGAAGTTTTATCTACAGCAATCAGACAAGAAACAGAAATAAAATGAATCCAAATCGGAAAAGAAGAAGTAAAGCTGTCACTGTTTGCAGATGACATGATACTCTACATAGAGAATCCTAAAGATGCTACCAGAAATCTACTAGGCTAATCCATGAATTTGGTAAAGTAGCAGGATACAAAATTAATGCACAGAAATCTTTGGCATTCCTATACACTAATGATGAAAAATCTGAAAGTGAAATCAAGAAAACACTCCCATTTACCATTGCAACAAAAAGAATAAAATACCTAGGAATAAACCTACCTAAGGAGACAAAAGACCTGTATGCAGAAAATTAAAAGATACTGATGAAAGAAATTAAAGATGATACTAATAGATGGAGAGATATAACATGTTCTTGGATTGGAAGAATCAACATTGTGAAAATGACTCTACTACCCAAAGCAATCTACAGTTTCAATGCAATCCCTGTCAAACTACCACTTGCATTTTTCACAGAACGAGACCAAAAAATCTCACAATTAGTATGGAAACAAAAGATCCCGAACAGCCAAAGCAATCTTGAGAACGAAAACTGGAGCTGGAGGAATCAGGCTCCCTGACTTCAGATTATACTACAAAGCTACAGTAATCACAACAGTATGGTACTGGCACAAAAACAGAAATGTAGATCACTGGAACAGGATAGAAAGCCCAGAGATTAACCCATGCACGTATGGTCACCTTGTCTTTGATAAAGGAGGCAATAATGTAGTGTGGAGAAGAGGCAGCCTCTTCAATAAGTGGTGCTGGGAAAACAGGACAGTTACATGTAAAAGTATGAGATTAGAACACTCCCTAACACCATACAAAAAATAAGCTCAAAATTGATTAAAGACCTAAACGTAAGGCCAGAACTATCAAACTCTTAGAGAAAACATAGGCAGAACACTCTATGACATAAATCATAGCAAGATCCTTTTTGACCCATCTCCTAGACAAATGGAAATAAAAACAAAAATAAACAAATGGGACCTAATGAAACTTTAATGCTTTTGCACAGCAAAGGAAACCATAAACAGGACCAAAAGACAACCCTCAGAATGGGAGAAAATATTTGCAAATGAAGCAGCTGACAAAGGATTAATCTCCAAAATTTACAAGCAGCTCATGCAGCTCAATAACAAAAAAACAACCCAATCCAAAAATGGGCAGAAGACCTAAATAGACATTTCTTCAAAGAAGATATACAGATTGCCAACAAACACATGAAAGCATGCTCAACATCATTAATCATTAGAGAAGTGCAAATCAAAACTACAGTGAGATATTATCTCACACTGGTCAGAAATGCCATCATCAAAAAAATCTAGAAACAATAAATGCTGGAGAGGGTGTAGAGAAAAGGGAACACTCTTGCACTGCTGGTGCGAATGTAAATTGATACAGCCACTATGGAGAGCAGTATGGAGGTTCCTTAAAAAACTACAACTAGAACTACCATACCACTCAGCAGTCCCACTACTGGGCATATACCCTAAGAAAACCATAATTCAAAAAGAGTCATGTACCAAAATGTTCATTGCAGCTCTATTTTCAATAGCCAGGACATGGAAACCACCTAAGGGTCCACCATCAGATGAATGGATAAAGAAGATGTGGCACATATATACAATGGAATATTACTCAGCCATAAAAAGAAATGAAATTGAGTTATTTGTAGTGAGGTGGATGGACCTAGAGTCTGTCATACAGAGTAAAGTAAGTCAGAAAGAGAAAAACAAATACCTTATGCTAACACATATATATGGTATCTAAGGAAAGAAAAAAAAAAGGTCATGAAGAACCTAGGGGTAAGATGGGAATAAAGACACACCTACTAGAGAATGGACTTGAGGATATGGGGAGGGGGAAGTGTAAGCTGTGACAAAGTGAGAGAGTGGCATGGACATATATACAGTACCAAACGTAAAATAGATAGCTAGTGGGAAGCAGCCGCATAGCACAGGGAGATCAGCTCGGTGCTTTGTGACCACCTAGAGGGGTGGGATAGGGAGGGTGGGAGCGAGGGAGATGCAAGAGGGAAGAGATTTCGGAATATATGTATATGTATTACTAATTCCCTTTGTTATAAAGCAGAAACTCACACACCATTGTAAAGCAATTATACTCCAATAAATATGTTAAAAAAAAAAAAAGAAATAGGCAGAAGACCTAAATAGACATTTCAGCAAAGAAGACATACAGATGGCCAAGAGGCACATGAAAAGATGCTCAACAGCACTAATTATTAGAGAAATGCAAATCAAAACTGCAGTGAGGTACCACCTCACACTGGTCCGAATGGGCATCATCAGAAAATCTACAAACAATAAATGCAGTAGAGGGTGTGGAGAAAAGGGAACCCTCTTGCCTTGTTGATGGGAATGTAAATTGATACAGCCACTATGGAGAACAGTATGGAGGTTCCTTAAAAACTAAAAGTAGAACTACCATATGGCCCTGCAATCCCACTACTGGGCATATACCCTGAGAAAACCATAATTCAAAAAGTCACATGCACCCCAAGTTTCATTGCAACTCTATTTACAATAACCAGGACATGGAAGCAACCTAAATATTCATTGACAGAGAAATGGATAAAGAATATGTGGTACGTATATACAGTGGAATATTACTCAGCTATAGAAAGGAACAAAATTGGCTCATTTATTGAGATGTGAATGGACCTAGAGTCTGTCATACAGAGTGAAGTAAGTCAGAAAGAGAAAAACAAATATTGTATATTAACGCACATATGTGGAATCTAGAAAAATGGTGCAGATGAACCTATTTGCCGGGCAGGAATCGAGACACAGACCTAGAGAATGGATGTGTGGACATGGTGGCGGGGAAGTGGGAGGGATTGATTGGGAGATTGGGATTGACATACATATGCTACCATGTGTAAAACAGATAACTAGAGGGAATCTGCCGTATAGCCCAGGGAGCTCAGCTCAGTGCTCTGTGATGACCTAGATGGTTGGGATGAGGGGTTGGAGGGAGGTGCAGGAGGGAGGGGATATATATATGCTTATAGCAATTCACTTGATTGTACAGCAGAAACTAACACAACATTTTAAAGCAACTATACCCCAATATAAAAATAAGGAAAGAAAGAAATTAATAAAACAGGGAGAAGAAAGTAAAAAAAAAAAAAAAAAAATCATTTGTCTCTTCACTAAATTGGTGAATAGATGGCCTCCTAACTGTTCTCTCTGCTTCCACTCTTGCCCTATTAAAATCTATCCTCCAACAGCAGCCAGAGAAATATTTTTGAAGTGACAAAGCACCGACCATTTTTCTCTTCCCTAATATTTCTTGGAGACAACATTTGGAGCTAAGTAAAGAAATTGTCTGAGGGAGGTGGTGGTCCACAGGGTTGGGAGATTAGTTACACACAGGAGAATTGAACAAATATGTATATTGGAGATAATGGGAGCCAGGTTTCTCACTGCCAGCAAAGGGAGTTACAAATATAAAAGGGAAAAGCCATAATGAACTGGGTGTGAATTGGAATTTGAGATGTTGGAGTGAACTCACGGTTTTTAATATATAAAGACAGATGTCAAAATAAATAGAGGAGAGGAGGGAGGGAGGGAAGGAGAGACAGGGAGAGAAGAGAGGGAGAAGAGAGAGAGAGAAGAACGTATGTATGTGTTTATTTCCTAACTTTAGGCACTGGGAAGTTCTAGGAGAAACAACACCCCAATAACAATGAGCATGCTTATATTTAGTTCTTGGCTTCTAAATATTATTCTCAACTAAAAGAAAACAGGAATCCTTAGAGGGTTCTACCAAAAGAATTCAGGAACCCTGATTCTAGCTTTGGGGCAGAGGTAATACAAGATGTGCCTGGAACATTTCATTGTGCCATAAAATAGGGAAGCTCTCAAATATAAATGGGGACATGCAAGAGTACAAAGAAGCCAGCTTGGAGGTGCTCCCAGTAGCCATAGCTGGTGAAATTTTAGCATCAAAATAAGTAGTGAAAGTAACATTATAATACGTTGAAAGAATAAGGATCTATGAGCCTATACTAATATAGGTAAATAAATAAATGAAGGAAGGAAGGAGAAGAGAAAGCTTTTCCTTACAATATAGTGCCAACTAGTACATGTAGAAGGAATGAAGGAATTGGAAAATTACCATTTAGCAACTAAAATAGTAATAGTTGATTCAAGTAAGAGTTAACAATGGATGCTAAAACTAGCAAGTGCAAATTTGCTGAAGAGCAGGATATTTGCATATTCTCAAAGTATATCCCTATGAAATACTTAGTTACAACAGGAAAGTTGTGACTTTATAGATGGACACCACCTTGATCAAATGACTAAAGCCAACATCTTTAGTAATGGGTCAAATCAAAATTGGGTACCTCCTGATAGGATGCAGTAAGAAGAACTTAGCATCAGTTCCTGATATTCTTGCCAAAAGTACATAACCTGGACCTAATCCTGAAGAAATATTAGACAAACCCGTGTTGAGCGACATTCTATTGAATGTCTATTCTATTGAATAGCTGGCATGTAATCTTTAAAAATAACGATGTTATGAAGGTCCAGAAAGGTCTGAGGAACTATTCTAGATTGAAGGAGACTGGAGAGACATGACAGCTAGGGCCAGTACACGGGCCTGGATTGAATCTGTTTGTTATAGATTGGCAAAATTTGAAAAGGGTCTGTGGATTGTAATATTGTATCAATGTTAATGTCTTGATTTACATGGTTGTGCTTTGGTTATGAACTGTGGTTATGTAGGAGAGTGTTCTTGTATTGTGGAAATATTTCAAGGGCAATGGGACATCATGTCTGCAACCTATTCTCAAATGTTTCAGAGTAAAAACAAGTTCAATTATAGCATGCCAGTTTCCTGCCTTAAATCCTTCAGTGTTTTTCTGTTTTACTAAGAATAAAATGCATATCATTAGCCATGATCCTTATGATCTTCCCAACTTCCTCTCTGGTCTTATCTCCTGGATACCAACCTAAAGCATTTGCATCCAAAGTCCTTTGTGTGTGCTGTTCCCACTCCCTGGTATCCTCCTTCGACTTCACTTGGTTAGCTCCTCCAGTTCTCAGATAAAATGTCACTTCTTCAAGGAGGACTTCTTTAACCACTCCACCAAAAGTGCTCTCTCTCAGTCATCATCATGTCAGCCTGTTCATTTTCTACATTGGAAATCAGTTTGCTTTTGATTTGGTTACCTGTTTATTGTTTACCTTTCCTATTAGAATGGAAGCTCCAAGAGGAGAGACCATATCTGTCTTGTTTGCTGCTAAATCTCCAGGGCCTAGGATATTGTTAAGACTGATAGCCTCTGAATAAGTATTTGTTCCATGAATGAATTTTGTTCAACCCTGAATTTTAATCATTAGAAAGTCAGACTACTGCAAAATTCATGCCAAAATATTTCTGTGTCAAATATCCCATTATGTGTGACTTAATTAGTTTGGGGGAACTACAGTATACCCAAACATATTTCATTCATTATTTTATTGCTCCTCTCTCTGCTAAGACAAGTTCTTATCTGAGGACCTCAGTGCTTATTATGAAATGACAGGTAATGCCATTAAAGGTCTTGGTTTCACTGTGGGGAACCTTCACTGGACCTTCAAAGGAGAGGCACCTTACTACTAGTGACCCTTTCTGTCTCTTATGCAACCCTAACCTCCACTCTGAAATTAGACTAAGAGTTTTACTATCAATAGTAAGAAGAGCCTTTCATTTAAATAATTATTTTTCAATTTAGTATCATTACACAAAATCTTTTATTAATGGTAAGAATAGCTTATAAGATAATATAGAATATTCTGTTAAACAAGATTATATCTAATTCACAACTCTGGAGAGAGTTTTGGCCTTCATTAAGATGAAGTATCCTTTAGTGAGAGTGGGTGCTGTGAATTTTTAGGCCACCAACAATGGGACTATGGGCTCACTGGGATTGATTAGTTTCCAGCTCTTCTTTTGGTTTAAACTATTTCTGAGTTGAAATTGAAAGTCTATTGCATTATAGTTTTAATCATGGTTTCTTTTTTTCTTTTTTTCTGTATTTTATGATGCTTTGACATCTTAGAGCCCTGCTCATCCTGGAGAGACTGCTCTTCCCAGGGCTAGCTAATTTCTAGAGAGAGTAAGCAGCTTGCCTGTGGGCACACCTTTCATATATAAACCAACCAATCCAAAGCTCAAACCCCAATCACCTATTTTATCTAACTTTCACACACCAAGCCAACATTTGTCTTGCCCTACATCACCCAGGGCCAGGCACCAGACAACTAGAGACCACCATGTATATCCCAGAGCCCACCAAAATTATTCAAACTATCCAATCCTAATTATCCAATCCTTGCTCAAATTTACTTACCCGGCATCACCCATACCTTTCCCTGGAAACCACGACAAAGGCTCTGGCGAAAGCTTTCCTCTCACTCCTGCTGTCTCCTGACTGACCCTAGTGCTGGTGCGTTCCCATGTGGCCCTGTATGGTGTAGCACATCCCCCCTCCCTTTGGGAATTTTAAGTGATCAACTCTTAAGAAAGCAGTTGTCTCCTTGTCTGTCATCTTACTATTCCTGAGTAAAATGAATCCCAGGTATATTCTAAAGCAGTTGTACAGCACAGAAGAAAATGTACTTTTCATCCCATGTTTAGAATCCCCAAGGACATCATCTGGTCTTATTTTTTGACACCTTTGGCAGCAGGCAAAAACTTTCTCTCTCATTCTTTTTAGTTCTTTTTCCCCTCTTTTTGTGCAAATTTGTGTGTAGCAGTGAACTTTGGCTGGAAGTAGGATTTGGTTGTATTGTACCCTCTAGAGGAATGCATATTCTTCAGTTCACATACACCTGGAGTTCAACAGAGAAGGCAGGCATTGCACACAAGCCAGCATTTGACTTGTATCACAAGGTCATAGTATGTAATTTGTGTTGGAAATAAAGCAAAGCCATGGATGTGTAGAATACACCTCCTTCCCCAAAGCAGCAGGAACATAGGCCCTGGGATGAATATGATGATAGAAAGTGGATTATCACAAAGGTTTTGAATGGAAAATGTTATGGAATAGCAGATAGCAGAAGGGGAGAAACGAGTTGATCTAAAAGATTTCCCAGGGCATGCTCCTCGAGGTATTTTGAATAAGGTAGTGATAAAGTTTGAAGAAGAACTAACTTGCTTCAGTCATGGGCGCTAAAAATTAAAATTGTTCAACAGTTAGCTGAGCTTTAAAAAGCAGTTTAGAACTTGGATGAAGAAATGTATAGGCTGGAATGGGGCTTTAGGGTGGTAGGACAAAGCAAAGAGAAATTTTCAGGAAGGGTATTTAGGATGAAGGAGATATTTTGGAGCCCTTGAAATGTTTTCTGAGGATATTGCTGCTTGGTTGTGGTTTGGTGACCTCTATGTTGGGTTTGCATTCAATTTCTGCCACTTACCAGATGCTGGTCCCTGGGCAAATTACTCATCTCTTGTTTCCTACTTTGTAAGAATGACCGCGGCTAAGCAGTATCATTGAAAGGATTAAGCCTTTCCACTGAAATATTCCAAAGGCAGAAAAGAGCACATATTTCTTTCAGAGCTTGAGAGCGTACCCACTATAAGTGAGAAGTTTCTTAGTAGTCTCATTGTGCATCATATTTGAATCAGTGAAGCCCTTGAATAAATGTTAGCTCTCTTTCATCTTTTGTCTAGAAATGTCATCCCATCAGTTTGCTATAGTACCCCAAAAGCCCTAGTGTTCTTATGAAAACCACATGTGACAAATTAAGTGTGTTGTGTAGATTTATTAACATCCATTAATATATTAGTGTGGTTTTATTTGTGTTTGTTGGGAATTGATGAAAAGATGGATCTGCCAAAAGGTAAATTTGGTGACAGAATAAAAGCAGATGTTGGAGACTGTAAACAGGACAGAAGTAAAGGGTCTCACCTTTAAGCATGACCTTTTGCCTAAATATATGGCGTGGGTAGGATAGTGGAAAGTGGGTGGGGACATATACCTCCCTGAACTTACTATAGGGAGAAATAATATAACTGTTGAAAAGTAGACCTGTCAGAAAAAGAAATAGGAGCTACAAAAAGTATGAAACATAAGACGTGACCCTGTTTAATTTAAGACATTGTACAATACACACAAAAATTTTTATAAAAGTAGAAAACAAAAACAAAGAAAGGAAGATAGCTTCACTATAACTCAACTGTGAGATTTTAGCAATGGATGATTGTGCTCCCCCCACCCTGGCAAACACAGATGGTCTTATTTGTACAATTCTTGGACAGTAGGGAACAAGCTGATATTTATTTGAGCGGGAGCTGAAACCAGGTACATTCAGACAGGAATAGGCTGAGGGCTAAAGGGTAGGCAGTCAAGTGCCCTGGTGGGTTCCAGTATATTCTGGCATGGGGACCATCTGAAGGGTGGCTGCAAGAACACAGATTTCACCTGGGAACTCCACCCTGTGCACATAAGTGACCTCATGAACACTATATACAAAGTGCCCCCCCTCAAAAAAAAAGTGCCTGGTATTCTTGCCAGGAGCAGAAGCCTTTTTATCACATATCTCCCACGGCTGGACTAATGGATTTAGCTAGTTATCTCCTAGGCAGGAGAAACAAGGAGTGCCATCTAAAATTGGCAAGTATTGACTTCCTGGAATGTGGAAGAAATGTTCTGAAGTGTGGAAGACCCAAGAGTGAAAGGAGAGTGAGTCAGGGGCCAAGATGAAGGCTTTGAACTATTTAGAGAGAGTCCTAGGTAGAGAGGAAAAGCTAATAAAGTCCAAACTTAGCAGGTGTTGGTCGTTGGGTTTTTCTTTTTTTTAATATTTTTTATCGTGGTAAAATATACATAACATAAAGTTTACTATTTTAACCATTTTAAGTGTATGATTCAGTGGTATTAAGTATATTCACATTGTCGTGCAACCATCACCACCATCCGTCTATAGAACCCTTTTAATCTTGTAAAACTAAAACTCTGTACCCATTAAATGACAGTTTTAATCTTGCAAAACTAAAACTCTGTACCCATTAAACAGTAGTTCCCCACTCCTCTCTCCCTCTAGCCCCTGGCAACCACTGTTCTACTTTCTACTTTCTGTAAGAATTTGATTACTCTAGGTATAAGTGGAATCATACAGTATTTATTCTTTTGTATTGGGCTTATTTCACTTAGCATAATGTTTTCAACATTCATCCATTGTTGTGACATGTATCAGAATTTCTATCCTTTTTAAGGCTGAGTAATATTTCATTGTATGTATACATCCAAATGAACAGATGTATCTATAGAAACATTTTGTTTATCCATTCATCCGTTGATTTGAATTGTTTTCACCTTTTGGCTATTATGAATAATGCTGCTAAGAACATGGGTATATAAATCTCTGTTGGAGTCCCTGCTTTCCATTCTTTTCCATTTAGAAGTGGAATGGCTAGATCATATGGTATTTCTATTATTAATTTTTTGAGGAACTGCTATGCCATTTTCCACAGGGCCTGTAACCATTTTACATTCTCACCAGCAATTCTCAAGGGTTCCAATTACTCCACATCCTCACAAACACTGGTTTTTCTTTTTGTTTTTCTTTGTTTGTTCTGGATACTAGCCATCCTAATGTGTATGAAGTGGTATCTCATTGTGATTTTGATGTGCATTTCCCTATAGCGATGTTGAGTGCCATTTGTATATCTTCTTTAGAGAAATGCCTATTCAAGCCCTTTGCCCACTTCTTGAGTTGTTTATTTTTTGTTGCTTTTCAGTTATTTATCTATTTACTTATTTACCTCTTTTCTCCAGGATATCAAGCCTCCTATGTGAGGTTGTCCTGGGGCAGCCTTGTCCTGGGGTCCCTAATGTAGAATACGAGATTCCATTGCTTAGAATGAATAGCAGGGCAGCCATTCTCAGATGCTTTTGTGGGAAGAAGCTGTGTTTACTGTAAATAATTAAACTCTCCTCTGTGAGGCAAGCAGGTGATTTGTTGATGTCCTTGCAGTGCAAGGAACACTACTTAGACCTTTTAGAAAACTGGACAGCACAGCTTCTAGGGCTTGGATCCATCACCCCTGACCATTCTCTGCCCAGAAACAGCCCTAAACAAACCTCTAGCCTGATTCCACTGCCTGCAGACTCTGAGGGAAAAGCCAGGATGCACTTTGTAGAGTCAGGCAGCTCAGGGACCTTGACCCAGAGAGAGAAGATCAGGAAAGGAGAGAGCAGGGAATGACAGACTTGTATGCAAAATGGCTTTGTAAACTGTAAAGCCATATGTAGATAGATGCTAGTTATTGCTGTCCATGTATATGGAACCTTGGTGAAGAAGTAGAACCCACAACAGCCTCTCTGATAAATGGAGAGATTGATGGAGCATTGCTCCAAGGAAGAAAAAAAGAACATGAAAACCATGCTTACTCTTTTTCTCTTCCCATTTCCATGATCTTCTTTCTTTAATTAATTTTTATTGGAGTATAGTTGCTTTACAGTGTTGTGTTAGTTTCTGCTGTACAGCAAAGTGAGTCAGCTATACGTATACATATGCCCCCTCTTTTTTAGATTTCCTTCCCATTTAGGTCACCACAGAACAGTGAGTAGAGTTCCCTGTGCTATACAGTAGGTTCTCATATGATCTTCTAATAATTTATTTTGTGGCTTAGGAGTTTGTAAGGTGGTTTGTTTAGCTTTTGAGGGAGTGATAAATATGTTGTGGTAGGAAGGCATGAAGGGTTGAAGAGCAATTACTATTAAGGGCTAAGCCAAAGGAAGATTTATATATACCCTGACAGCAACTCAGCTCAGCTTCCTTTCAGCCTGAGACCACAGTCCATGACACTGTCCTTGAAGAAAGTGATTATTCCATGGCTCAATGTGGTGCTTTGTTCAGATATTGTTACATTCTACCTGGCTTCACAAAACAGTGTTCTTACGGATTATCCTGCTAGGTGTATGAAAGTAGCTGTGCCACGTGCATGGCTTGTGATGGGCTTTTTCCTCAGTCTTTGAAAAAGAAGGTTGATAAATAAATTAGTGGTGTGGAGAAAGGGGCATGTTGGCATATGTAAAACCAGTAGACAACATTTTTCCTACAGTGCTGTTAATTAGACAAGATTTGAATTCTGTTAAATATCTGTTAAAATATGTACTGAAATATTTACCTCTGTCCTTCTCTCTCTGTACTATAAAATTGCATTTCCTTATCCATTGCCTCAGGATATTATTATTTGTACTTTTTTCTAGACTCCTTGTAATCAGGGAGAAAGGAGAGTGGTGTCTGTGGGAAAACCCTGCACAAGCTCAGGAGTGGATTGGGAGATGGGAGCAGAGGACCAAGAGGAGACTGGGATGTGCACTGGGAGTTTTGAAAGAGAGCAGGAACAGTGGCAGAGGTGGAAAGCAGTGAAGGGATAAGGGAGAGAAAGAAGTCCAAAAAAGAAAGACTAAGGAGGGAGACTAAGGGATTGGGAGGGGAGGGGCAGGAAAGGAGGCAAAGGGGGTTAGGAAGAAGTAAGAGAGAAAAGGGCCATCTGGGTAGACGTTAGTCATGGCGATTCAAGATATGCTTCTCTTTACTGGATGTCTTCCCATGTCAATAAGAACTTTCAAAAACTAGTGCTGACTCATTAAGTAGGGAGACTTTGGTAGCTAGAAGTGTGCAAGCAGAGAAGGATGGTGTTGTTGGCCAGTGAGATCCCTGCACTGGCAAGTTGGATTAGAAGGCTTTAAGTTCCGTCCCACTCCAGCTCCAAGCTTCCTGAACGCAGCCTTTTATAACTGTGGTGTGTGTGTTTGTGTGTGTGTGTGTGTGTGTGTGTGTTCCTTTTTCAAATAAGAGGAAACTGAACACTGGGGATAAAAGATAAAGTTTGCTTTTTTGCTCACTTCACTATTATACCCAAAGTCAATCCTGGCTTTTCTTTGCTTTTTTAATTAGTTTAAAATAAAGATTGTTGAGTTTTGTCCGCATTTTTTTTTGGCCCCAGTTGAATGAAATATCAACCTTTACGGTGATCAGGAACAAGTAATTTATATAAGAAACATAAAACAATCTTAACCAACTGACATCAGAAAAAAATCTCCAATCACAGTAAGTTGAAAGGACTTGGACTTTGTTATATTGAAAGATTCAGAGCTTTTTCTCAGCTTGTTAAAAGCAGAGTATAGAATACAGGGCTTTGGAGGAATAAGACCTCCGCTTTTCAAAGAGCAGTTGTCAATTTGTTGTCACTTTTCATTTAACTTTATCTATAATGGAAGTGGGGGCACAGAGGACATGAAAGTATAACATTTTAACCATTGAATATTGGCTGCTTCCAGTCGACTTTGACAGAGCATTCTTGTTCATTCACTAATATTCACAGTAACTCATTTCTTTTTGTGGTGAGTATAGAGGAAATCCCTAATTCTGTATTCCAAAAATTAGATGTGCATAGAAGGAAGGATGGGTGGCACCAGAATTGGCCTGCTCAGTTGGAACTCTTCCATGAAATGGGTCACAGTTACACCCCTCCCCCCAACCCTGTAGTGGTATAGACCAATGGTATAGATCATTGGCAGGTATCACATTGGATTATACTTCATTGTCCATCCTCCACAATCCAGACCCATGGACTGCAAGTATGAGGGCCTTAAGGACAGAGTTAATTTAGCACTTTTCTATGTATGGGAAGATGCAACTTTTACGTTGAGAATTTCTCTTGAGTTGACACTCTCTTCAATTCTATGAAGGCTGAGAGAGCTGAGGAATTGCAGAAGAAAATTTGAAGTTAGCAGAGGGTTAGTTCATGAACTTTAAGGAAAGATGTCTCCATAACACAGAAGTGCAAAGTGAAGCAGCAGGTGCTGATGTAGAAGCTCCAGGAAGTTACCAGTAGATCTAGCCAAGATAACTAATGAAGGTGGCTACATGAAACAACAGATTTTCAGTGTAGACAAAACAGCCTTCTATTGGAAGAAGAGGCCAACTAGGACTTTCACAACTAGAAAGAGGAGAAGTCAATGCCTGACTTCAAAGTTTCAAAAGATAGGCTGACTCTCTTGCTAGGGGCAGCCAGTGACTTTTAGTTGAAGCCAGTGCTTATTTATCATTTCAAAAATCCTAGGACCCTTAAGAATTACATTAAATTTACTCTGCCTGTGCTCTGTAAATGGAACAACAGGGTCTGGATGACAGCACACCTGTTTACAACATGGTTTACTGAATATTCTTAGCCTACTTTGAGGGGTTCAAGACTTCAGTGGAGGAAGTAACTGCAGGTGTGGTGGAAATAACACAAAAACTAGAATTGGAAGTAGAGCCTGAAGATATGTCTAAATTACTGCAGTGACCAAACTTGAACAGATGAGGAGTTGCTTTATATGAATGAGCAAAGAAAGTGGTTTCTTGAGGTGGAATCTACTCCTGGTGAAGAGGCTGTGAAGACTAGAAATGACAACAGAGGATTGAGAATATTACATAAACTTAGTTGATTAAGCCACAGCAGGGTTTGAGAGGATTGACTCCAATTTTGAAAGAAGTTGTACTGTAGGTAAAAGGCTATCAAACAGCATTGCCATTGCATGCTACAGAGAAATCTTTCATGAAAGGAAGAATCAATTGATATGACAAACTTCACTGCTGTCTTATTTTAAGAAATTGCTGCAGCTACCCCATCCTTCAGCAACCACCACCCTGATCTGCCAGCAGCCGTCAACTTCAAGGCAACACCCTCCACCAGCAAAAATATTGACTCATTGAAGGATCAGATGATGGTTAGCATTTTTAGCAATGAAATATTTTTAATTAAGATGTATACATTGTTTTTTTTAGACATAATGCTGTTGTACACTTAATAGACTTCACTGTAGTGTAAACGTAACTTTTATAAGTACTGGGAAACCAAAAAATTTGTGACTCACTTTACTGTGATATTAGCTTTATTGCAGTGGTCTGGAACCAAACCTACAATATCTCTGAGGTATGCCTGTATAGTGTCTGTCATTCCAAAGTTCCTGCCAGTTTCTTCTATTGCCTCTATACTTAGAGCTCTCCTTTATAGCAGTTTGTGTTTTCCTTTGTGTGTCTTGGGCTTTGATTTCCTTGATGGATCTAATTTACAGTAAATCTTCAAATTTTTTTGTCCATAGATGGTACCTTTTAGTTGTCAAACACTATTATAGAATTATCATCATCATTATAAGATTTCTGTTCTTCATTTCTAAGAATTTTGTATAATATTGGGAGTAGGTTCTTGTGCTCCATTAAAATGTTGATTCAAACTTGAATTTTTGTTCTCTGTCCCGATATTTTAGAAAAGATGTCCTCTCTACTACATTGTTATCCTCTTTGATAGCTATTTTTGATCTCATATTATTTAATTTTTTGCATGTTCGATTTTACAGATAAATGTGCTTCTGTGATGGGAATCCATGGGAAAGTGTATAAATAATAAATAAATATACAGCATTATAAAAACATCACCATTTTGATTTTTTAGCCCTTACCATTTTTTCCCTTTATTATTTATTCATCACTCATTCAGCAAATATTTATTGACTATGTCTGCCAGGCACTATGGATCTAGGCAAGATTCTAGAACTCAAAGAGCTCAATTCAGTGAAAGAGACCAAAAGGTAGAAAACTAATGCATGATCAGATAATGAATTTACATGTCCTTGAAAGGGAAAGAAGCTTTTAGGTTGCTGTGGAAATAATTTTTATTACTGGTCTGGTTAAATAGTGAAATTTCCTAAAAGAGGGGCACCCTTAAGTACCACTGGGACAATTCTAGTAGGCTTAAAAAAAAAAAGCAGACTGTGTAGCTGAAGATTCATCTTTCAATTCAAGGCATGCTGAGGTGGATAGAGGACTTTTGCAGTAGTTGTAAGGATTTTGAAAAAGAAAATTGAGAAATTCTGTTCCCTGTTGAGGTTAAGGCCATTGCAGATCCCTGCACTCCTTTTGCACAGAGTAGACATTAAATAAATATCTGCAAAATGACTGCAGTACCTTGGTTTGCTAGGTAGTGCATCATTAAACAATAGGACAAAAAAATAGTTTTTTCTTAAGTGTTTTGTTTTTGTATCAGGGTAACACTGACCTCATAGAATGTGTTGGGAAGATTCTCCCTCTCTTCCATTTTCTGGAAGATTTCTAATAGAATTGATATTATTTATTTTTCAAATGATGCCACCTAAACCTGGAGTTTCCTCTGTGGGAAGGTTTTAAACCAAAAGTTCATTTTCTATAATTGATATAAGGGTATATTCAGTTTACCTGTTTCTTCTTCAGTGAGGTTTAGTAATTTTATTTTGCAAAAGTTGTTCATTTTATCTACACTGATTAATTTCAATTTGTTCCTAATATTCCCTTAATATGCTGTTATTTTCTGTGACTTTATTAATTCATGTCTTCATTCTTTTTACATGTATTTATGGGTAAAAGTTTTCAATTTTATTGATCTTCCAAAAAAAACAGACTTTGATTTCATTGATTTTTTTTATCGTGTTTTTCTATTTTCTCTTTAATTTAATTCTGCTCTTTATTATTTCCATTTCTCTATTTTGAGTTTAACCTGCTCTTTTTTCTTTCTACATTCTTAAGGTAGAAACAGATTATTTAAGACCTTACTTACTTTCTAAAATATGTATTTAGTGCCATATATTTCCCAGCTGCATTTCCTTTGGCTGCGTCTCACACGTTTTAATGTACTGTATTTTTATTTTCATTCAGTTAAAACTTTTTTCTAATTCTCTTTTTGCGTTCTTTTTTTTGGTGGAGGATGAGCAGCTACATCAGTGTTTATTTATTTATGTAACATGTTTATTGGAGTATAATTGTTTTACTTTGTTATGTTAGTTGCTGCTGTATAACAAAGTGAATCAGCTATACATATGCATATATCCCCATATCCCCTCCTGCGTCTGCCTCCCACGCTCCCTATCGCACCCCTCTAGGTGGTCATAAAGCAATGAGCTGATCTCTCTGTGCTATGTGGCTGCTTCCCACTAGCTATCTGTTTTACATTTGGTAGTGTATGTATGTCCATGCCACTCTCTCGCTTCGTCCCGGCTTTACATTCCCCCTCACTGTCTCCTCAAATCCATTCTCTGTGTCTGCATCTTTATTCCTGTCCTGCCCGTAGGTTCTTCAGAACCATTGTGTTCTTTTTCTAGATTCCATATATATGCATTAGCATACAGTATTTGTTTTCTCTTTCTGACTTACTTCACTCTGTACGACAGACTCTACGTCCATCCACCTCAATACAAATACCTCAATTTTGTTTCTTTTTATGGCTGAGTAACATTCCATTGTATATATGTGCCACATCGTCTTTATCAGTTCATCTGTTGATGGACATTTAGGTTGCTTCCATGTCCTGGCTATTGTAAATAGTGCTGCAATGAGCATTGTGGTACATGACTCTTTTTGAATTATGGTTTTTTCAGGGTATATGCCCAGTAGTGGCATTGCTGGGTCATATGGTAGTTCTATTTTTAGTTTTTTAAGGAACCTTTATACTGTTCTCCATAGTGGCTGTATCAATTTACATTCCTACCAACAGTGCAAGAGGGTTCCCTTTTCTCCACACCTTCTCCAGCATTTATTGTTTGTAGATTTTTTGATTAGGGCCATTCTGACTAGTGTGAGGTGATACCAGATTGTAGTTTGATTTCCATTTCTCTAGTGATTAGTGATGTTGAGCATGCTTTCTTATGTTTGTTGGCAATCTGTATATCTTCTTTGGAGAAATGTCTATTTAGGTCTTCTGCCCATTTGTGGATTGGTTTGTCTTTTTGGTATTGAACTGCATGAGCTGCTTATATATTTTGGAGATTAATCCCTGTCAGTTGCTTTGTTTGCAAATATGTTCTCCCATTCTGAGGGTTATCTTTTCATCTTGTTTATAGTTTCCTTTGCTATGCAAAAGCTTTTAAATTTTGTTAGGTCCCATTTGTTTACTTTTGTTTTTAGTTCCCTTTCTCTAGGAGGAGGGTCAAAAAGCATCTTGCTGTGATTTATGTCATAGAGTATTCTGCCTATGTTTTCCTCTAACAGTTTTATGGTGTCTGGCCTTACATTTAGGTCTTTAATCCATTTTGAGTTTCTTTTTGTGTATGGTGTTAGGGAGTGTTCTAATTTCATTCCTTTACATGTAGCTGTCCAGTTTTCCCAACACCACTTATTAAAGGGGATGTCTTTTCTCCATTGTATATCCTTGCCTCCTTTATCAAAGGTAAGGTGCGTGGGTTTATCTCTGGGCTTTCTATCCTGTTCTGTTGATCTATGTTTCTCTTTTTGTGCCAGTACCATACAGTCTTGATTACTGTAGCTTTGTATTAGAGTCTGAAGTCAGGAAGCCTGATTCCTCCAGCTCTGTTTTTCTTTCTCAAGATTGCTTTGGCTATTTGGGGTCTGTTGTGTTTCCATACAAATTGTAAAATTTTTTGTTCTACTTCTGTGGAAAATCCTATTGGTAGTTTGATAGGGATTGTGTTGAATCTGTAGGTTGGTTTGGGTAGTATAGTCATTTTCACAATGTTGGTTCTTCCAATCCAAGAACATGGTATATCTCTCCATCTGTTTGTATCATCTTTAATTTCTTTCATCAGTGTCTTATAGTTTTCTGCATACAGGTCTTTTGTCTCCTTAGGTAGGTTTATTCCTAGGTATTTTATTCTTTTTATTGCAATGGTAAATGGGAATGTTTCCTTAATTTCTCTTTCAGATTTTTCTTCATTAGTGTATAGGAATGCAAGAGATTTCTGTGCATTAATTTTGTATCCTGCTACTTTACCAAATTCATTGATTAGCTCTAGTAGTTTTCTGGTAGCAACTTTAGGATTCTCTATGTATAGTATCATGTCATCTGCAAACAGTGACAGTTTTACTTCTTCTTTTTCGATTTGGACTCCTTTTACTTCTTTTTCTTCTCCCATTGCTGTGGCTAAAACTTCCGAAACTATGTTGAATAATAGTGGTAAGAGTAGGCAGCCTTGTCTTTTACCTGATCTTAGTGGAAAGGTTTCAGTTTTTCACCACTGAGAACAATGTTGGCTGTGGGTTTGTCATATATGGCCTTTATTATGTTGAAGTAAGTTCCCTCTATGCCCACATTCTGGAGAATTTTTATCATACATGAGTGGTGAATTTTTTTGAAAGCTTATTCTACATCTATTGAGTTGATCATATGGTTTTTATCCTTCAGTTTGTTAATATGGTTAATCACATTGATTGATTTGCATACCTTGAAGAATCCTTGCATTCCTGGGATAGACCCCACTTGATCATGGTGTATGATCCTTTTAATGTGCTGCTGGATTGTGTTTGCTATTATTGTGTTCAGGATTTTTGCATCTATGTTCACCAGTGATATTGGCCTGTAGTTTTCTTTCTTTGTGACATGTTTGTCTGGTTTTGGTATCAGGGTGATGGTGGCCTCATTGAATGAGTTTGGGAGTGTTCCTCCCTCTGCTATATTTTGGAAGAGTTTGAGAAGGATAGGTGTTAACTCTTCTCTAAATGTTTGATAGAATTCACCTGTGAAGCCATCTGGTCCTGGGCTTTTGTTTGTTGGAAGATTTTTAATCACAGTTCCAATTTCATTGCTTGTGATTGATCTGTTTATATTTTCTATTTCCTCCTGGTTCAGTTTTGGAAGGTTGTACTTTGCTAAGAATTTGTCCGTTTCTTCTAGGTTGTTCATCTTATTCTCATATAGTAACTTGTAGTAGTCTCTCATGATGATTTGTATTTCTGCAGTGTCAGTTGTTACTTCTCCTTTCTGATTTGTAATTCTATTGATTTGAGTCTTATCCCTTTTTCTCTTGATGAGTCTGGGCTAATGATTTTTCAATTTTGTTTATCTTCTCAAAGAACCAGCTTTTAGTTTTATTGATCTTTGCTATCGTTTCCTTCATTTCTTTTTCATTTATTTCTGATCTGATCTTTGTGATTTATTTCCTTCCTCTAACTTTGGGCCTCTTTTGGTTCTTTCTTTGATGGCTTTAGCTGTAATGTTAGGTTGTTTATTTGAGATGTTTCTTGTTTCTTGAGGTAGGATTGTATTGCTATAAACTTCCCTCTAGAACTGCTTTTGCTTCATCGCATAGGTTTTGGGCTGTTGTGTTTTCATTGTCATTTGTTTCTAGGTATTTTTTATTTCCTCTTTGGTTTCTTCAGTGATCTCTTGGGGATTTAGTAGCATATTATTTAGCCTCCATGTGTTTGTATTTTTTACAGATTTTTTCCTGTAATTGATATCTAGTCTCATAGCGTTGTGGTTCGAAAAGATACTTGATACCATTTCAATCTTCTTAAATTTTCTGAGGCTTGATTTGTGACACAAGATATGATCTATCCTGGAGAATCTTCCATGAGCACTTTAGAAGAAAGTGTATTCTGTTGTTTTTGCATGGAATGTCCTATAAATATCAATTAACTCCAACTTCTTTAATGTATCATTTAAAGCTTGTGTTTCCTTATTTATTTTCATTTCAGATGATCTGTCCATTGGTGAAAGTGGAGTGTTAAAGTCCCCTACTATTTTTGTGTTATTGTCAGTTTCCCTTTTGATGGCTGTTAGCATTTGCATTATGTATTGAGGTGCTCCTATGTTGAGTGCATAAATATTCACAATTGTTATATCTTCTTCTTGGATTGATCCCTTGATCATTATGTAGTGTCCTTCTTTGTCTGTTGTAATAGTCTTTATATTTTAAAGTCTATTTTGTCTGATATGAGAATTGCTGCTCCAGATTTGTGTTGATTTCCATTTGCATGGAATTTCTTTTTCTATCATCTCACTTTCAGTCTGTATGTGTCCCTAGGTCTGAAGTGGGTCTCTTGTAGACAGCATATATATGGGTCTTGTTTTTGTATCCATTCAGGCAGTCTGTGTCTTTTGGTTCTTGCATTTAATCCATTTACATTTAAGGTAGTTATCAATATGTGTGTTCCTATTACCATTTTCTTAATTGTTTTGGGTTTGTTATTGTAGGTCTTTTCCTTCTCTTGTGTTTCCTGTGTAGAGAAGTTCCTTTAGTATTTGTTGTAAAGCTGGTTTGGTGGTGCTGAATTCTCTTAGTTTTGCTTGTCTGCAAAGGTTTTAATTTCTCCATCAAATGTGAATGAGATCCTTGGTGGGTAATCTTGGTTGTATGTTTTTCCCTTTCATCACTTTAAATATGTCCTGCCACTCCCTTCTGGCTTGTAGTGTTTCTGCTGAATGATCAGCTAATAACCTTATGGAGATTCCCTTGTATGTTATTTGTTGCTTTTCCCTTGCTGCTTTCACTAATTTTTCTTTGTATTTAATTTTTGATAGTTTGATTATTTCTCCTTGGATTTATCCTGTATGGGACTCTCTGTGCTTCTTGGACTTGAATTACTTTTTCCTTTCGCATATTAGGGAAGTTTTCCACTATAATGTCTTCAAATATTTTCTCAGTCCCTTTCTTTTTCTCTTCTTCTTCTGGGACCCCTGTAATTTGAATTGTGGTGTGTTTAATGTTGTCCCAGAGGTCTCTGAGACTGTCGTCAATTCTTTTCATTCTTTTTTCTTTATTCTGCTCTGTGGTAGTTATTTCCACTATTTTATCTTCCAGGTCACTTATCTGTTCTTCTGCCTCAGTTATTCTGCTATTGATTCCTTCTTGAGAATTTTTAATTTCATATATTGTGTTGTTCATCGTTTGTTTGCTCCTTATTTCTTCTAAGCCCTTGTTAAACCTGTCTTGTATTTTCTCCATTCTATTTCCATGATTTTGGATCATCTTTACTATTATTACTCTGAATTCTTTTTCAGGTTGACTGCCTATTTCCTCTTCATTTGTTTGGTCTAGTGGGTTTTTACCTTGCTCCTTCATCTGCTGCGTATTTCTCTGTCTCCTCATTTTGCTTAACTTACTGTGTTTGGGGTCTCCTTTTCACAGGCTGCAGTTCATAGTTCCCCTTGGTTTTGGTGTCTGCCCCCAGTGGGTATGGTTGGTTCAGTGGGTTGTGTAGGCTTCCTGGTGCAGGGGACTTGTGCCTCTCTTCTGGTGGATGAGGCTGGATCTCTTCTTTCTGGTGGGCAGGATCGCATCCGTTGTTGTGTTTTGGGGTTTCTGTGAACTTAGTATGATTTTAGG
This sequence comes from Lipotes vexillifer, assembly GCF_000442215.2. Taxonomy (NCBI): domain Eukaryota; kingdom Metazoa; phylum Chordata; class Mammalia; order Artiodactyla; family Lipotidae; genus Lipotes; species Lipotes vexillifer. The sequence goes on along the minus strand of NW_006789458.1, from coordinate 1,839,385 downwards.
CAGCCTCTCTGCTAGTATGTGGGGTTTTGTCCTTGCTAGTTGTTTGGCTTGGGTTGTCCATCATTGGAGCTTGCTGGTCATTGAGTGGAGCTGGGTCTTAGCATTGAGGCGGAGATCTCTGGGAGAGCTCTCAGCGATTGATATTACGTGGGGCCAGGAGGTCTCTGGTGGACCTGTGCCCTACATTTGGCTCTCCCTCTCAGAGACTCAGGCCTTTCACCCAGGCGGAGCACCAAGACCCTGTCAGCCACACAGCTCAGAAAAACAGGGAGGAAAGAAAGAATGAGAAGAAAAAAGAATAAAGTTATTAAAATAAAAGTTTTAAGAAGTATATTATTAAAATTAAAAAGTAATAAAGAAGAGAGCCACCAAATCAATAAGCAAATCCACCAATGATAACAAATAGGAAAACTAAACTAAGATAACCATATAAATAAGAAACTAGTCAGTCGCATACAGCAAACCCCAAGACTACAGTTTTTCCCAAAGTCTACCACCTCAATTTTGGGATGCTGTCTATTCTGGTGTACCACAGATGCAGGGTACATCAAGTTTATTGTGGAGATTTAATCCACTGCTTCTGAGGCTGCATGGAGAAATTTCCCTTTCTCTTTTTTGTTCGCACAGCTCCCGGGGTTCAGCTTTGGATTTGGTCCTACCTCTGCATGTAGGTCACCCTCTGGCATCTGTTCTTCACCCAGATAAGGTGGGGTTAAAGGAGCAGCTGATTCGGGGGCTCTGGCTCACTCAGGTGGGTGGGAGGGAGGGGTACGGAAAGCGGGGCGAGCCTGTGGTGTCAGAGGCTGGCGTGATGCTGCAACAGCCTGAGGCATACCATGTGTTTTCCCGGGGAAGTTGTCCCTGGATTACGGGACCCTGGCAGTGGCAGTCTGCACAGGCTCCCAGGAGGGAAGGTGTACATAGTGACCTGTGCTTGCACACAGGATTCTTGGTGGCTGCAGCAGCAGCCTTAGCATTTCATGCCAGTCTCTGCTGTCAGCGCTGATAGCCGCGGCTCATGCCTGTCTCTCAAGCTCACTTAGGTGCTGCTCTGAATCTCTTGTCCTCGCGCACCCCAAAGCAATGGTCTCTTGCCTTTTAGGCATGTCCAGACTTAATCCCAGAGTCCCTCCTGGCTAGCTGTGGCACACTAGCCCCAGTCAGGCTGTGTTCATGCAGTGAACCCCAGCCCTCTCCCTGTGGTCTGACCTCCAAAGCCTGAGCCTCAGCTCCCAGCCCGCACCCACCCCAGCGGGTGAGCAGACAAGCCTCTCAGGCTGGTGAGTGCTGGTCAGCACTGAACCTCTGTGCTGGAATCTTTCCGCTTTGCCCTCTGCACCCCTGTTGCTGCGCTTTCCTCTGTGGCTCCAAAGCTTTCACCACCACCCACCCCCTGTCTCTACCAGTGAAGGGGCTTCCTAGTGTGTGGAAACATCTCCTCCTTCACAGCTCCCTCCCAGTGTGCAGGTCCCATCCCTCTTCTTTTGTCTCTGTTTTTTCTTTTTCCCTACTAAGGTATGTGGTGAGTTCCTTGCCTTTTGGGAAGTCAGGTCTTCTGCCAGCGTTCAGTAGGTGTTCTGTAGGAGTTGTTCCATGTGTAGATGTATTTTTAATGTATTCCTGGGGAGGAAGGTGATCTCCATGTCTTACTCCACCGCCATCTTGATGGTCTTCTACCTTGGTTTCTTATTTGACACATAGACTACATAAAGTTTTTTTGTTTGTTTCCAAATGTTTGAGGTTTTACAGATATTTTTCTGTTATTGATTTCTAATTTAATTAAATTTGGACAGAGAACATACTTTGAATGATTAAAACTTTTCTAACTTTATTGAGACTTGTTTTATAGCCCAGGATATGATCTGTTTTGGTAAGTGTTCAAGCTGCTCTCAAATAAAATATATATTCTGCTATGTTTTTGTGTATTGTTCTATAAGTGTCAATTAGATCAAGTTGGTTGGTACTATTGTTCAAATCTTATATGTATATATTGATTTCCTGTCTACTTGTATCCATTAATGAGAGAAGGGTTTTGACATCACTAAGGAGTTGAAGATTTGCTTATTTCTCTAGTAACTTTTATTTTATGCCTTTGAAGATCTCTTATTAGATGCATAAAACTTTAGCATTGTAATCTTCTTGATAAATTTACCCCTTTACCACCATAAAATGACTCTGATTATTGCATCTTCAACAAATTTGGATAATATTTTGCTATTATATTTTTCAAATATTTTTCTGTCCCTTCCTCTCTTTTAGATACTCCAAGAACAAATATATTAGGTTGCATGAGTTGTCTTATAGCTCACAGGTATTCTGTTCATTTTTCTTCTACTATTTTTTCAGTGTTTTCATAGTTTACTAAACTCCTCTTATGTTGTGTCTAATCTGCTATTAATCCCATCCAATGTATTTCTCTATTAATCTGCTATTAATCCCATCTGCTATTAATCCCATCCAATGTATTTCTCAATTCTAGAATTTTGTTTTGTTTTATTTTAGTTTCTCTTTTCAGAATATAACAGTGGCTAATATGGTCACATTTTCACCCTGGCTAAAAGAGTCTATAGATGCATGGGTAATCCACTCAAATACAAGTTTTAAAGTAGTAAACACATTTTGTCCAGTGGATAGTTAGGCAGATTATGAAAGTTATCCAATGTCATATAGTTTTTCACGGGCAATATATTTGTGCTAACCCAGCTTTCTCTTTCGAAAAACTGTATGATAGTAAGCTGTATACCATAGTAGTTAAAAGAGCATGGGCTGGAATTAAAATACCTAGATCTGAATTCTGTCTCTCCAAGTAACCTCAGTACTTTAATTTTTTTATATTGAATTGTGAACATTAAATGAGATAATATATTTAGCTGTTCAGTTAGTTCTTTATACATAGTAAATTTTAAAGAAATGACTGGATTTTTTCTCATATACTTTAATATAATTCAGTGAGCAAAAACTGATTTAGAAAATTAATTGATATTTGTATATGGCTTGTTGAGCCTGAGTTTTGTCATACTTCCAAGCATATATTATAAAATATAGATTACAGACTTTGAGTTTATTACTAGTGGATGAAATGTGCATTTTTATCTTATCATGAAATATTATCTTTAAAATATTGTTATATTTTTAATTGACATATAACATTATATTATTTTCAGGTATACAACATAATGATGCAGTATTTGTATATATTACAAAATGATCACCAAGGTAAATCTGCTTAGTACCTGACACCATACATAGTTACAAATTTTTCTTTCTTGTGATGAGGACTTTTAAGGTCTACTCTCTTAGCAATTTAAAAATATGCAGTACAGTATTATTAACTGTAGTCACCATGCTGTACATTACATCCCCATGGCTTACTTATTTTGTAACTGGATGTTTTTACCTTTTGACCTCCGTCACCCATTTTGCCCACGCTCTGCTCCCCACCTCTGAAAACCACCAGTCTATTCTGTATATCTATGAGCTTGGTTTTGTTTTGTTTCGGATTCTACATATAAGTACAATTATATAGTATTTGTCTTTCTCTGTCTGACTTATTTCACCTAACATAATGTGCTCCAGGTCCATTCATGTTGTCAGAAATGGCAAAATTTCATTCTTTCTTATGGCTGAAATATATGTATATTTTCTTTATCCCTTCATCTTTTGATGGACCCTTAGGTTGTAAATAATGCTGCAATGAATACGGGGGTTGCATATATCTTTTTGAGTTAGTGTTTTCATTTTCTTCAGATAAATACCCAGAAGTGGAACTGCTGGATCGTATGGCAGGGTTTTTAAAAATTTTTTGAGAAATCTCCATACTGTTTTCATAGTGGCTGTACCAATTTACATTCCCATCAACAGCGTGCAAGGGTTTCCTTTTTTCCACATCCTTAGCAATGCTTGCTATTTCCTGTCTTTCTGATAATTGCCATTTTAACAGATGTGAAGTGATATCCCATTATGGTTTTGACTTGCATTTCCCTGATGATTAATGATGCTGAGCATCTTTTCATGTATCTATTGGCCATCTGTATGTCTCCTTTGAGAACATGTCTTTTCAGATCTTATGCTCATTTTTTTAATCAAATTGCTTTTTCTTTTGTGTTGTATAAGTTCTTACATATATTTTGGAAATTAACCCCTTATCAGGTATATGATTTGCAAGTATTTTCTCCTATTCAGTAGATTGCCTTTTTATTTTGTTGATGGTTTTCTTTCCTGTTCAGAAGCTTAGTTTGATGCAGTCCCACTTGTTTATTTTTGCTTTTGTTGTCTTTGTTTTGGGTGTCAGATCCAAAAATCATTACCAAGACTGATGTCAAGGAGCTTACCACCTATGTTTCCTTCTAAGGATTTCATGGTTTCAGGTCTTATGTTCAATTCTTTAATCCATTTTGAGTTAATATTTGTGTATGGTGTAAGATAGTAGTCCAGTTTCATTCTTTTACATATGGTTGCCCAATTTTCCCAGACTATTTATTGAAGAGACTTTCCTATCCCCCTTGTGTATTCTTGGTCCTTTGTTGTATATTAATTGACCATATATATGTGGATTTATATCTGGACTCTGTGTACTGGTCCATTGAGCTATGTGTCTGTTTTTATGTCAGTAGATACTATTTTGATTAATACAGCTTTGTAATATAGTTTGAAATCAGGGAGCATGATGCTTCCATCTTTGTTCTTCTTTCTCAAGGTTATTTTGACTCTTCAGGGTCTTTTGTGTTTCCTTACATATTTTAGGATTGTTTGTTCTGCTTCTGTGAAAAATGCCATTGCAATTTTGATAGAGATTGCATTCAATCTGTAGATTGCTTTGGGTGGTATGGACATTTTAAACAATATTCACTCTTCCATTCCATGAGCAGAGAATATCTTTCCATTTTTTTTGTGTCTTCCTCAATTCCTTTCATTAATGTCTTATACAGTATACCTCATTTTATTGTGCTTTACTTTGTTGTGCTTTGCAGATATTGTGTTTTTTACATATTAAGGATTTGTGGCAAGTTGGTCAGTGCTGTTTTTCCAACAGCATATACTTACTTCTTGCCTTTTGTCACATTTTGGTAATTCTTGAAACATTTCAAACTTTATATTGCTATTATATTTCTTATGGTGATCTGTGATCTTTGATGTTACTATTGCAAAAAGATTATGACTCACCAATCAATCACCTTACTGGAGAGCTCAGCTGATGATTAGAATTTTTAGCAATAAAGCATTTTAGTTAAGGTATGTACATTTTTTAGATATTATGCTATTGTACACTTAATAGGCTACAGTTATCTGTAAGCATAACTTTAATATGCACTGGGAAACCAAAAAAATTGTGTGGCTTGCTTTATTGTGATATTCACTTTATTGAAGTGGTCTGGAACTGAACCCACAATATCTCTGAGGTATGCCTGTGGTTTTCAGTTTACAGATTTATCATCTCCTTGATTAATATTATTCCTAGGTATTTTATTCTTTTTGATGCAATAGTAAATGTAATTGTTTTCTTAATTTCTCTATTTAATAGTTTGTTATTAGTGTATAGAAACACAATAGGTTTTTGTATATTGGTTTTGCATCCTGCAACTTTACTGAATTTGCTTATTAAGCAAACAGGGTTTGCTTATTAAGTCTAACAGGGTTTTTTTGGTGGAATCTTCAGAGTTTCTATATCTAATATCTTGCCATCTGCAAATAGTGAGAGTTTCAATTTTTCCTTTCTAATTTGTATGCCTCTATTTTTTTTTCCTCACCTAAGTGCCCTGACTAGGACTTTCAATACTGTGTTGAATAAAATTGGTGAGAATTGGCATCATTATTTTGTTCCTGATCTTAGAGAAAAAGCTTTCAGCTTTTCACCATTGAGTATGTTAGCTGTGGGCTTGTCATGTATGACCTTTATTATGTTGAGGTATGTTCCTTCTGTATCTACTTTGTTGAGAGTTTTTATTATAAATTGATGTTGAATTTTGTCATGTGATGTTTTTGCATCTATTGAGAGGATCATATGATTTTTTTCTTCATTTTGTCAATGTGGCATATCACATTGACTTGCAGATGTTGAACCATCCTTGCATGCCTAGAATGAGTTCCACTTAATTATGGTGTATGATCTTTTAATGTATTGTTGTTTTTAAACTTTTAATTTTATATTGGAGAATAGTCGATTAACAATGTTGTGATAGTTTCAGGTGCACAGCAAAGCAACTCAGCCATAGATAAACATGTATCCATTCTCCCCTAAACTCCCCTCCTATCCAGGCTGCACATAACATTGAGCACAGTGCTATACAGTAGGTCCTTGTTTATCCATTTTAAATATAACATTGTGCTATACAGTAGGTCCTTGTTGGTTATCCATTTTAAATATAGCAGTGTGTACATTAATGTATTATTGAATTTTGTTTGCTGATGTTTTGTTGAGGATTTTTGAATCTACATTCATCAGGGATATTGGCCTATAATTTTCCTTGTCTGGTTCTAATATTAGAGTAATGCTGGCCTTGTAAAATGAGTTTGGAAGTATTCCTTCCTCTTCTGTTTTTTAGTTTGAGAAGGATTCATATTCTTCTTTGAATATGTGGCATGATTTACCAGTGAAGCTTTCTGGTCCTGGACTTTTGTTTGTTGGGTGGTTTTTGATTAGTAATTAATTGCCTTACTAGTAATTAGTCTATTCACATTTTCTATTTTTCATGATTCAGTGTTACAAGTTTCCATTGCTTCTAGTTTGTCCAATTTGTTGGTGTATAATTTTTCATGTTAGTCTTACGATCCTTTGTTTTTCTATAGTGTTAGTTTAATGTCTCTTCTTTTGTTTTTGATTTTATTTATTTGAACTTTCTCTCTTTTTTTTTCTCAGTGAGTATAGCTAAAGGTTTCTCAATTTTGTTTATCTTTTCAAAGAACCAACTCTTGTTTTCATTGATCCTTTCTGTTATCCTTTTAATCTCTATTTCATTTATCAATATTTCTGCTTTGACCTTTGTTATTTCTTTCCTTCTACTAACTTTAAGTTCATTTGTTCTTTTTCTAGTTTCTCAAGGTGTAAAGTTAGGTTGTGTATTTTTGTTTCTTGAGTTAAGTATTTATTGCCATGAACTTCCCTCTTACAAGTGCTTTTGCTGCATTCCATAATATTTGGTATGTTGTATTTCCATTTTCATTTATCTCAAGGTATTTTTTAATTTCTCTTTTGCTTTCTCCATTGACCCATTGGTTTTTCCATTCACTAGTGTGTTTTTTAATCTCCAGATATTTTTGAATTTTCCATTTTTCTTGTTAGTGATTTTTAATTTCATACCATCATACTCAGAAAAGATGTGTGATATGATTTCCATCTTCTTAAATTTATTAGGACTTGTTTTTTGGCATAACATATGATCTAGCCTGGAGAATGTTTCATGTGCACTTGAGATTTTTCCACTCTTTTTTCTGGGAACACCAAGTCTTCCTGGATCCATGCTGGGTTAGGGATTGTTCCACCTGCTCCTTTCAAGTGATTCTTTTCTAGTCCTCAGGTAGTTTCCTTATACACAAGGCGACCCTGAAGATTTCCACTACTCCTTCTATGTGAAGATCTCCTCTCGTTAGTACTCTGTCCTGTGGACTCTAGCTGATTTGGCCTTTCTAAAATCCCAACTTTGTCTCCTTAACTTAGAGAGATGGAGTGTTTCCAGTGTTCCCCTTTTTGTGCCATGGTGTGGAAGCTCATTCAGTATGTTCTATACTCAGTTGGGCACTCTGAGCTGGTGATATACTTTTGGGAGTTATTGGTATATATAGCCAGTAAAGACCTGGAAGTAAAATACCTCAGGCAGGGGTTACAGAGGGAACAGAGAAAAATCCTAAGCTAGAACCCTAAGGAGCAACAAAATATATGTGGAGAGTTAAGTGATAATTCTTCTAAAGTGATTTTCAAAGCAAAGCCCTTAAGTACTTAGAGTTTAGAGTTTCTGATACTCTTCCAAAGTATGGCCATTACTTAGGAGTTGATAAGTCATTAGCTAAGATTACTTTGGATCTTCTGAGTGTCCTGTTTTCTGGGCACATATCTAGGCACTCAGGATAGGAACACATCTAGAATCGTAGGAAAGTACTACCGACTCAGGAATGCCTTGTGTCCACAGCTTAGAGTCAAATGTCCAATCTTCATTTCTACACTAATGGACCACCATTAGAATTTGTGAACCAAAAACTAATAATAATAATAAAATAACCGTAACTAAGTAGAAAATGAAGTCAAGAAAAGAAAAAAAAAGAAAAATTTGGATCTAGAAAACAGATCTAGAGACTTGAGGTTTTGAGACCTAAATTAAATCCCTGGACTGTCTCCAACCAACTGGTTGGGTCACCTTGGACAGCTCAGTAACTAAACATCTTTGACTTAGTTTGCACATCTTTCACATGGAGAATAATTGTACCAGAACTTCCAGCTTTGTGGGCATTAAAATCTACATACATGAAAGTGGTTATTTTTAAGACTTTGCCATGATCTTGTTCAAAAAAAACTAGTCATGGTAAATAAATGAAAAATAATATGAATAATTTTAATTTATGGTTAATTTTTGCTTATTTACATTTTGCCTCTAGGTAAAAATTCATTTTAAGAGCTTGTCAAATGGTATATAAGCCCCAAGTTGGAAACATAATACTTCTGATTTTAAAATTTAATATTCTTTCCTCATTTAGAGGTTATACACCTCTTTTCTGTATTGAGATAAAATGTATTTGATAAGGATATGGTATTCAACTATTTTCAAAGTTAGCATAATTAGATTTATTTCTTAACCAAGCAAATAATTCTTTTCAAAATAGTTTCAGTGTAAAGCACAGTGAGAAGAACTGACTGACACTAATAATAGCATTTCAAATATTGTTTTCTTTTAATAGGTTGAGACGTCAATGAAGTTTAGGTTGTAATTATGTTTATGGGTTCTCTTTAAAACTTTACTTCCCTTGATTCAATTCAATACAAACAAAAAAGTGTGTTTCAAATCAATTCCTGAATGATCTGAAGTGATCTGTTAAGGATTTCAAAATGAATAAATCTCTTAGTAACCTGGAGTTTGGTCTCATTTACGAGACTCCTATGCTGTCATTTGAACAGAATCTTTCACTTTTGATGAGTTGGAAAATAAATGAGACTAAAGAAATTAGTGGTATGATCTCTTATTGTTATAGTACATTGTTTCAAGGAGATGTTTGAAAATGAATATCAGAGTCTGAATTTCTCTTATTTGACAAACTAAAATGAAAATAATAAATGAAAATAGTTCAATTGTTCATTTTAATAAAAATTGATAATATAGAATTAAATCAATAGAAGCGAATAGAAACTTGTGAGGGTTATTACATCAAAGTACTTCAATAGCACACATATTAACTAGAATTCTTATTTACTGTTTTATCATAAAAATCAGAATAGAGGGAAAGGAATCAATGTTGTTATAGAGGAAGCATTTAATATTAACTTCAGTAGGATTCATTCATTGAGTACCCACTGTGTATCTAACGTGGTGTATTCATGCTGCTCTCTCTAGGATTCTTTCTGAGAAAATATTTAATTATATTGTCCTAGGTTAGAGGCTCTTCTGGACTGGATTAATGTGAATATCATTACATTATTTCAAATCTCTAAAAGCTTTTTGTTTGTTTCTATTTATAATTTATATAGAGAAATGGATAAAATGGGGAAAATGTTTAATCTTTTTTTTTTTTGTAAAATGAGTGGCTTTGAAGGAAAGTTTTGTGAGTAAGGGAGACAATGAATTTTCATGCAATGAAATACTATACAACAATTTAAAACTATGCTTTAAAAGAATATTTAATATATTAAAACATGATTATGTGCAAAACATAGAATGTAAAACTATATATAGCATGCTATAATATTATCAGATTGTTATATAGGTAGATGTAGTATAGGAAAGAACCAGAAGAAAATGTTAATGGCAGTTATGTCTGAGTGGGAGTCTGGGTGATTTTCTTTTTCATACTATATACTTTCTCAAAATAGTTAATAGCAAACATTTTCTGATCATACAAGTAATGAGTATCATTAAATAAATACAAAGTAAAGGGCAGAAGACAGTTTATTCCAAAATTTAAAAATTTTTTGTTTAAATAATTGTTTAAGCCCCTACAAAGAAAATAAATCACAAGATTTACATTTAGATTAATAGGGTGTATTTATCATGATCCCTTTAGTGTTTGAAAATAAACTACTACAGGCAGGTGAATTTGAAGGATAAACACGTATTAAGTAGCATTTAGTAGAGATGACACTTTAATACGTCCAAGTGTGGAACCTGGACCAGGAGCATCAGCATATCCTGGGAACTTGTTATAAATGCACACTTTTGGGCCCCACCCCAGACCAAGTGATTTAGATGCATGCTTAAGTTTGAGAAATGCTGCTTTACAGTTTTGGATTCTGAGACTGATATAGAACAATTTCTGAATTTTATCCTAGAAAACTTCCATCTCACATTTCTTTTCTCTCTTTTTGTCTTATTTCTTCCTCTCCTTCTCTGTCTCTGTCTCTCAGCCTCTCTCTTACACATAATTACATTTTTTGTTGTATGTTTTTTGTTTATTCATATTTTTACCTTGTTTCCCCAAAATATTTGAGACAGCTTACAGAGATGCATATAGTACAATATACTAACAACAGCAAACACTCATTTAGTGCTATTTTTCAGGTACTGTTCTAAGTACTTTACATAAAGTATCTCATTTAATTTAATTTTTAATAACAGCCCCATAAAGGCAGTTGTTATTATTATTATGATGCCCATTTTACAGAGAAGGAATCTAAAGCATAAAGACTAAATAACTTACCCAAATGCATACAACCAGTAAGTGGCAGAGTCCGGGCAATCTTGTTCCAAAGTCTGAGCCTTCAACTAGTTTACTGTGCTGCTTCTTAAAGATAAAATCAGTGAAGAATTGGGGATGAACGCCAAGTAAACCTATTCTGCAGAGTTTTACAGAGTTGGTAAGCATGGCCCATGAATTGCCTCTAGCTCCCACAAAGAGTGAAAAAGAATGAGCTATAAGATTTACAGTCACCAAAATGTGGAAATAAACCCGTTTTCAGGAAGGCCACTGAGAGAAATACCTCTAGTTGCTCTCCATCCTGAGAAATATTCATTGTGATTTAAATTTCATTCATTCACTCTGTATTTGTTTATACAGTAACTATCTCTTGAGTACCTTCTGTTTGTTAGGCTCTTTGCTTGTTGCTTGTGGATGGAAAGAATAAAACAATCCATGCCTTAGAGAAACCCAGAGCCTAGGGTTAAAGAACAATGGTGTATCTTCCTTGGGCTTTCCCCCACTTCCTCTCTGAGTGTGCCAGTCGGAGAAGAGCATAATGACAGGCAAGAATGGACTTGGAATAGGTTCTACTATGAGAGAAGACCTGAGGGAGGATGAGAAAATACTAAAAGGAAACAACTATTTGATCTGTAGTGCCTGATCACAGAGACAACATTATTTCCCAGCTACGTCTTTCTCTGTAATCTGTAACCTGAGGCTGCCCCTGGACAAACTGGACTTTAGGATGTTCCTTGATGCTTTGGAGACTATGTGGCTACAGGGATGAAGGGCAGGAAGGTGGTAGGAGAAGACAAAGCCAGCGGGTTTTAACAAAGCTCTGAAATTTGTGTGTGTGTGTGTGTGTGTGTGTGTGTGTGTGCGTGCGTACATGTGCACGCATGTCTGTGTATGTATGTATCCCATCACTAAGAAAGTGCTTCTGGCTGCCTGGCCAAAGGTCTCCCTTACCCCTTCTGAAAATAGCTCCTAGAAGCTGCACAAAGACTTAAAAATTCTTCTTTCTCCTCTCCTCCCCATCCAGATTTACCTAATAAATTGAAAGCAGGCAAAATTATTTGTCCCAGTGGTCATGGCTTTGCCTAGTTAACGTGGCCTTATCTTACGCCACCTTTGACCGTGAACCCCGGAGATAGGGATGTCTTGAATTCCAACACTTGGCCCTAAAGATAAAGATGTGATTTTATTTGACCACCTGGAACTTGAGCTTGTGTTTCTAAGTGAAAACCATATCAAGAGTGTGAATGTTGGTTAAGATTTTATTCAGTGTTTTGAAATAAATGATGTTGCCTAATGACCCATGATGCTGGGATCTGATAGATTTAATTTTCTGATCAAAGTGCAGAATTCATAGTGACCACAAGGGCATCTTTCCTGAAGTCATCAAGCCATAAATATCTTAGAGCAAGATGAGATGGGAAAAGCAAGAAGATACAGAGTTTGAATGCAGTTTGCATAGAGTTTGGAAAATGGTGGTAATAACAGGGGACAGAGAATAATTATTGAGCCACCCTGTGTTTCATTTTTTATTTGCAATAGTGGGTCTTGTAGTGATCTTTTCTGGACTACTTTTGATTAGAAAGAAGAGCAAATTCGTTTGGAAATCTTGATGCAGCACCTAAATTATTTAATAGATTCTAACATATTTGGCAGGGATTTGAAAGCTATGTTGAGGAATAGGCATAAAGGTCTTAGGCATTTCACCCAGAGAGCGGCCCTTCTCTGGCAGTGACAAAACTAATTATTCCCCAAAGGGTTTTGCCTGGAACTTTGAAAAGCTGCCGCATCTTGAGTTTCCTAAGCAAAAGGTGCTTTACTTACTTTTCTTTTTCTTCTTTCTCTCTTGCAGTCCCAGCAGAAGTGCATCGTGATCTTTGCACTGGTGTGCTGCTTTGCCATTCTTGTTGCATTGATATTTTCAGCCGTGGACATCATGGGAGAGGATGAGGATGGGCTCTCAGAAAAAAATTGTCAAAATAAATGTCGGTAAGAGGTAACAAACAAAAATTTAAAAATTCTCTTTTAGGGAGTGGGTGAGAAAGTTAAAGAGGGTCCTGGAGAGTGGAGAGAAAAATATCATAAACACACATGGTCACCCAACTTCCCACTGGGTTAAACTGAGACATGACTCACTGTCCACTGATGCTCTTACTTTTATTTAGACCAAGGGAATAAAAATGAGTAATGATTTAATTCACTTTACAGTTTGGGCATATTCTGTACAAAGGAGTGGTTGACAAAATGAAATTTTGTAACAATCTGCATCCCGGACACCTCTGTGTATGAGGTTTTGATTTTTTCCATAGTGAGCTTGGCAAAAACGAAGGCCCCAATGGACAAAGGACACCATGCTAGTTGTTATTTCAATTAGAAGTTAAACACACATCTCAGGAAAAATTCCCACTTAAAATTAGGGATTAAATAAATAAGCATGTCTATGAGAAGACACAGGTCTCCTCAATCTGTCCCAATTTAGCACAAAATTTATTTTTAATCCAGAAATTACAGCAACTTTACCATTATATTTCTGTATTTTTTCTCTTCAAGTACATTAAATAACATTTCCCTAGGGCCACTTCTGACTGCAGAGCAATCACAGCATGGTTTTTTCCACATAAATCTCCTCATCCAACTCTTCCCTGAGCCCTACTTTATTTTTTGAGGTTGGTAGGAGAATGTAGAAAAGTACCAAGAGGGGGCAGAGAAGTAAGAGGCTTATTTTTATGTACATGTTGCTGTAAAGCCGAAGTGAGGCCATAAAATTACAATGGTTATTATAACTTAGAGCTTATAATGAATTTTAAATGTTATTTTTCCCTTTAGAAAGCATTAGTCAAAGTGCCCTTCTTTTCTAGCTTCAAAGATCAACCACAGCCTCTAATGTATATGTGAGTTTTTATCCTGGATATTTTGCCTTGAGGGTTCAATGTCTGACAGAAAAAAAAAATCTGGAAAAGACAATTGAAATTTTGGGGTTTTTAACCCATGATACATTATAGTTTAATTACCAGGCAACAGTATTATACAGAACAAAAAAAAGCCATGACCACTGGGACAAATAATTTTGCCTGCTTTCTCAAGAGAGAAATCAGTATACATTTTAGATTTTTTCCTTCATGTTAGATAGGTGTTCCTAAATATGTTTGTTTCCCAGACTGAATTTGGGAGAAAAATTATATTGGGATTATAAGGAAAGCAATAGAAAAACAGCAGGTCGTCATCATCTTCCTCCTGATCACTCCATCTTCATCAATACCTTGTGCTAATCCTGTTACATGACAAATATAAACATTCTGTGGGCAAGGGTCCAGTGACTCATACTTTCTCAGTGGAATGCCTCTACCTCTCTCTCTCACCTCACCTGTAATGAAGACTGCTGAGTATTTTAAATGGCAAACCCCAGAACCTAGAAAGTAACTTTGTAAAGGTCAAACTATGATGACTTCCTGAAGACAAAATACCCAGGGCCTTTTAACAAACATTGCCAGATATTGGTAGTTTTCAACAAAAAAGTTGGGGGCCTTCAAATTATGCCTCTTTTCATTTGGGGGAAGCTATAATTTAATCTAATTTTGATTTTTTAACTCATACAACTGGAATATTGGTCTGGTTATTTCTTCTATCTCAGTCAATAACTAAATCCTGATGACCCAACATTGCTTCTCCCTCCATCTAGAACGTATTCTCCCAATTACCAACTATGTTCCTGCTTCCTTTCCCCTGAGTAGTTGGAATCACTACCCTGATTACTTTGTTGCACCCCTACATGGAACTGTCTTTTCCAGAACTTGCAGCCCCTCCAGATCTTCCTCTCTTCTACAGTCTCTTCCCCTATGTCTTGCATTTCTGTTCTCCTGCATTCTCAGCCTTGTAATAGGCACTTTTGTATATCTGCCCGGGTGGCGTCTGGCTTCCTCCTAACATCCTGAGAAGCTTCTTCTTTTTCTCCTCTCTCCAAAGCACAGGGTGGAGGCAGGGCAACTGCAGTTCCTTACACCCCAATCCAGTCCCAGTCTCCAGTGGGACAGTCCATTGCCCCACCATCTTCCTTCAGTCATTCTCATTTTAATTTGATGAACTTTTCTTACATCAGCCACTGTCTCCTTATCACCATAGGCAACGTTACCTTCTACCAGGACACTCTCTCTCCTTCTTTTGTGCCTGGCTAATAGATCTTCGAGCCACCAGTCCCATCCCTTGCCACTGTCCTTAGTAACTGTAAAATTTACTTCCAGTACCCTAGCCTTACTGTTTTTAACCACCTCAGGTCAATAAATTTAATGTCCACTTTGCCTTTGCACCTGCTAGCAAACTACTCCACCTCCCAGGTAGCCTAGTAGTGAAAGACCATGGACTTTGAAATTTGAAAGATCTGGATTCAAATGTATATTCTACCACTTACTGACTCTGTAAACTTGGGCAAGATATTAACATAATTATGTCATTTATCACCTTTTTGCAGAACAACAAAGGACTGAACAAGGAGTTACACCATAGTTCATGAGACAAACGTAGTGATTCTCTGTGGTCAGAAGTGCAGTGGGAAAGTCAGAGGAGGTTTGGGGGAGTGGCCTGACAGAGTGGAAAGAGGAAACCTGGCCTTGGACGCCGCTCCACTCCTGATAAGTTATGAAAACTATTTTAGTTTTATTTCCCTTAAAAGTGGTGGATTAAAAAAAAATCTCTCCACAGGGTTTTATGAGGCTTCATTAAGTTGTATAAACCCATAACCAAGCTGCAGGAAGCTCATAACAAGCAATATATAAATGTCAGCCCTCTCCCTGTCCGTTCCTAAGAGTGCAGAATCCCCCTTCTCTATTCACAGCTAGCTTCCTATTCCCCCCACTTTAGCACTTATCCTGAATCTACACTTTATCTTGATTTTAGTTAGTCTTTGGTTCTGTGGAGGTAAACAAAGAGAACAAAAATATGAGAATGAGCGAAGTAAACATGAAAACAGGTGCTATTTATTCAGAGCTTGCTATGGCGAGTCAGTTCGCCTCAGTCATTTGTGTTTTAGCAGAGTCTCAGAGGCAGGCAGAGGAGGGGGAAAGCTTCATAGTGGTGTGGCCTGACTGGAGGCTATTGGCCTGGGGGAGCTGGAGGTGGGCTAACTAGATGCAGGCATCCTACGTGATGGGTTAGGGGTACATACTTGGCTTTCTCTGGTTGGTCCTAAATTGGAAGTAGGGACAAAAATTAGGGAAGCTGGCAGTTATTAAGTTATGGCCATTTTGGTTTCAGAAGTTATTGTTTAGCCTCCTGGATTATTACTAGAGATAGCAATCCTACTTCCTACAAGTCTGACTTATAGCAGGCTGGGCTGGTTATTATAGATAAGAAGTTGGTTTCCTGGGCAGGTTGCTGCAGTTTGTGACTCAGAGTTCTACTGTATATATATGTATATATACATATACACACACACATACACACAAATATATATATATGGACTGGCCATTACTGATTTGCATATTCAGTCTCCCAGTTCCCTAAACCTCCTCCTATACTATCAGCCCCTTCTGTTTTAATTTTCTTTTTATCCATTTGCTAGACCATGACCAGTGTGTCTGCAATACTTCCTATAGCATGATGTAGTCTTACTTGCCTCCTTGGATCTTGTGTCTCAACCATGCTACCAGTTCTTAAACTGGTTGACTCCTAGTTCCACCCATCCTTGCCCTCAGGGCAGCCTCAACCATTGCTCCAACCCCCCAGCAGCCTGCAGAGAGTGAGTTCCATGTTCTTCAGTCCTAGGTTCCTCCAGGCAGG
>NW_006789458.1:1780085-1822771 GCF_000442215.2 Lipotes vexillifer | reverse complement strand
AGGAATGCCCCCAGTAAAATAAGTGACATCATTTGGAGATGCACCCACTGAGTACGCTGGAGCTGAGATAGACCAGAAGGCAAAACTGCCAATCTGCCGAAGCTCTAGCATGCCAGTCTCAACTTACTCCTTCTGTACAAAGTTGCAGTCCTCCTCTCATGACCTTTTCCCATCATAACCTTTCTAGACTCTATATACCCTCAAGGTGGCACTGAGGAGGTCACATGATGCTCAGCTTCCAATTACCATTTACTTCACTCACAGAGTTTTCTCTATATGTTCTTCTCCTTGCTGAGCAAGTGCTGCTTGCTCAGTGCAACCTTTGCTGAGATCTAGCTACCTTGTAATTAAGCTCCTTCTGTGTTTGTAGCTCTCCTCACTCCTGAAAGTTGAAAGAGTACAAGACATTCTGCAGTCTGTCAGCGGCTTCACACTGTTTTGACAGCCTCTTTCCAAGGTCTCCTCATCCAGTGTACTCTTTTCTAAATATATTACTTTAATTCATTTTGTCTCTACTAACTAGCCTAGATACCTTTCTGTCCTCTGAAAGATTTCCACTCCAAATCATACTGCCCACTCAGTGTTTTCCCAACTTTTATATGTCTTTCTAAAAAAAATGCATCTCCTTATAAATAATGTCCTATTTGTGATTTATTTTTTCCTGACTTCTTATTTTATTTCTCTTCCTCTTTTTATTACTTAGCTTCTATAATACTCTAATAGTAGAATAATGATACTCTTGATTATAGTTTTCCATACAAATCAATAAAATAACTGCTCTAAACTTATTTCCCAAAGTGCGTTTCAACCAACCTCAGTTGTTATGCCCAGAAGCAAGATCTTTTGACCTCAGTAGGTGACTTTGACCTATTTCTCTGTCTCTCTGTACTGAATTCATGTGTACTTTCCATCATTTCCCAGTGTGTTTTTAATTGCTGATTCAGTCTCTATAAATATAAACCTCCATGTCACTTGATTACCTGAGGGGGTGAAAGGCAAAATTTCTAGTTTTCACTAAGAAATTATATTTCATTGGCCTCTGGGGCAACACTGGAGAGTCAAGAGTGGCTTCAACTGCCAGTTTAGGTTGTATACATCCTGTGATTTGGCTATTTTATGATTCACTAGTGCCTCTAATTATTATTTTACACCATTCCTGCAATAGGTAACCATGAACTGTGAAGTTTCCCACGTGTTACATCCTCAGGGACCAGTAGAGATGCTGGAGCTTACCTCCCACTGCTGCTCACACGCAGAACACCTGCTCACCTTGGGACATTCACCCATTCAGATGACAGGCCTCCATTTTTCATTTTACAGCTACATCTGTCTCTCCTCTCCTGGAGAAATCCTACATCAGTTGTTTTGGATTGTTACTGGCCCACTTATTAGAGAGATCATTAGACACTTACTAGAAGAGGGACTTTTCTTTACCACACCTCCTGGATAAATTCACACAGAACGAGTTTGCACCCTGCCCCTCTTCCATCTTAGGCCCAATTCCCATAACATGGTAACTAACTTCTGTAAACCCTCATAAACAAGCTGAGTAAACATAAAATTTTGGGTGGGCTGTCATTGACTTCTAAACATATTGATGGACGCTTGCCACCTATTCTATCCAGATAATTACAGCAGCCCTTGCTCCTGGACTTCCTCCCACTTGCCTGTCATCCTTCTAAATCAGTTCTGTGTCTGGGTGACTACTGCCCTAGTTGGGCTCACTCTTGCCCACAAATCTGCCTATCCATTTTAGCCTGTGCCCATTTGGTCTGAAGCATGAAAGGGATGGACCAACTCGGTCTACGTATATAATCCCCACTATTCCTGAACCCAGTAATTTCCTTTCACCCTAATGTGAATGGACTTGGGTCTGTTTAAAATGCGACACGTGTAATATTTTAGGCTGGGTAATTAATGTATAAGTTACCACAGTGGTTCTCTAATAAGGGGTGGCCTAGACCACCAAGGTTTGGCTACAGAAACTATAGTAAGGGCCGTAATAGGGCATCCCTTCACACACACACCTTATGTATATTTTCTAAATTTTACAATTTCTCTATTACAAAGCTGGCTTCTCCATTTTATGTTTTTCACATCTTTGTCTTCTGAGTTTCTTCCTCTGATCCATTATTTACTTACTTAAAATAATACACTATATCCATAGCTATATCTATATTTCTATTAATATCTCAGTTGCAGCTCCAGTATAGGACATATATCATTTGTATCATCAATATACAACATTTCCAGAAGATAGTATTGAGACCTCTTTAGGCACTGACAATCACCTCCTAGTATTTTGTACTTTCTCATTTCGTATCATGACCTTAGAGCTATCTTAACAGACACAACTTGCTCCAACAGACTTTAATCATTGTTTTCCCTTTTAATGCCCCAATTTTTATTCTTGGCTAGTAGGAGCTGTCTTTTGTACATGTGCAGTGTCTTTTGGACATTATTCCAGATATCTCTGAGAGCAGCCTTGCATTCTGGCAGCAAGAAGCTGTTCTAGTCCCATTTTGAATTTTCTGGCTCTGGGACATGGTACTGTCTACTCTCTAATGAGCCCTGGTTCCTTTCATGGAGGATTCTATTAAATGTCAAAACCCAAGCTCTAAGGGTGTCATTAGATTGTCCCCCAAGGGTATTGGTGATAAATAACAATGACACTAGAGGAAAAGTTTTTTAAATTGCTTTTGTGACTGAGCAATATTCCTTCATCCTCTTTCCTTTCCTTCCTTTCATATTATAGGAATAAGAACATGGACTGTAGGAGCCAAATTTCCTGGGTTTGAATTTGGCTGTATTATTTAGGAGAATTGCAATTTTGGGCAAGTTTCTCAGTTTTACTATACCACATTTTCTTCAGCTATATAATGAAAACAGTTATTATAGTTTCTGTAAGGACTAAATATGTTAATACAAGTACCTTTCGTATCTGTCATATAATAAATGCACAATAAATGTTGACTGTTCTTTTTTAAATTTTAGGTTTTTTTGGAGTATAGTTGATTTACAACGTTGTGCTAGTTTCAGGTGTACAGCAAAGTGGATCTGTTATACATATACATATATCCACTCTTTTTTAGATTCTTTTCCCATATAGGCCATAACAGAGTATTTTTTTTGACTGTTCTTTTTATTAAGGGACATAAATTCATTGCAGGTGTTTGCAGTCCCCTTTTAAGTTCCATTTAACTTTGCTCCAGAATAAAGAAGTTTTTCATCCATTTTTTATCCTCTCCTTAAACTACAAGTTTTTTCCTTTATTTATATTCACTTTGATCTACCATGGTTTATATTGACAAGCCCAACTGTGTTTCTAAATTAGTGTTGCTCCCAAATTTAGAAGACTTGGTTTTTGGCTTCATATTTGACATCTGAGCACTTTTCTGACTGTCTAAAGAGAAAGAGAAAAGTTTGTCTACACCCCCACCCCCAAGGAAACATGAAAGAATTTAAAAGCCTAGAGCACCTGGTACTACAAATAGATTCCTAATGTACTAAACAAACAGTAATGATGAAAGGTGGAGTAAAAGCAAAAACTGCCTCTAGAACTTTTATTTTACATACTCTCCTAGTTTCTTTGTTTTAGCTCACAGTGAACATATTTCCTTTATAACTTTCTTGATGTGTTTTTTTCCTTTTTTAATGCCAATATCCACTTATTACAGAATATTCTAGAATCTCTAGAAAGAGAGGAGATAGCACTTACATTTAATCCACTATATTAAACAAAAAAGAGCCAATTTACCCATTTATTTTTTTAATTGAAGTATAATTGATTTACAATATTATATTCATTTTGAGTACACAACATAATGATTAAATATTTTTATAGATTATACTCCATTTAAGGTTATTATAAAATATTGGCTATATTCCTTGTGTTGTACAATATATCCTTGTAGCTTATTTACTTTATACATTTTAGTTTGTACCTCTTAATGCCTTAACCCTATCTTGCCCCTCCCCACTTCCCTTTCCCCACTGGTAACCACTAGTTTTCTATATCTGTGAGTCTGTTTCTGTTTTGTTATATTCATTAGTTTTAATTTTTAGATGCCACATCCACATGATAACATACAGTATTTGTCTATCTCCATCTGACTTATTTCACTAAGCATAATACCCTCCAGGTCTTTCCACGTTGTTGCAAATGGCAAAACCCCATTCTTTTTTATGACTGAGTTATATATATAATGGGATGTATATATATATATATATATATAACATATAATTTTAAAAGTTATATTGCATTGTATATATTATTCCATATATATGGGATACTGTATATATGTGTGTGTGTATATATATATATATATATATATATATATATATATATATTGCATCTTCTTTATCCATTCATCTGTTGATGGTTACTTAGGTTGCTTCTGTATCTTGGCTATTTTGAATAATGCTGCTGTGAACATTGGGGTACATGTATGTTTTTGAATTAGTGGGTTTGTTTTCTTTGGATATATACACAGGAGTGGAATTGCTGGGTTACATGGTAGTTCTGTTTTAGAGAAACCTCCATACTGTTTTCCATAGTGACTGCGTCAATTTACATCATTCCCACCAACAGTGTACAGGGTTGCCTTTACTTCACATCCTCACCAATATTTTTTTTGTTATTTTTGGCTGCATTGGGTCTTCGTTGCTGCGCACGGGCTTTTCTAGTTGTGGTGAGCAGGGGCTACTCTTCGCTGAGGTGTGCAGGCTTCTCATTGCGGGGGCTTCTCTTGTTGCAGAGCACAGGCTCTAGGTGTGCAGGCTTCAGTAGTTGTGGCTCTCAGCCTCTAGAGCACAGGCTCAGTAGTTGTGGTGCACGTGCTTAGTTGCTCCGTGGCATGTGGGATCTTCCTGGACCCATGGCTCGAACCCGTGTCCCCTGCATTGGCAGGCGGATTCTTAACCACTGCGCCACCAGGAAAGCCCACCAATGTTTGTTATTTGTGTTCTTTTTGATGATAACTGTTCTGACAGGTGTGAGGTGTCTTGTGGTTTTGATTTGCATTTCTCTAGTGACTAGTGATGTTGAGCATCTTTTTTGTGCCTGTTGGCCATCTGCATGTCCTTTTGGAAAAATATCTGTTCAGGACTTCTGCCCATTTTTTAATTGGGTTATTTTTTTTGATGTTGAGTTGTATGAGCTGTTTATATATTTCAGATATTAACCCCTTATTGTTCATATCACATTCAAATATTTTCTTCCATTCAGTAGGTAATCTTTTTGTTTTGTCAGTGGTTTCCTTTGCTGTGCAAAAGCTTTGAAGTGTAATAAGGTCTCATTTGTTTATTTTTGCTTTTGTTTCCTTTGCTTTAGGAGACAGATCCAAAAAAATATTGCATCTATTTATGTCAAAGTGTGTTCTGCTTTATGCTTTCTTCTAGGAGCTTTATGGTTTCTTCTAGGAGCTTTATGGTATCTGGTCTTACATTTAGGTCTCCAATCTATTTTGAGTTTATTTTTGTATATTGTATAAGAAAATGTTTTCATTTCATTCTTTTACATGTAGCTGTCCAGTTTTCCCAGCACCACCCACTGAAGAGAATGTCTTTTCCTCATTGTTTATTCTTGCCTCCTTTGTCATAGATTAATTGACCACAGTTGTGTGGGTTTATTTCTGGGCTCTCTATTCTGTTCCATTGATCTATGTGCCTGTTTTTGTGCCAGTGCCATACTGTTCTGATTACTGTAGCTTTGTAGTATAGTCTGAACTCTGGGGGCTTTATACCTCCAGTTTTGTACTTTTTTCTCAAAATTATTTTGGCTATTCAAGGAAATTTTTGATTCCATATAAATTTTAGGGTTATTTGTTCTAGTTCTGTGAAAAATGCCATGGTTATTTTGATAGGGATTGCATTAAGTCTGTAGATTGCTCTCAGCATTTTACCCATTTCTTATTGGCTCCCCCTTGTCTTTCCCCAGTTCTAAACTCCTTTCACTTACTTACAGCCCTAACCTTACTTCTCCTGAATCTCTGTTTAGAGATTACTTTAACTGAGAAATGGCATCCATCTCTGTAAAACTCCTTCAGCTTTCTTGCGAACTCAGAATTCCCAAGTGTCTTCACTCATCCTTCCTTCCTCCCATTTTTATTCAGAGGAAGAGATTTCTCTTGCCTTTTCCAAAGCTAACCATCTCTGTCTATGCCAATAATCTTGTGGAAATAAATTAAGACCAACCAAATTCAGAGCTTACTATAGTAAGGGAGTCAGTCACCATCAGTTGCATTTGGTAGAGGCTCAAAGTCAAACAGAGGAGGGGGAAAGCTTTACAGTGGAAAAAGGAAGTCTTCAGGTGTGCCCTTATTGGAAGCTGTTGGCCTGGGGATGCTGGAGGTGAGCTAACTTTGTTAGAAGTGAGGCATCCTATGTGATGGACTAAGGGAGCATATTTATCTCTCTCTGGTTGATTCTAAGTTGGAAGCATGGACAAAAATTAGAGAAGCTATCAATTATTAATCAAGTCCTGGTCATTTTGGTGGAAGAAATTATTGTTTGGCTTTGTGGATTGTCACTAGAGATGGTAGTCTCATTTTCTGTATGTCTGACCTATGCAGGCTGGATTCCTGGGCTAGTTATCATAGATAAGATGTTGGTTTTTTGCTCAGCTTGCTGCACTTTGTGGGTCTGAATTCTCTTTTTATATATGATCTGGCTTTTGTCCATTCATATATTCAATTTCTTGTACCCTTTTCATTGCCCACTTACAGAGACAGGCAATCTTCAAATCTTGTTCTTTCTCATTTCCTACTCTCAGCTTTGGCAGAGAGTCATTCCTATGATTTCACCTCTACCTCTCGTCAAGTGATTACAAAATCCCTAGCTCGGGCCATGATTCCTCTCTTGTCATCTTCTCTCCTTGTGCACCAACTAGTCTAGCTCTTTCTACCCACACAGTGTTAATGTAGAGCACTTAGAACCTTGCTTGATATCAGTTAGGCACTCACTACATACTGTTTTCTTTCTGTTTTGAGCCTTTACTCATTGTAAGAATATTTGCATTTTCCCAGGGACCTGGGCTGAGGTACCCCACCTGCATCTCACTCCTTTGCCCCCTTTCCACAAATTCAAGGCCATTTCATCTCTTTAATGGCAGATTTGGCCTCCTGCTGGTGCTATCAGCATTTCTATTTTTATGTTGTCCCATCAAAGATCAAAAACTCCCTGAGAACAAGGGTCACCATCTGTTTTTCTCTCTTTGTGTCTTATAATGTCTCATACATCAGGACTGAGCAAGCTACTCTTTTTTAATGGGCAATAATTTCCATGTAAAAACAATGTTGTTTTTAATACTGTTATAATACTATTTAGTATTATTTAACAATACACTGTTCATTGAGATAATATGTACTATCTTGATAAATTTATTATCCCCCCATGGTGTAATTCATTTTGTGAGAATAACTGGGGATCATGAGAGAAGAAACTGAAGGTTGTAGATTATATACTTAAAGATATGGAAGTGGGGTAGAAAAAGGAACCCGCTGAAGGATTCCTAAAATATAATAATCTAACACATATGTTTTCTAACTAGCATTGAATAAATAATGTTTAATAATAATTGGGAATGGAAGATAAATGCTGAATTTTAAATGAAAGAAAAATCTTCAAAAATTTAGATATAGATATTTTTATGCTTCTGAACTCTTTCATTTGAAATGTCACTTATTAACATCTTAATTTCACCACTGAGTGAAGTAAAATTCAAATTTCCTGAATTATGAGAGATTTGATTAGCCCAGTACCCAGGAAGTATTGTTTATATTCCCATAGTTAAAATCTAAAAGATTATTTTTTAAATAATGTTTTATCTTTAGCATTTAATGTTTAAAGGAGGAAATTCAAGAGAGTGTGATACTTCCTGATGGTCTATAATTACCACTTGGGAAGCAGCAGAAGCTAATTATTTCAGTTTTAATTTTAATGAAACTTAATATATGATTAACGATGTTGACATTTCCTGTTGCCAGGTTTTTTTTGCATAAACATTATTTGAATGTGGTATATATTTTTTAAAAAGTTCATTGAACCCTTCCAGGCACAGCCATATCTGATCATCATGAATGGCGTTGGGCACATAAAGCACAGCTGTCTTTTTCTTTTCCACAGATAGCCTGTTTCAGCTGCCTTTGCAGGAAGGACATCTCACAGTAATAGTGAAGAGCCCAGCCCTTAACCTGAGGCAAGGGGAACACTGACAAAGGGAGAGGGGAGATAAATAAAAAGAAAACCTAGCTGGATGTGCCTAATGGATATTTTTATATTTTGTTTATAGAACTGTAATTAGAAAAACTTCGTAATTGGAACTTTCAATTAAAGTAATTGCCATGAGTACAAAGAGTATATGGAGAAAAACAAAGTTTTAAAAGAAAAACCTGCTGAATAATTCACTGGAACTCAGCTTCCAAAGTTGCAAAACTTTTGAAATTCAGAGCAGCTTGAACATTTAGAAAGCATCACTGAAGAATGAGGTCATATTACAGAGTAGGAACTTTGAACTGTGAATCTTAAAGAAAAGGCTGCTGCAAGCAATCAAAGAGTCTGAAATTAAACCTCACCTGCATGCTCTAAGCTAGTTTTCAGATGTTATTCATACTCAATGTAGCAGTGTGTTTGGACCACTAAAATTAGGTTCAAAAGACCCGGGGTCAGTCCCGTTTCTGCCCCTTCAACGAAAGCAGGTCCCTAAATGAAGCCTTAGTATTCTCATTTATAAACTGATGACAACTCTTCTTCCAGGCTGTTGTGACATGAAAGTCAGTTAATATATATGTAGAAAATGGCAAGCCGCTTTACCAAGTGAAGCATTATATAGTTCACTTATTTTTTGAGTCACATTCACAAAGACAGATAGTATCCAGTGCCAGAAATATCTTTTTTTGGTATAAACCACATCTGGTGAGGCTTTGACTTTTAGAAAAATAAAATAAAATAGAAATTGTAGTTTGCCAAAGCCATACAAGCCATTGAGACGTTTCAGAGCCCTGGTAGCAAAGGTCGAGGTGCAGTTGTGTGTGTGATGTGCAAGAGTGTGCATAGGCTTAGCATCCAAGAAACCTGAGTATGCATCTACATTTGGCCACCCACTATGCCATCTTGGTCACTTAACCTGCCTGTGTCATCTGTAAAGTGATAGTGATGATAATAGTACATATACCATAGAGTTTTATAAAAAGTAAATGAATTAAAATGTGCGACTTGGTTGACAAACAGGGAGAGACCTCTACAGTAGGTTGAAGATCTCTTCCCTCAAGATTAATCTACAAAACTCATCATCTTAGATTTACCTCAGTCAACTTTGCTTGTTTTATTGCTCCCATATCTCCAAGTTATTCCATTAGATTCTTGCCTTTTTAAGCAACTGTTTATGCAATTGAAAAACTAATATATACAGATGACAAAAATATAAAAATGCAGAGTCTTAACAATGAAGCATAATCTCCCTCTTATTGCAGACCCTGGATCTCCTTGCTCAGGGGCAAACACTGCTGCCATGTTTTTGTATATCTTTCCAGAATTATGATTTTATATACACCTATGTGTGTATATGTATATATTCATATATATACATATATTTATGAATGTTGTATATATCTGTATAACTCTCCCTTTTTCTCACAAATGGGAGCGTATAGAGATGGTTTTGCATCTTGTTTTTGTGCTTTAAACAGTTTTTTTCTGGACCTCTTTACATATTAAGATATATAATAGATCCATGGCTGCATAGCATTCATTATATGGGTATATAGTTAATGTAATCAGTTCTTTATTGATTTAATGGACATTTATGTTCTTTGGGGGTTTTGTTATTTTAATAAGCAGTGCCACAATGGATATGTGTGTGTGTGTGTGTGTGTATATATATATATATATATATATATATATATATATATATATATATTAAGCATATGTAGGAGGATATCTTTAAATTCCTAGAAATGGAATTGTTAGGTCACAGGGTATATGTATTTTAAATTTGGATAGGCAGTACAAATTGTATTACAAAGGGTCTGTATCATTAAGATGTAAGATTACTTGTTTTATCCACTCTTTTTTTGTTATCAAATGATTATATTTATTTCTTTTCTTTTTGTTTTATTGGAGCATAATTGCTTTACAGTGTTGTGTGTTAGTTTCTGCCACAGAGTGAAGTGAATCAGCCATATGCATACACACATCCCCTCCCTCTTGAACCTCCCCCTCCCATCCCAACACCTAGGCCATCACAGAGCACTGGGCTGAGCTCCCTTTGCTATACAGCATGTTCCCACTAGCTATCTATTTTACCCATGATAGTATATTTATGTCAAATCCAATCTCCCAATTCATCCCACCCTGCCCTGCCAGCCTGTGTCCACACATCAGTTCTGTATGTCTGCATTTCTATTCCTACCCTGCAAATAGGTTCATCAGTACCATTTTTCTAGATTTCACATATATGCATCAATATACGACATTTGTTTATCTTTTCTGACTTACTTCACTCTGTATGACAGATTCTAAGTCCATCTACATCTCTACAAATGACCTAATTTCATTTCTTTTTATGACTGAGTAATACTCCATTATATATATGTACAACATCTTCTTTATCCATTCATCTGTCAATGGATATTTACGTAGCTTCCATGTCCTGGCTATTGTAAATGGTGCTGCAATGAATATTGGGGTACATGTGTTTTTTTTTTTTGAATTTTATTTTAATTTTTTATGCAGCAGGTTCTTATTAGTTATCCATTTTATACATATTTGTGTATATATGTCAATCCCAATCTCCCAATTCATCACACCACCACCACCCACTGCAACTTTCTGCCCTTGGTGTCCATACGTTTGTTCTTTACATCTTTGTCTCTATTTCTGCCCTGCAAACCGGTTCATCTGTACTATTTTTCTAGGTTCCACATATATGCGTTAATATACAGTATTTGTTTTTCTCTTTCTGACTTACTTCACTCTGTATGACAGTCTCTAGATCCATCCACATCTCTACAAATGACCCAATTTCGTTCCTTTCTATTGCTGAGTAATATTCCATTGTATATATGTACCACATCTTCTTTATCTATTCGTCTGTCAATGGGCATTTAGGTTACTTCCATGGCCTGGCTATTGTAAATAGTGCTGCAGTGAACATTAGGGTGCATGTTTTTTGAATTATGGTTTCTCTGGGTATATGTCCCGCAGTGGGATTGCTGGATCATATGGTAATTCTATTTTTAGTTTCTTAAGGAACCTCCATATGTTCTCCATAGTGGCTGTATCAATTTACATTCCCACCAACAGTGCAAGAGGGTTCCCTTTTCTCCACACCCTCTCCAACATTTGTTGTTTGTAGATTTTCTGATGATGCCCATTCTAACTGGTGTGAGGTGATACCTGATTGTAGTTTTGATTTGCATTTCTCTAATAATTAGTGATGTTGAGCAGATTTTCATGAGCTTCTTGGCCACCTGTATGTCTTCTTTGGAGAAATGTCTATTTAGGTCTTCTGCCCATTTTTTGGTTGGGTTGTTTGTTTCTGTGATATTGAGCTGCATGAGCTGTTTATATATTTTGGAGATTAATCCTTTTCCGTTGATTCGTTTGCAAATATTTTCTCCCATTCTGAGGGCTGTCTTTTCACCTTGTTTGTAGTTTTCTTTGCTTTGCAAAAGCCTTTAAGTTTCATTAGGTCCCATTTGTTTATTTTTGTTTTTATTTCCATTACTCTAGGAGGTGGATCATAAAAGATCTTGCTGTGATGTATGTCAACGAGTGTTCTTCCTATGCTTTCCTCGAAGACTTTTATAGTGTCCAGTCTTACATTTAGGTCTCTAATCCATTTTTAGTTTATTTTATTAGGGAGTGTTCTAATTTCATTCTTTTACATGTAGCTGTCCAGTTTTCCCAGCACCACTTATTGAAGAGACTGTCTTTTCTCCATTGTATATCCTTGCCACATTTGTCATAGATTAGTTGACCATATGTGCATGGGTTTATCTCTGGGCTATCTATCCTGTTCCATTGATCTATATTTCTGTTTTTGTGCCAGTATCATACTGTCTTGATTACTGTAGCTTTGTAGTATAGTCTGAAGTCAGCGAGTCTGATTCCTCCAGCTCCGTTTTTTTCCCTCAAGACTTCTTTGGCTATTCTGGGTCTTTTGTGTCTCCATACAAATTTTAAGATTTTTTGTTCTAGTTCTGTAAAAAATGCCATTGGTAATTTGATAGGGATTGCATTGAATCTGTAGATTGCTTTGGGTAATATAGTCATTTTCACAATATTGATTCTTCCAATCCAAGAACATGGTATATCTCTCCATCTGTTTGTATCATCATTAATTTCTTTCAGCAGCATCTTATAATTTCCTGCATACAGGTCTCCTGTCTCCCTAGGTAGATTTATTCCTAGGTATTTTATTCTTTTTGTTGCAGTGGTAAATGGGAGCATTTCCTTAATTTCTCTTTCAGATTTTTCATCATTAGTGTATAGGAATGCAAGAGATTTCCGTGCATTAATTTTGTATCCTGCTACTTTACCAAATTCATTGATTAGCTGTAGTAATTTTCTGGTGGCATCTTTAGGATTATCTGTGTATAGTATCATGTCATCTGAAAACAGTAACAGTTTTACTTCTTCTTTTCCAATTTGTATTCTTCTTTTATCTCTTTTTCTTCTCTGATTGCCATGGCTAGGACTTGCAAAATTATGTTGAATAATAGTGGCGAGAGTGAACATCCTTGTCTTATTCCTGATCTTAGAGGAAATGCTTTCAGTTTTTCACCATTGAGAATGATGTTTGCTGTGTGTTTGTCATATATAGCCTTTATTATTGTTGAGGTAGGTTCCCTCTATATGCCCACTTTCTAGAGAATTTTTAATCATAAATGGGTGTTGAATTATGACAAAAGCTTTTTCTGCATCTGTTGAGATGATCATATGGTTTTTCTTCTTCAATTTGTTAATATGGTGTATCACATTGACTGATTTGCATATATTGAAGAATCCTTGAATCCCTGGGATAAATCCCATTTCATCATAGTGAATGATCCTTTTAAACTGTTGTTGGGGTATGTTTGCTAGTATTTTGTTGAGGATTTCTGCATCTATATTTATCAGTGATATTAGCCTGTAATTTTCTTTTTTTGTAGTATCTTTGTCTGCTTTTGGTATCACGGTGATGGTGGTCTCATAGAATGAGTTTGGGAGTCTTCCTTCCTCTGCAGTTTCTTGGAAGAGTTTGAGAAAGATGGGTGTTAGCTCTTCTCTAAATGTTTGATAGAATTTATCTGTGAAGCTATCTGGTCCTGGGCTTTTGTTTGTTAGAAGATTTTTCTTTTTTATTTTTTTGCTGTATGCGGGCCTCTCACTGTTGTGGCCTCTCCCATTGCGGAGCACAGGCTCCGGACATGCAGTCTCAGCGGCCATGGCTCATGGGCTCAGCCGCTCTGTGGCATGTGGTATCTTCCCAGACCGGGGCACAAACCCATGTCCCCTGCATTGGCAGGCGGATTCTCAGCCACTGCGCCACCAGGGAAGCCCTATTGGAAGATTTTTAATCACAGTGTCGATTTCATTACTTGTGATTGGTCTGTTCATATTTTCTATTTCTTCCTGGTTCTGTCTTGGAAGGTTATACCTTTCTAAGAATTTGTCCATTTCTTCCAGGTTGTCCATTTTATTGGCATAGAGTTGCATGTAGTAGTCTCTTAGGATGCTTTGTATTTCTGTGGTGTCTGTTTTAACTTCTCCTTTTTCATTTCTAATTTTATTGATTTGAGTCCCTCCCTCTTTTTCTTGACGAGTCTGGGTGATGGTTTATGATTTTTTTTTATATTCTCAAAGAACTATCTTTTAGTTTTATTGATCTTTGCTATTCTTTTTGTGTTTCTATTTTATTTATTTCTGCTCTGATCTTTATGATTTCTTTCCTTCTGCTAACTTTCGGGGGGTTTTTTTGTTCTTTCTCTGATTGCTTTAGGTGTAAGGTTAGATTGTTTATTTGAGATTTTTCTTATTTCTTGAGGTAGGCTTGTATTGCTATAAACTTCCCTCTTAGAACTGCTTTTGCTGCATCCCATAGGTTTTGGGTTGTTGCGTTTTCATTGTAATTTGTCTCTAGGTATTTTTTGATTTCCTCTTTGATTTCTTCAGTGACCTCTTGGTTATTTAGTTACATATTGTTTAGCCTCCATGTGTTTGTGTTTATTACATTTTTTTCCCTGTAATTGATTTCTAATCTCATAGCACTGTGGTCAGAAAAGATACTTGATATGATTTCAATTTTCTTAAGTTTTCTGAGGCTTGATTTGTGACCCAAGGTGTGATCTATCCTGGAGAATGTTCTGCGTGCACTTGAGAAGAAAGTGTTATCTGCTGTTTTTGAATGGAATGTCCTATAAATCTGAATTAAATCTGTCTGGTCTATTGTGTCATTTAAAGCTTGTGTTTCACTATTAATTTTCTGTTTGGATGATCTGTCCATTGGTGTAAGTGAGGTGTTAAAGTCCCCCACTATTATTGTGTTACTGTTGATTTCCTCTTTTATAGCTGTTAGTATTAGTCTAATGTATTGAGGTGCTCCTATGTTGGGTGCATATATATTTATAATTGTTATATCTT
The DNA here is from genome assembly GCF_000442215.2 of Lipotes vexillifer. NCBI lineage: Eukaryota > Metazoa > Chordata > Mammalia > Artiodactyla > Lipotidae > Lipotes > Lipotes vexillifer. The sequence goes on along the minus strand of NW_006789458.1, from coordinate 1,808,149 downwards.
CTTCTTGGATTGATCCCTTGATCATTATGTAGTGACTTCCTTGTCTCTTTTAACATTCTTTATTTTAAAGTCTATTTTATCTGATATGAGTATTGCTACTCCAAGTTTCTTTTGATTTACATTTGCATGGAATATCTTTTTCCATCTCCTCACTTTCAGTCTGTATGTGTCCCTAGGTCTGAAGTGGGTCTCTTATAGACAGCAATATATATAGGTCTTGTTTTTGTATCCATTCAGTGAGCCTGTGTCTTTGGGTTGGAGCATTTTATACATTCACGTTTAAGGTAATTATTGATATGTATGTTCCTGTTACCATTTTCTTAATAGCTTTGGGTTTGTTTTTGTAGGTCCTTTTTTTCTCTTGTGTTTCCAACTTAGAGAAGTTCCTTTAGCATGTGTTGTAGAGCTGATTTGGTGGTGCTGAATTCTGTTAGGTTTTGCTTGTCTGTAAAGATTTTGATTTCTCCGTCAAATGTGAATGAGATTCTTGCTGGGTAGAGTAATCTTGGTTGTAGGTTCTTCCCTTTCATCACTTTAAGTATATCATGCCACTCCCTTCTGGCTTGTAGTGTTTCTGCTGAGAAATCAGCTGTTAACCTTATGGGAGTCCCCTTGTATGTTATTTGTCATTTTTCCCTTGTTGCTTTCAATAATTCTTCTATGCCTTTAATTTTTGTCAGTTTGATTACTGTGTGTCTTGGTGTGCTTCTCCTTAGGTTTATCCTGCCTGGGTATCAGTGTGCTTCCTGGACTTGGGTGGCTGTTTCCTTTCCCATGTTAGGGAAGTTTTCGATTATAATATCTTCAAATATTTTCTCCCTCTTCAAATGTTTTCTCTCTCTCTTCTCCTCCTGGGACCCCTATAATGCAAATGTTGTTATGTTTAATGTTTTCCCAGAGGTCTCTTAGGCTGTCTTCATTCCTTTTCATTCTTTTTTCTTTATTCTGTTCCGTGGCAGTGAATTGCACCATTCTGTCTTCCAGGTCACTTATCTGTTCTTCTGCTTCAGTTATTCTGCTACTGATTCCTTTTAGTGTATTTTTCATTTCAGTTATTGTATTGTTCATCTCTCTCTGTTCTTTAATTCTTCTAGGTGTTTGTTCTTTAATTCTTCTAGGTCTTTGTTAAACATTTTTTGCATCTGCTCGATCTTTGCCTCTATTCTTTTTCCAAGGTCCTGTATCATCTTCACTATCATTATTCTGAGTTCTTTTTCTGGAAGGTTGCCTATCTCCACTTCATTTTGTTGTTTTTCTGGGGTTTTCTCTTGTTCCTTCATCTGGTACATAGCCCTGTCCCTTTTCATCTTGTGTATCTTTCTGTGAATGTGGTTTTTGTTCCACAGGCTGCAGGATTGTAGTTCTTGCTTCTGCTGTCTGCCCTCTGGTGGATGAGGCTATGTAAGAGGCTTGTGCAAGTTTCCTGATGGGAGGGACTGGTGGTGGGTAGAGCTGGGTGTTCCTGTGGCGGGAGGACCTCAGGAAAACTTTAATCTGCTTGTTTGCTGATGTGTGGGGCTGGGCTCCCTCCCTGTTGGCTGTCTGGCCTGTCATGACCCAACACCAGAGCCCATCTGGCTCTTTGGTGGGACCAATGGAGGACTCTGGGAAGGCCCACGCCAAGGAGTACCCCCAGAAACTTCCACTGCCAGTGTCCCCTCCCCCACGGTGAGCCACAGCCACCACCCACCTCCGCAGGAGACCCTCCAGCACAAGCAGGTAAGTCTGGTTCAGTCTCCTATGGGGTAACTGCTCCTTCCCCTGGGTCCCAATGTACACACTACTTTGTGTGTGCCCTCCAAGAGTGGAGTCCCCATTTCCCGCAGTCCTGTCAAAGTCCTGCAATCAAACCTGCTAGGCTTCAAAGTCTGAATCTCTATGAATTCCTCTTCCCATCGCCAGACCCCCAGGTTGGGAAGCCTGACATGGGGCTCAGAACCTTCACTCCAGTGGCTGGACTTCTGTGGTATAAGTGTTCTCCAGTTTGTGAGTAACCCACCCAGCTGTTGTGGGATTTGATTTTATTATGATTGTGCCCCTCCTACCATCTCATTATGACTTCTCCTTTGTCTTTGTATGTGGGGTACCTTTTTTGGTGAATTCCAGTGTCTTCCTGTCGATGATTGTTCAGCAGTTAGTCGTGATTCCGGTGCTCTCGCAGGAGGGAGTGAGCGCACATCCTTCTACTCTGGCATCTTGAGCCAGTCTCCACATATGTCTTTTTAAATTATGGTTTATTCATTCTTTTTTTTTATATAAATTTATTTATTTATTTATTTTTGGCTGCATTCAGTCTTTGTTGCTTCACACAGGCTTTCTCTAGTTGTGGTGAGCAGGGGCTACTCTTCGTTGTGGTGCACAGGCTTCTCATTGCGGTGGCTTCTCTTATTGAGGAGCATGGGCTCTAGGCATGCAGGCTTCAGTAGTTGTGGCATGTGGGCTCAGTAGTTGTAGCTCACGGGCTGTAGAGCGCAGGCTCAGTAGTTGTGGCACATGGGCTTGGTTGCTCTGTGGCATGTGGGATCTTCCCCAACCAGGACACGCACCTGTGTCTCCTGCATTGGCAGGCGGATTCTTAACCACTGCGCCACCAGGGAAGCCCCAGTTTATCCATTCTTGCCAACATTGTGTATTACCAAATTCTTTATCTTTGCCAATCTGATCAAGTAAAAAAGAGTGATATTTATTATCTTTTTTAAAATTATGAGTTAGGTTGAAAATCTTTACCCATGTTTATGAACCATGTCTGTTTCTTATCCATGATTTGACTGTTCATGTTTTTTGTATAGCATAATTAGGTAAAGTGTGGCTTGATAGAGGACCCAGTAAAACATAGCAAAATATCTGAGACCAATGCAGTAATCATCATAATAATAGTAATAGTAACAAAATAAATGACATCACTTACAGAACAGATATATTTTATCAGAGAGTTGTAATGAGATTTTTGGTCCTTTCTTTCTCATCAAATTAGAAATAACAGGTTGTAGGACATATTCTCAAATAACTCTTGTGTTTTACTTTTATAGAATGTTGAAAATTGATCATGTTTTTATCTGTAAGATGAACTCTCACTGTGACCTCTTTGCTTCAATAACCATGACATTTACTACATGAGATGAACCAGGCTTGTCCCTTGTTATAAGTGAAGTACTTTATTCTGAGCACTCTTTTAGAAATATTGCAGTCTGGGATATTAGGTTATCTAGCTGTTAGGCAGATGCTTTCTTGTTTGTAGCATGCAGTTCTCAGTGATGGTATTTACTAGTAACTGAGGGTGGAGTCAGCTATTCTATTTTCATTTGATTGTCTCATTATCCTTGTAGTCAGTTCTTGTCACAGAAAGGACTTAGAACTACATTTACAGCTCGTAGTGGACCATGACTACTGTCACTATTTGTGACCCTCCACAAATGACTGGTTTTAGATATTATCTGTTTTTTTTATTGCAGTTATCACTTCTTATATACCAAAATATGCCAGCTACTATGTAAGGTATTTAATGTTATCTCACTGACCCTTACACTAAAGCAGATGTTATTATCCTTACTTTACAGGTGAAATGATAGGTTCAAAATCATTAAATAATCAACCCATCTAGTAAGGGGTCAAGCTGGGTTCAAATCCAGGTCTTGCTTACTCTTTTCTTATTCTTAGCTCCAAGGGCCAGGTTAGGGCTGCTATAGTAAGGGCTGCCCACCTAAGTGGGGAGCAGTGCCATGACATTCGCATACCTTGTCCAACCCCTCCACAGTATGGGTGAGCTTGTGTAGCTGTTTCCTCCAGTGCCCTGCTTGCTATCAGCCTCTGCCTCCGTACTTTGCCCTTGTTTTATCCAATAACATGAGTATCTTCCATCACTAGACTTCAGCTGTTGATGCAGACCCACCTTTATTTTCTGCACAAACTGGAATGGGGTGGCAGTGTTTAGATTAAGAGTTATGACAACAGACTAAATATCTTGTTCCCTAGCAATGAGCCCCAGGATGACATGTAAATTCTGAATCGCTACAGTCTCTCACAACGCTTGCCCGCCTAATTCTGTGTCCCAGCCCATAGCTCTGGGCTTCCCTCTCTGGATTTCCCTACCCCAGAACTATCCCCTAAGCAGGCCCTGGTCTTCTCCTGCCCCCTTTCTCCCAGAAGACCCTGGTCCTGAGGTCTCAGCGTGCTTCCTCCAGGACCCATAGTAGGCTTCATATAGAGGATGGGCACTTTCAGGGAACATATTGCTGACTGCTGAAACCTCTCCATTAATTTCACTCCTGAAAAAAAATCTGCTTCTGAATTTTGCAAAGATTTAAGGTATAAATCCTTGTACTGCATGTTTTTAACAAAATTCTGGCTTGGGTCAGGAATTATTTTTCTACACAATATAGAGACTGACTTTCTTGAGGACCTGAGAGAGTTCTGCACAAACTTCTGATATGCATGAGATTCAAGTCCCCTGCCTGCCATCTCTTGACATCCCCTCCTTTACCAGTTTCCATGCTGTGATGTCAGTCTAAATGTCTTCCTGGGACCTAAAAGCAGTACACTTTCCTGGGCCTTAGTGTCTTCCTACCTTTTGCTTCCTTTCCTGGGCACAGCCTTCCTTCTTGTCTCCATTTCTTGGGTTTCACCTAAGGCCACCCCTCCTGCAGGAAGTTTGCCCTGGCCACCTGGGTCTGCTAGGTTACATCCTGAGTGAACCTACAATGCCCAGAGCTGACTACTCCTATATAATACTCATTATCTACTGATAAATACCAAATATTAATTTATCCAATCTCCACAGGAGGCTTATTTTACAAAATTAGCATCTCGAAGTCACTGAAAATCCCTATTAGCCAAGTGAACTATAAACATCAGTTTAACTTAGTCTATAGTGTTGTGCTGAGCTCTTTTATATAAAAGCTTTTGTGAGTTTGATTGTCTTTTTTTTGTACTGTTATATTTTAGAAAAGGGTTAGGAGCCATAGCTAAGAGAGGGACTCTTCCCCCAACTCCTCCTATACCCAGCCCCACCTAGTTTTAACATATTGGAAATATAGGACACAGTGCATTCTAGAGTTCCAAAAGTATTAACACCAAGTATCTCTGTAAGTATTCTTAGATGAATGAATATTGACTTTGGACTTTGGTTCATGATAAAAAATTAATGAAAGTTGAGTCAAGTGGTGTTTTTAAAAATGTAAGACACTCCCAATTTATGTGTAAGTCAATCTAGCCTGAAAGTATGATATTAAAGGATGACTACATTGCTTCCTGTCTATTGTGTCTCTTTTCAGATTCAGGAATTAATAATTATAGCCTCAGAGGTCTCAATTTTTATTCTCTCTTGGGAGTCAGGGGATATTAAAAGCTCCCCTTCAGAGAACACTCTCCTTTTTGGCAGTTCTATGACAGGCTAGTTAGGATGAAACTTCTCAAGCGTGTGCTTTATTATTTTTTTCTGATTGGTGTTTTTGGTCCTTACTACAAATCTGGTAAAGAAGGGAGCAGTGACATTTGTCCTTTGAATACATAGTCACCAAATTTTCATTCCATGTTTAATCCCAAGGATGTCATGGAGTGCCCACTTGAGATACCAAGTCTTAAATCACTGCACATTTATCTCTCTTTTCTTCTAGACTCTAAGCTTTTTGGAATGTGAACTCTGTCTTCTGAATATTTACATTTTTGGCAAATAGCACAGTGCTGGTACCTATCAAATGTCCAAGTTCTGAGGATGGAAGGAGAGAAGAAATGCAATGCTGAGATAACATATTTGGCCCAGTGCCTTAAACACAGTTGGTGCTCACATAAGTGTTAATTCCTGATAAAGTAGATAAATGGAAGAAAAAACAAGCAATATGGGAGAGCAAAAGGAGACCTAGACCAGAGAAAGAAAAGCTTTCAGTCTCCACTGAACTTGCTGAATAAACTTGAGAAAGTCACTTAATTCTTTCAGGTTTCTATTTTTCCATCTGTAAAATGGGGATATCATCTAACATGACTTCCAAAATCTTCTCTTCCTCTAGCAATTATATGCGCCTATGAAATCTTTTGGCAAAGATTGATATAGTTGATCATATATTTCATTAACATGTATGAAAAATGCCCAAATATTGGGTTGGCCAAAAAGTTCACTCAGGTTTTTCCATAATATGTTATGGAAAAATCCAAACGAACTTCTTGGCCAACCCAATATATCCACAGAATTTTTAAACTTTTAGGATTATCTGCCAAAGTTCAATTGATTATTATTTTTTTCAATTGGCCAAATATTTAATGGCCTACTTTGTGTAAGGACTGTGCTAACACTGAAGATACAAAGAGGAATTATCTGTTTTTAACACCAAGAGTATTGTGAGAGGTGGACAAGTTAAGAAATAAGTGCACTGGGGCATAAAAATGCTAACATGAGCGATGCCCTTCCTGTTAAGAAGTCACAGAAAGGAGCAGCTAACTATGGAGGAATGACAGAGCAAGTAATTGAGTTTAAACAATTCCAGGCTTTCCAAATAAGGGCCACAGCATGTGGAGAGATTTGAAGATAAAACCTAAATGTCCATTGACAGATGAATGGATAAAGAAGATGTGATACATGTATACAGTAGAATATTACTCAGTCATTAAAAAGAATGAAATAATGCCATTTGCAGCAACATAGATGGACCTGTAGGTTATCATACTAAGCAAAGTACGTCAGACAAGTATCACATATCGCTTATATGCGGAATCAAAAAATGATACAAATGAACTTATTTACAAAACAGAAACAGATTCATAGACTTAGAGAATGAATTTATGGTTACTAAGGGGGAAGGGTGGTGGGGAGGGATAGATTGGGAGTTTGGGATTGACATGTACACACTGCTGTAGTTAAAATAGATAACTGACGAGGACTGCTGTATAGCACAGGGAACTCTGCTCAATATTCTGTAGTAACCTAAATGGGAAAAGAATTTGAAAAAGAATAGATACATGTATATGTATAACTGAATCACTTTGCTGTATACCTGAAACTAACACAACATTGTTAATCAACTGTGCTCCAATATAAAGTAAAAATTTTTTTTAAAAATTCATGACTTTGGGGCTTCCCTGGTGGCGCAGTGGTTGAGAGTCCGCCTGCCAATGCAGGGGACACGGGTTCGTGCCCTGGTCCGGGAAGATCCCACATGCCGCGGAGTGGCTGGGCCCGTGGGCCATGGCCGCTGAGCCTGCACGTCCGGAGCCTGTGCTCTGCAACGGGAGAGGCCACAACAGTGAGAGGCCCACGTACCGCAAAAAAAACATGACTTTGTCACTGAAGAGCAAGCATTTGGTTCTGTATGACTGGAGTACAGAATGAAAGCGAGGGAGAGGAGGGGATGAGACAGATAAGACTGTGTCCACCATGTGGAGGTCATATGCGCCATGACTAGGAATTTGGACTTTATTATGAAACTAATTGGGATCGGTTTAATGTTAACAAGCAAATAGACATGACTACATTTGCTTTCTGGGGGGGAAATGTTAATATGTCCAATGAGTAATCGATTTTTACTCAAAGCATGATCCTAGATGCCTTAGAGTCCCCCTGGGTGCTTGTTAAAATGCATATTCCTAGGTTGGAATCTAATCCTATAGAATCAATTTCTGTGGGTTTGACTTGGAAACTGACATTTAAAGAAAAACCCTCTTACAACATATGCTGCTTAAAGTGTAGGAACCACTGGCCACATAAATCGAGAGTAAATGGCAGGGAACTCAGAAGAACACAGATTTTGGAGTCAGATAAACCTTGAATCTCAGCTCCGTCACTTAGTAGTTGTCTTATCACAGCCAAGTTACTTAGCATCTCTGAGGCTGATGTTTTTCCTTCTATAAATGGGTTTAAAAGTACCTACTTTATAGGGTTTCAGTCAAGAATAGCTGAAATAACATATGTCAAGCACTAACGTGTTTGGAGGCATATTGGAATCACCTGGAAAAGTTATTCAAACTCTGTGCTCTCTAAGATTCTGGCATGGATTATAAAGGATTCAAGAAACTCCCTAGATGATTTTGGTTAGTAACCAATAGGAATCACACAGAATATATTAGCTCTCCTTTCCCTAAGGTGGTGACAGTGAAGGTATAAAAATGGGAAAATTTAAGAGATTTTTAGAAGAGACAATATCCAGGTTTCAGAGGAATTGTCTAAGTGATTCTTAAGTTTTTAGTGTGAATGGCTGGTGGTGCCCAAACACAGCTGGAGAATGCAGTTCTGTTTTGAACATGGTGGTGTCTATGGGTCATCTAAGTGGAGATGTTTAGAAACCGGTGCTCACTAGTGGACAAAGGCCTCAGGAAAAAGCCTGGGGAGGTAATAAAGAGCAGGCTATCGGTGGTGGCATGACCCCCCAGGGATGGGATGGAGGATAAAGATGGGCCTCATGGCTCACCTCCATGTTAACACTGAAGTTTTCAGAAAAATATCAAGTTAACAAAATTGAAAAGAAATGAGAGTAGGAAGAGAAACAGGAGAGGGTTTCATTTTAGAAACAAACAAAAGAGAGACTGTCCCACAGTGAAATCAAGTAAAACTGAAAGTTTCTTTAAAGCAGGAAACTTGTCTTTCCAATGCTGGGTGCTCAAGTCATGGTAGTTGGTCACCTGGTGTATTGATTCAATAGAAACATTGGTGTCTTTGAGTTTATACTTGTACCTGAAATACCTCATGAAGCTTCAGAGGCAGAAACTGGTTGTTTACTGCTCCTTGAGTGGGAAGAATACATCCAAGCATCTCTTGTTCTTGAGAACTATTTTATACAAAGAGTTGATATTGGTAATCTAGAGAAGTCTGTGTCCTCTGGAGAATCAAAATGATTGTTTTTAGTAAAATATCAAGACCCACTCCTAATGATTTCCTCTTTAGTTAGTTATTAATGATGGAGTAGTCACTTACATCTTTATTCCTTGATAAATTTTTACTGAGGGAAGGCATCCTTCTATGGAGTAGTAACATTTGGGGATAAAGGAATTTACATTAGGAAAGTTAAAATTCTGAGTATGTGAACTCCATATAGTGGTTTATAACAATTGTAGTACATGTTAAAACTCATCACTTTGCAATTCTAAGGATGATGTTCTTTTGCCTCCCATTAAATTTGAAATATGTAGCTTTAATGAGCATTTTCAATGAGTCAGCATATTTGAAATCCCCTATCTTGAGTTTTATTATTCTGAGTTAATTCATTTAAAACTGATAACATATACTGAGAGATTGTTAGACATCGTGCTGTTCAAGTGCTAAAACAAAGAATTACAACTCACTATATTTCAAGTTTGAAATAGTAGATACTAAAGAAGTCTAATTTATGTTGTCAGGAGATTATTTGATTCACTCACTTATTTACTCAAGAACTACTTATAAAGTAAATGAGCTATGTGCAGTCATATTTTTTTAAAAAACTTGTCTCCAAAATATACAAACAGCTCATATAGCTCAATATCCAAAAAAACAAACAACCCAAATAAAAAAATGGGCAGAAGACCTAAATGGACACTTCTCCAAGGAAGACATACAGATGGCCAAAAGGCAGATGGAAAGATGCTCAACATCACTAATTATTAGAGAAATGCAAATGAAAACTACAATGAGGTATCACCTCACACTGGTCAGAATGGCCATCATCAAAAAGTCCACAAACAATAAATGCTGGAGAAGGTATGGAGAAAAGGAAACCCTCCTACACTGTTGGTGGGAATGTAAATTGGATGTAAAGCCGCTATGGAGAACAATATGGAGATTTCTTAAAAAACTAAAAATAGAGCTACCATATAATCCAGCAATCCCACTACTGGGCATATACCCAGAGAAAACCATACTTCGTAAAGATATATGCACCCAATTCATTGGAGCAATGTTTACAATAGCCAAGACACGGAAGCAACCTAAATGTCCATGACAGAGAAATGGGTAAAGATGTGGTACGTATATACAATGGAATGGTACTCAGACATAAAAAAGAATGAAACAATGCCATTTGCAGCAACATGGGTACACATAGAGATTATCATACTAAGTGAAGTAAGTCAGAGAAAGACAAATATCATATGGTATTGCTTATATGTGGAATCTAAAAAAAATGATACAAATGAACTTATTTACAAGACAGAAAGAGACTCACAGACATAGAAAACAAACTTATGGTAACCGAAGGGGGTGGGGGGGGAAGGATAAATTTAGGAGGTTGGAATTAACATATATATACTACTATATATGAAATAGATAACCAACAGGAACCTACTGTATAGCACAGGGAACTATACTCAATATTTTGTAATAACCTATATGGGAAAAGAATCTGAAAAGGAATATATATATATATATATATATATATATATATATATATATAAAACTGAATCACTGTGCTATGCACCTGAAACTAACATGATATTGTAAGTCAACTGTATTTCAATAATAAAGAAAAAGAAATGTTGAAAACCTTTATTAATTAAAAAAAAAGTTGTATAAAAGATGGAAAGAGATACCTAATAACGAAAAGAGAATATAAGCAAATGTCACTTGTTTTAATTGTGCAAAATTTTAAGCAGAGGATGAACTGTACTTTTTAGTTTTGTTATTTTTTTCCCCAAGCTAGAATAAGGGATGGGGAAGGATCTAACATTAATCTAACATTGGTGCATGTCAGGGAGTGTAAATAAACAGTATATTTCCCAATGGGATTAGGCTGAGAGAAGTCAAGGAACTTATCCACACACAAACAGGGGATGGCTACCCAGCAGGACTCCAGTCCCTGACCCTTAGGACTCCAGAACCACCCCATGATTCTAGCCCAGGGAAGACCAGTTTTGAGCTACCACAGTCTTATCCCTAGTTTGCAGATACTTAGCGGATGGTTTTGTCTTTCAGAAACCAGTAAAAATCCTTTCCAGCAACACTTTTGAAAAAGCAGGGCATGAACAATATGAGTAATTTGATTTCTGATCAAAAATGCTTTATGACTATAATGACTTTTCTGGCTTACATTTGGCTCTTGAAATATCAAAAGAGTTCCCAGAAAGTTCTGAGAGTTGCAGAATGGGCAGGTAAGGGGTGCAGCTCCCCAAAGTGTAGGTGTGTGCATGTATTCTGCCTGTTGGTCTCTATATCACTCTGGTTATTCTGTTGCAGGAAGGGGGACCCCTTCCAGGGCCTAAGAGTGGGCTTTTGTCTGACACTCAGAAATGAATTGTCCAAGGAGACACGTGTGCGGACAAAGCAGGGGAGTTTATTGGGAAGGGGCACCTGGGCAGAGAGCAGCAAGGTAAGGGAACCCAGGAGAACTGCTCTGCCACGTGGCTCACAATCTCAGGTTTTATGGTGATGGGGTTAGTTTCCAGCTTGTCTCTGGCCAATCATTCGGACTCTGGGTCTTTCCTGGTGACACACGCATTGCTCAGCCAAGATGGATTCCAAAGAGAAGGATTCTGGGAGGTTGGTAGGACATAAGGACTGGAGACTCTTCTCGCCTTTTGACCTTTCCTGAATTATTCCGGTTGGTGGTAGCTTGTTAGTTCCATGTTCCTTACCAGGACCTCCTGTTGTAAGATAACTCATGCAAGTGGTTACTATTGTGCCTGGCCAGGGCAGGTGGTTTCATTCAGTGGTTCCCTTAGCAATTCCAGGGCACAAGAGCCTTGAGTCCTGGACTGAGGAAATGTGTAAATGATAGCAAGGGGTGGGGTTTGTGGAGAACCAGAGTCCATGCTTGCTGGCATGAAAGGATTCAAATGTGTTATTTTTTTAAAAACACCATTCAGTCCTCCTGTATGGAGTCAGACCCATAGACCATTACCTGGATTCATGCTTCCCCGTTAGAGCAAGTTGGTGTGTAAAGGAAGTTAATTCAGAGTTTAGAGAGGGTTGGCAGATAATAAACTAGAGTTTGTGCTTGTTTTATGAAGGATTCAGGAGGACATTTTAGAAGTGTAAGATGTTTTCCAGCTTTATGCTCAGTAAATATTTTATTAGCACTATGGATGTACTCCACAAATTCACTTACAGTCAGCCCTCCATATCCAAAGGTTCTGCATCTGCAGATTTAACCAACCAAGGATTGAAATATTCAGAAAGGAAAAAAAATTCCAGAAAGTTTCAAAAATTGAAACTTGGTTTTGCAGCACAATGGCAACTATTTTTAAAAATTAATTGATTAATTTTTGGCTGCTTTGGGTCTTCGTGGCTGTGCGTGGGCTTTCTCTGGTTGCAGTGAGCGGGGGCTACTCTTTGTTGCGGTGCGTGGGCTTCTCATTGTGGTGGCTTCTCTTGTTGTGGAGCACGGGCTGTAGGTGCATGGGCTTCAGTAGTTGCGGCATGTGAGCTCAGTAGTTGTGGCTCGCGGGCTCTAGAGCGCAGGCTCAGTAGTTGTGGCACATGGGTTTAGTTGCTCCGCAGCATGTGGAATCTTCCTGGACCAGGGATCGAACCCGTGTCCCCTGCATTGGCAGGCTGATTCTTAACCACTGTGCCACCAGGGAAGTCCCCACAATGGCAACTATTTACATAGTATTTACATTGTATTTACAGTTATTTATATAACATTTATAGTATATTAAGTGTTTATTTAAAATATATGAGCAGGAGTTTGTAGGTTATATGCAAGTACCACACCATTTTATATATGAGACTTGAATATCCACAGGTTTGTGTACCAGACAGGTCCTGGAGTGACTGTATTTGTTTTAAGCAAAGAGCCATTGAATCCTTTTTGCTTAGCATGCAGGTTAGCTTTTTAGTGGAAATGTAGTACTGGATTTGATCATTGTAATGAAACCATCTTGCTTTTTACTCACCTGATCTGACGTTATCTAGATTTATTCCCACATCTTGGATTTGGACTGAGAGCTCTTTTTATATTTTAACTGGTTCTCATTTGCCTAATAGTAATGGTGAGGGCTGCTGCTTCAAATGCATCTACAATGAATTGCTTTGTTGAGAAGGAGAGTGACATTGAAATTGGTCATGGTTGCTTCTCTCTTTCAGATTTTACTTTTCATTTTATGCATGTGGTGAAGATAAAGATTTTAATGCTTGAGTGCAAAGATCTGACTCTGCAGGGGTGTACTTACTCTCTTTGTTGAAACATAATGGTTTCACAGTATCCTGCCTTGAGCACTGCATTTGTCAACTTAACTTCTTTTATCATCAAGTCCTCTGGCTTTTGTGCCTTCTCCTTACCTGCGTCATTATCTTCTGACCATCTGGGAAGCCTCTGATCCTATGTGCAGAGTCCATTTAAATATTTTAGTGCCAGAAGAGTGGAAACCTTGTAAAATGTAAATTTTTGTACTATTACACTGGGAGGAAAAATAAATGTTTTCATGTGCTTTCCTGCTGCGTTAGGATTTTAGAGTTAACAGGCTTTGCATATAGAATTCTAAATGGGGACAGCAGCACTGACATACCTAGAGGGAATTCCAGGAAGGCTTACAGGTATTGTCAGCACAAGGTAGGGGAGGAAACAATCTGTGTGTTCCCTTCATCATCCAGCAACCCTGCTGGAGATCAGGAAGGCATGTTTATTCTCCCAGGGAGCAGAGTGCCCTGCTGGTGTGTGTTTGGCAGCCCTAGGAATGGGTTTCTGTTTTAAAAGACATGCCATTAGCCTTGGGATGTCAGAACCCATGGATAAATTGAGGCAGGTGACTATCAGGTACCACCTTTGGAAACTACAAAAGGACACTAAGTTAAAGGGAGAGCAATGAAGATAACTGAAGATATAAATCAACCAGCTTCACCTTTGCAAGCTGTATATATTTAATATTTTATATTTCAAGGAAGTGAAAAGCCCTTCATTTTGTGAAGGTACCAGTGTCATCAACAGCCAACTAAGTTTTTTTCCTTCTCCCTTTTTTCAGTTTCCTCCTTTATCAACAGTTTTCTCTTTATTAAATGAAGAATAAAGCAATTATTTTTAGCAGACAAAAAAAGATTTCTGTTAATCAAAATACTAATAACAGCAATTTACTATAGTATCAAATCTCTTACTTATTCAACAACTATTTATTGAGTACTTATTAACTGTCAGGGATGGTTAGGCATTGTTCAGTGGGACAGAGAGAGAGAGAGGGAAAAAGGGAGAGGCTTGCCCTAGTGGAGCTTAGATTCTAGAGGGAAGACAACAAGACAGATAGATAGACAAACAGACAGACAGACAGATAGATAATTGTTAGAAACTGATGAATGCTGTGGCAAGAAGAGAACACAGCAGGATGAGAGCAGTAGGGAACAGGGAGAGGGAGGTGCTGGTGACAGCTTTCCTCAAGCAGCCCTCATGGAGTTGGTGAATGCTGGACAAAGACCTGAAGGAGATAGACACCTAGAGGAAGAGGGTTCCAGGTGGAAGGAGAGGGTGGAAGCACACCTGGCATGTTTGAGAAATAGTAGCAAGATTGTGTGGCCAGAGCTGGGTGAACTAACACATCCATTAAATGAGATCATTTATACTAAATGTGTAGCAGTCCCTGGCACATAATCAAGGCTCCAGAGCTGTGAAAACTCCACTCTGCCATCAGCCAGCTCTTACCCTGATCCCACTCAGTGTAAGTATAGACACTTTCTAATATAATCCAAGTCCTCTGTTGATTTTCTAGGTGGTTTCCCGGGCTCTTTGTGACATTGGCATTTGTCATGACAGTGTCTGTGTTCTGTCACTTTACATTGCACAGGCGATCTCATCCATATTTTGACGAGAAGAGTGTCTTTCTGCCTGTTAACCACAGTGAGGTTTTATAGTGACAAAAGAGAGCCCCTAAATGTCGGATTATGGAATATTTTATCCTACTTCAAGTAGTGCAAATGAATCAGTTTGAGAATCTCTGATGAGAGAGAATTTTTCCTGCTGCCTTTTGTCAGCCTTTGAAGCAGTGGTTCGCAACTTAGCTGCACAGTAGAATCATCTGGAGAACTTAAATAAATAAATAACTGCTATCCAGTCCCCACCTCAAGCCAATTAAATCCAAGAGATTTTATTTTAAGCTCCCCAGGTGATTCTGATGGGCCACTAGGGACAGGAACTCCTGTTCAAGGGACCTATAGGTTGGCGCCAAGTGTATTTATTTTTGTCTTATGCTTTGGCTTTTACCTCTTTGTATTATCCTGCCTCCCAAGATCAGAAGACCTTGAAAACTTTCTACCCACGACTCTTCTCAGTCTTCTCATCCCAGCTTAATTTATGACTGGGTTGCAAACTTCTGGTTCAGAGCCAGAGCTGGTTCGTGACCAAGCTTTCGTCTGTCTGTGGCATCTTTCTCAGATGCTCAGGTTGGGAGATAACTATTGAGATATCTGTATGAGGGGCTGCTGAGCGAGGTGTATGTCAGCACACTCATCCCCGAAGTCTTGGCCAGCTCTGCCTCTCTGCCTCCACCACTTCCTTCACGTCAGTTAAGCATAATGCTTCCATTTTCATCAGCAGCTCTATGTATAAGTATAGATTTAGAATGTGCTTTAAAAATTGTCCACGAGTTACATATTGGAGCTTTATTTCAAGTGATACTGTTCAACATGAACCCCCAACTGACCCACTTAAAATAAAAAATTATCACCTACAGTGTAATACCATAAATAAAGGGTATATTAAATTTTTGGTACTTACATCTCAAACATATTCATACATATCAGTGTGTGTGCATATACATCTTTGTATATAGTATATATTTATAAAATATATATACACAAACATATATTATAGCAGGTATATACATATATACAGACTTACATATATGTATTTGTCTTAGTGTATATTTATAGAAATCATCTATAATCACCACAAATATAAATTAGTCTGAAGGTCAGCTGACCTTTCTTGAGAAAGACTGTTTTTATCCTGGGATTGTGTTCTTTTTATTGGGGAAGAGGGATGTTAAAATGATGTTATATTGAACTTGTAGGATTGTTTTCCTTGACAAAATAAAAAGTGGGCAATTCAGTATTACCCCAAGGTTATTTTTCTTTAATTTTACTGTGCATGATATTAAAACCTAGTAACTCCAAGTTAGGGCTGAAGCCTTCTGCATTCCAGGAGGGTTTCTCTGGAGCCCCTCCAGGGACTTCTTGGTTCAGAGTCTGAACCCTTCAGGGCCACCCAGGGGATTCAGCTCAGCAGAATAGACTCATTTGCTTCCACTCCCACCCCCAAGGATGTCCCAAGACTAGGTATGATTTTACTTTTTAATCTCTCCTAATTCTGTGCTGAAAAACATTACTTTTCTCTATACTTTCCTTCCCTTTTTTCTCCTTAATGCCTGTTTTCCCCATTTTCTAACTAAAACCAACATTCCCACTGTTATCAAAAAAAAAAAAAAAAAAAGGATAAATTTCTTTTTCTTTACCAGTACATTTAACACTCTCTATGGCAGGTACCCCACAATCCTACTTAGAGATTTGCAATGTACGAAAGTAGTTCCATATAAATCAAATGCAAAAATAAACAGCTTCCATAGCAAAGCATAAGGGCCATTTGGTCATGGAGCTGTCTTTGCCCCTCAGCACACTTGTTTGGGAACTGGCCCAACAGTGTCCA
Organism: Lipotes vexillifer; assembly: GCF_000442215.2. NCBI lineage: Eukaryota > Metazoa > Chordata > Mammalia > Artiodactyla > Lipotidae > Lipotes > Lipotes vexillifer. The sequence continues at coordinate 1,791,629 of NW_006789458.1, read as the reverse complement.
GGTCTTGGCAGTGCTCACTGGCAACATTTGGCAGGACAGCAGAGGAATCTGAAAAATACCTTGCAAACCTCTCCTACCCCCAAAGTAACACTCAAGGCCCCAGCATTGTACAGAATACACTCCTTATGAGTCACCTCCCCTGACCTCTCCTTTATCTGGCAAAGGGTGGGTTTGGACCCAGCCTTTCTTTGCTCACACTTTTCTTTACATCCCCAGGACACATCCTTTTGTCCCAGATAGTGCCAATATTATTCCTTTTTAAGTTTTTCTTCTTCTTAGGTAAGCCACTTTTCAAGGATATTCCAATACCCACATCCCAAAGCCGCCTTTCTCAAGCTTCAGATAAAAGCACCAGGAAAAGCAAGCTTTTAAATATTTCCTTGACCCAGGTCCCCAGGACCCCTTTCCCATTAACAATTTATTCAGAAGCACTGAGAAACAAGTGGAAAGTGATTTGTCATTGGTCCTCTATCAAAGGGGATGGCATAATAGTCAGGTGGTCAGGCCCTTGACTCTTATTCTCTCCGTGGTACATTTCCTTGGCTAGTATTCATGATGGCACTTTTCTCAGAAACATCTCATGATTGCCCCAGAATAGAGGAAAGAGTTTATTTTGAACGCGAAACATGGCCAAGTTTTTTGGGGTTTTTTTTTTGATATGAGATTCTTAGCTGTGGACGTATTTTTTTAACTAACTTCTGACCTAGTTCATAATATAATCACCAGAATCAGAGCTAACCAAGAACATTGTTCTTGCTTCATAAGAAAAATGAACAGGACATGAAGATTTTTACAGAAAATCAGTATATTCTGAGATGACATAGCTGACTTCACTTTGAGCTTTTTTTTATAACTGTTAGAATAAGAGAAGCAGGAAGGAGGATGGACTTACATTTTTCTGGAGGAAAAAGTATTGGACAAATTGTTGAATATTTCCCAATTATTAGTTCTTTATAAAAATAGTTTAAAGTTTGTAATGTTACCTCAATGTTAATAATAGTAGCATTTCTAACCAGAGATAAATATAAGTCATAGAATGAGGAAAACTAAAGTTGAGAAGAAGCTTAGAAGTCATCTCATCCAAGGTCTTCCCAGTACAGGAGACCCTTCTTCCCAACCTTAATTGAAAGCCATGAATGTCTTTTTGGCTGTCTAGAGTGATAGAGCACACTGTTTCCTGAGGCAGGCATCTCCACTGTTGGATGCCTCTGTTATAAACTATATTGAAAACAAAATGGTATCTTTGGAATTTGCTGCCCAAAAATAAGGTATTGATTTTAAGTGTGCTTATTAAGTGCTTAAAATACAATAAGTCATTTAATGATCAAATAGTAACTGGTATTTATTACATGATCACTATATGCTAGACACTGTGTTAAACACTTTATATCTTATGTTATTTACTCCTTACATCAGTCCTAGGGAAGATGATTCTTTCCCCTTTTCACACATAAGGAAATAGGCATAGACATAGAGGAGGTAAGTAAGGTACCAAGATAACCCTGGTAGAAAGCGACTGTGACTTAGCCATTGGTTGTACTTCTCACCTCGAACCTATTAGGCAAGTGTTGAATTCCAATTTGCAAAGAAGAACTGAGGCTCCCTTGTCTAAGTAATTTTCCCAGGGTAAGTGGAATTTTAAAGCAGGTCCCTCTGATTCTAAAGCCTACACTTTATGCCAGACTAATTCAACCTGAAATCAGCAGAGAGAATCAAAGAGAATGAAAGTTAAATAATACATGCAAAAAATTGTCAGTGCAGCTGGAGTTGAGTACCTGAGCACCTCAGTGCCCATTAGAACTGCATTATTTCAAATTAGAAGCATGACTCCTAGAGCTACAAGGAGTGTTGAAGACTCTCCAATACTAGTATACTAGTATACTCCATATACTGAGTCAGCCTGAAGAGCAGAACTGCATTTTCATCTGCATTTTCCCAATCTAGTATAGTTCTTGACCCACTGTAGGTACTCACTAAATGTTTGTTGACTCAACAAATACATCTACCAAGAAATTTACAATTTATCACACAACTATTTTTTTCCAATATTATTTGTTAAGTTCCATCTATTTCCAAAAGGAATTTAAGGTGCCATCCTTTCCAGTACAATTTTTATTTGAGTCAACTGGTCTCAACTAATTAGTTAAATTTGGGGACCTGCCTTACAGCTTTTTGTTTTCTTCTGTAAGAAAACCATGGCAACATAGAGTCCAGACTACAGCTGCTGACTGTGAGCAGGGGAAAAGCACCATCCCTGGGATTTTCAGTCATGAAAATCCTCAAGTAGGTAACTAAATGCTTGACCAAATCACACCACTTCTCTACACCTTTAGATAGGTGATGGGGATGAAAACTTCTCTTAAGTTGTGGATAAGCATGACTTAGAAAACCTAAAACACAAGAATAAAAAATCTGCTTTAGGGGCTTCCCTGGTGGTGCAGTGGTTGAGAGTCTGCCTGCTGATGCAGGGGACACGGGGTCATGCCCCGGTCCGGGAAGATCCCACATGCCATGGAGCGGCTGGGCCCGTGAGCCATGGCCGCTGAGCCTGCGCGTCTGGAGCCTGTGCACCGCAGAGGGAGAGGCCACAACAGTGAGAGGCCCGCGTACCGCAAAAAACAAAAACAAAAACAAAAACAAAAAAAATCTGCTTTAGGTATTTAGTAACATCTACTTTTAATGGATAATGGATACAAAATAGCATTGTAGAAGATAGGCATAGATTAGGCAACTGATATTTGTAGGAATATTGGGTCATGTAAAGCACAACACTCTGCTACTCACCTTGAAGTCTCCCAGCGATGGAGATAAGGAATGTAGTCTGTGGTTATACTATTTTTTTTATGACAATGATAGTGGGCCAAAATTTATTGAGCTTTTACTATATGCAGAGTTTTGTGCTAAATATTTTAGTGCATCATCTCTTTTAGTCATCTTAACAACCCTGTGGAATAGTTTCTATAAAGAACTGGGGCTTAAGGAATTATGTAATAAGGACACCAGCAAAGTGGCAGATTAGGGAACTCCAGGCCCTCCAGTTTCCGTAGGAAGCTCCCATGGAAACATCAAATAAATAACTAGAGACTGGCTAAAACAATTTTATAGGAGCTCTCTAAATCAAGTATTTATAGCAACCAAGTGAATGCCCAATCAAGAATTATCCACATTCAAAACAGTAGGGTGTTTTGTGGTATTTTTAAGTCACCCTTGCCCCACCCTGTCCCCAGTGTGGCATGGTGTAGTTTGGGGGAAGTGGTAGCCCAGTTTCCATTTCCCTTTCACAAACTAGAGATAGCACAGTGGACTGAATCTACAATGTTCTAAACTATCAGAGGGCTGCCTGAGGGATTGGTCTCTGTTTTGCCTAACTAGAAGCTCAGCAAGCTAAAAGCAGTACCACTAAGATCTCAGGCTAAAGGAAGCCACAGGAAACAGCATGCATGGCTCATGAGAATCACAAGGGGACTACAGACCCACAGGCACCTGGGCAAGAGAGAATACAATAGAAAAGCTAAGGCCCGAAGAAGAAGCAGGGATGAGACCCTTAGGGAAATTGAGACATTTAAAACCAGCCATTTTTATAGGGGAATCAGAAAATAAAACCCAAAAAACAAAACAAAAAAATCATACACACAGGTCCAGGGATGATGCGTTCCAGAGAAGGCCTGAGAAAATGTTGAATCTTCATACTGGACAGATTTGTGAATTTCTTGCCCTGCCTGGAGCCAGTCTGCAAAGACTGGGAGAGGTGACTCATTCTTCGAATGTCCAGTTTTCAACAAAATATCCCAAAGCATACAAAGAAACAGGAAAACATGATTCATTTAGATGATCAGATGAAACCATCCCTGAAGAAAAACAGTCATTAGACAAAGGCATTAATAGAACTCTATTAAATAGGTTCAAAGAACTAACAGATATCAGAAAAATGATATATGAACAAATTGAGAATATCACCAAACAGAGAAAAATTATAAAAGAGAATCACATTCTGGAGCTGAAAAATACAATAACTGAGTTGAAAAATTCACTAGAGGGGTTCAACAGCAGGCTTCATCAGGCAGAAGAAAGAATCAGTGAACTTAAAGACAGGTCATTTGAAATTATTAAGTCTGAGGAGCAAAAAGTAAAAAGAATGAAGAAAAGTGAACAGAACCTGAGAGACTTGTAGGAAACCATCAAGTGGACCAATATGTGTATTATGGGCATCTCAGAAGGAGAAGAAAGAAAGGCAGGGACAGAGAGATCATTTGAAGAAATAATGATTGAAAATATCATGAATTTGAGGAAAGATGTGGATATACAAATACAAGATGCTCAATGAACTCCAAGTAGGATAAACTCATAGACTCAAACCAAAGCACATTATACTCAAACAGCTGAAAGCCAAAGACATATAATCTTGAAAGTAACAAGAGAAAAGTATCAGTGGATTTCTCAGTAGGCATTATGTAATTTACCTGAAAATAAATGACTAACAGATGGTAGACTTGAACGCAGGTCCATCAGTATAAGGCTTGTTCTCTTAACCAGTGGTTCTCAAAGTGTGGTCTTGGGCCAGAAGTATCAGCATCACTCAGAAAATGCCTGAGGAACAAAACAAATCTTCATAAACTGGTTAGAAATGAAAATTCTCTGCCTCAACCCAGACTTCCTAAATCAGAAACTGTGGGATTAGGATGCAGCGATCTATCTTTTAATTAGGTCTCTAGATATTTGAACTGCTCTTAACCATTGTATTATAATGGGTGTACTGCTTTTAAATGTTTGAAGGTTTTTTTTTCTCCCCATTTTATAATGGAAGCATAGTTGTATAGAACCACAATACATTATCTGCAATTTTGAAAACTAAAAAAGGCTACATATGAACTTATCTACAAAACAGAAATAGAGTTAAAGATGTAGAAAATAAACGTATGGTTACTGTGGGGTAAAGGGAGGGGGGAGGAGTAAATTGGAAGATTGGGATTGACACAAACACACTACTATTTGTAAAATAGATAACTAATAAGGACCTACCATATAGCACAAGGAATTCTACTCAATACTCTGTAATGATCTATAACGGGGAAAGAATCTGAAAAAGAGTGGATATATATATATATATATATATATATATATATATATATATTTATATTTTGTTATCCAAAATCTTGAGCTGATGAAGACATGATGCTGTGTGTCCCTGAGGGGGTAGGGGAGGGGACAGAGGAGTAACTCTGAGCAGCACTGAGGTAGAGAAGAGAAAGTCCTCATGCCTGCAGAGGGTGGAGAAGCCCAAGGGTCTTGCAAACAGAAGACCCACCACCTGGTCCCAGACCTGCCTGGGAAGACAGCAAACTCCCAGGAGTCAAAGGTGGCATTCTGCATCCAGGGAGACTTGAACGTAGGCCCTGGGGCTCCATCTGTATGAGTTCCAGGAATAGAAGGGACATGAGGCTGTGCCAATGGATTCCAGTGGTAACCAGCACAGACAAACGCATTATCAGAGGGTCCTCCAGATCATCCAAGATTTGTATAGCCTTGGGCAGTCAGTGCTGAGGCTAATTCTTGCCAGCCCTCAGCCTGGCAGGTCAGTGAGGATTTGGGGTCTGATTTAATGACATAAATAGAATTTCTTTTAAATCTGAGTTTTGGGGCTGAGACTTGTACCCCTGCACAAATGTGGCATTTGATCTTACGATGGCCCAGACAGATACTGCGATCCTGAACTACGTCAGCCCACAAAGCTTACATTCAAAGAATTCCCTGTGGTTCACATGGAACATCCTTTAGCTGCAACTGGCTCATTTTGGCAGGGATCAGAGGCCAAGTTGTGAAACTGCTCTAGAAGCAAGAAGTAGTGGCCTCTATCCAGTGTTATTTTGAATGTAACCCATGCCTCTCTGCCTGCACAAATAAGCATTTGCTCCTCAGTCAAAGAGAAGAACATACAAAATTAATATTCATATATGTTCCCCAAAACAAACTCACCCACTGTGTAACAAACAGAAAACCCCACTCATACCAAGGGAAATTTAAGTTTGTTAAAATATATGTGTGTGTGTGTATATATATTTAGAGAGAGAGAGAGAGAGAGAGAGAGAGAGAGAGAGACACACACACAAACATAGATACCTAAAAGGTACAGACTGAAAACATTAAGTCCATGTAAAGCTTAACTCATCCCATGAAACCCTTTATATGACATCTACACACCCACTCCCTGGTCAGGAAATGGCATTTTCCATTAATTTTTGATAGAGAAATCACATCAAGCTTTCCAGAGGAGGAATCAAGGAGTTATGAGATGTGGGCTCTTGGCTAAGCTACCATTTGCTGTTTTACCATTATCAGTTCATAGGGCAAAGTTAAGTTGCATGGCTGATTCATTCCTGGTGAAAGATTAAAATGTCACTAAAAGGAAACTCCAGGGCTTCCCTGGTGGCGCAGTCGTTGAGAGTCCGCCTGCAGATGCAGGGGACACGTGTTCGTGCCCCAGTCCAGGAGGATCCCACATGCCGCGGAGGGGCTGGGCCCGTGAAACATGGCCACTGGGCCTGCACGTCCAGTGCCTGTGCTCCGCAATGGGAGAGGCCACAAGAGGCCCGCATACCGCAAAGGGGGGAAAAAAAAAAAAAGGAAACTCCAGGTGCTAATGGGGTATGTGGTCTGGCCATGAAAGGTTAAGCCAAATCTTCCTATGTTTCAACTATTTTAGCAACATGCAGCACCATGTGGAGCTGAATGAAATTCTAGTTTGTGTAGCTGATCTCTATCTGCCAAAAAGATGTTAGTGCTCAACTTAGAAAAAGGTGAAAATTAGGAAATGGGCAAAATCATAAACATTTGAAATTATTCCAGTATGCACATGAATATCCATATATCTGTTGTGAAATAATAGAAAAAAATATATATTGGCCTCTGCCCCCCGTTTTTGACACAGGACTCCTGAAACCCTTGTAGGGTGATAGGATAGGTGACAGTAGTGTTTTTGTTCTAATTAGGTGACTCTTGGTGGGTGTCTGGAGGCGGGCTGGTCCCTAGAAAGACCAAGCCATGAGTAGAAGCTTGGAATTTTCACCCCTGCCCTCCATTCTCTTGAGAAGGAATAAGGGCTGAAAATAGAGTTAATGATTGATCATGTCTATGTGATAAAGCCTCCAGTAAAAATCCCAATGGTATGGTTCATTCACCAGGTGGGTAAACACATCCATGTACAGGGAGAGTGGCCCAACCCAACCCCACGTGGACAGAAGCTCCTGTACTTGGGACCCTCTCAGAACTCACTCTTTGTATCTTTTTATCTGGCTGTTCATCTGCATCCTTTATCACATCCTTTAATAAGCTGGTGAACGTAAGTGTTTCCCTGAGTTCTGTGGGCTGCTTTAGCAAATAATACAATCCAAGGGGGAAGAGGTCATGGGAACCTCTGATTTGTAGCCAAGTTGGACAAAAGATGTGGGTAACCTGGGAACCTACTACTTGTTATTGGCATCTGAAATGAGGAACAGTCTTGTGGGACTGAGCCCTTAACCTGTGGGATCTGATGCCATATCCAGGTAGATAGTGTCAGAGTTGAGTTAAATTATAGAACACCCAGCTGGTGTCGCACAGAACTGCTGCATGTGGGAAAACTCCCATACATCTGATGACCAAAAGTGAAGTGTTCTGTATGAGTAGTAAAGGAGACACACAGGAGGGACTGTTTTCTTTCCTAATACATCCATACATTGAAAAATGGCAAAAAATGATGATGATGATGATGATAGTAAATGCTGCCATTGATTATGTCCATGTGCTAAGTACTTTGCAGACATGATCATACTACCTTGTGACACAGGTATTACTGCTCCTATGCTTTAAGATGAAGACAGTGAGGCTTGGGTAAATAGTGTAAGAGGCCCAAAGTCACATGTTAGAAGCAGAATCAATTTTCAAATCTTGTTTCCTCTGGCACCAAAATCTGCCCCACTCAACATGTACCCCTTGGAAGCCTCTCTCTTGTGTGTGCATATGACTGTGCAAAGACAACAGTGCAAACCCAGCCCTGTTGCTGACTGGGTAAGGATAGGAATGAAGTACTATCACTAGGAAACGTTGGCGAGCTGGGCTTCTCCATCCTCCTTTAATAAATAAACAAATACATATTTATTACCACTACTGTCTTTACTCGATTAATACACTGATGGATTTTTAATCCTGAAAGGACCACATTAATTAGCCAAATCTAGCTTCAGTTTTCTCCAGCAGCTGTTATCAGTCCTTTAAAAGAGTGTTCAGTGCTCCAAGGGGTATAATTTCTCTACTTGAACTCTTGATGAGTTTAGATATATATTAAAACTTATGAGTTCTATTATAAATTATGATAGAGTCATTAGGTATTATAGACACAAGAAAAATGAACATCAAAGTGCTTTCTATTAAGTTTCTTATAAATATGTAAATAGTTTAAATAATGAGCAATAAACCTTTTACTAATATTCACATTATAATTAACTTTTTAATTTAAAAAGTAGCATCCTAGAAGCTATAAATTTGGGCTCCAATCACCTTCTAATTTATATTTGCTCTCATTACAACTAGTCTATGAAAAACTACAATATTGAAATTCTCTAATCTTGGAAGTTTAATTCATAAGGTATAACTAGAATCTGCATAGGAGACATTAGTGTTTAGGAAAAGGAATGCTGAACTAGGGGTTATAAGAACTTGGTTCTAGGCAAGAGTCTGTCTTCTACTCAAATTGTTTCTTTGAAAACAACTTCACTCACCTATAAAATGATGAGGGGCCCAGAGACACAATGTAAGGTCCCTTCCAGAATTAAAATTCTAAATTATACATTTTAAAACTCAGAAAGCTGTTTGAACTCATTAATCTTATTACAAGTTGTATTATATGTAATATCAGAAATAATTTGCTGATACAATGAAATCACAGTTAAATGTGAGCAATATATTTCCAGTTTAAAGTATGCAAATGAGGTAAAAAAAATGAATGTTTTCAAACTATTACGACTAGGAATCGCTTATGCAATTAGTCTTTTTTAAGTATTTAAAACCTTTTAACATACTCCCTAATCTTTATCCAATAGGAAAATAATAATAGCCTAATCACTCAAGTTCAGAAAATTAAAAGAAAGTTTGACTTTCCCTGTAACTACCTAAAAAATTTTAGAGGGCCTGTTACCAAAATAGAGCTATCACTAGAGATATCTGCAAAGAATATGGGGTAGGTGTGTTTGGAAAAACTTGGCAGGGCCCAGAGACCAGAGTCCACTCTGTATCCCATTGTCTCTGCATGGCACAGCAAACATTATTTACCAAACATTTGCTTTTCCATCTCCATGTGAAATGCCTTCCTCCACTTTGAAGTTCCAAACCCCAACATCCTCTTTTGTCCTTAACTGAAGATGGTATTTAAGGGGAGGATATCAGCCATTTTTGATGAGTTATTCAATTTTTCTGGGTCTTTCCCATGTATGCATGTTATTAAACTTTTGTTTGATTTTCTCCTGTTAATCTGTCAATTTAATTCTTAGACCAATCAGAAGAACCTAAAAGGGTAGAGGATAAATTTCTTCCTCTCTGACACTGGTCAAGTTTAAGGATGAAAATGGAAATTTCCAAGGCTTTTATTATTATTTAATATGGTATTTTAAAAAAATTCTTATAGTGTGGCAAAATGTTTTACCTGGAAAAGATCAAAGAGAACATCTTGCCATAATACAAGGCAAAATGTACCATGCAAAATTTGAATCAGGATAATAACACTCAGTGGTTCTTTTAGTGTCCACACTTAAATATCAAAGCTTACTTGGTTATAGGATTGATTTTTTTCTGCAAAAAGTCACCCTCAGCAGGGTCTCTAAACCAGAAGTATTCTTGTGTGGCTGGGGCATAAGGCAGCAGCAGTAATTGCAGCAGGATTTGTCAAGTATTAGAGACTCCATTGCAGCAAGATTTTCAGCCTAGTTTCATGTTCCCCAAACACACATGCTGTGAGCATATAATCCATAATTTTGATACCTGTTTCACTGTTTTTCTTCTGCAAGTGGTACACAGACATATGTGATGCCTGTCCCTTGATATCTTTCCAGAGAGACCAATGAGATTCTTTCTCTTCTCTTCTAGCATACTTAATGGAACCAAATCCTCAATTTATTGGGTTGTAACAGTACCTTTAAAAAAGTGTGTCACGTCTGTTGCTTAGCCCTATAACACAAACAATAATGACTGCTTCTCTAGGGAAGCAAAAAGTTTCCTTTTTTCAATTCATATGAATAAATGTGGTCAGAACACTTAGTTTCTATAAACCAAGACAAGAAGGGGCAAGTGGATAGCCTTTTCACGTCAAATAAAGAGTAATCTGCAACTGAAATATAAGGATCAAGAAAATACTACGAATCCGTGCTCAGGATATAGCCCCCACTGATAGTGATGGAAGAGATTGTGAGATTTACTACTTCAATCCCTAGTTTAATCCCTTCAATCCCTAGGAAAGAAACCGAGGTAGAGAGAGATCTCATTGCTTTTCAAGGTAGCAGGGCCAGCCAGTGGCAGACCTGAGGCTGGTTTGAACTCAGGCTTCCAGAACTGCTGCCCAGTGCTCTTTATTCACCAAACTGACCCATAATCTTTATTTTAAACTCCTAGGTCCATGTTTGCTTACAGTGTATTTAAACAAAGTAACCTCAGCTGAGTTGGAGGCAACCCCTGTAATTAAATACATTCATATCTTTACAGTGAAAATATAAATATTCACTCTAAGCAGGATAAAGACCTTTAGTAGCCAATTACTAATTTAGGTAAGATTTTGCCACCACAAGTTATTAAGGAAATTTTATTTTGGTATTTAGAGGTTTTTTTTAATTTTTAAAAATTTTATTTCTTATTTATTTTTTAAAATTTTTACTTGGGTATAGTTGATTTATGATGTTTTGTTAGTTTCAGGTGTACAGCAAAGTGAAGCTGTTATACCAATAGCAACTGGTGACAGTAGTCGATCCTGGGGCGGGAAGCTGGAAGACAGAATGACCAGGAGTGGAAGCAAGTCTTACTTACACTAGGGATCATCTATACTGTTTGAATTTTTAACCTATGCATGTAATGCTTTTTTGAAATATCTAGAAGTTTCCTTGAATCTTAAAAAAAAGAAGGTTAATAAAGTCACTGTCATTTTTCACCAAGGCCCTAGACTATTGCAGTGGTCTTCTAATCAGTCTCCTATGGTGACTCTTATCCCCCAACAGCCTTTTCCCCACAGAAGTCATTACAGAATTGTCTCATATCCTTTAGTATCTCAACAGAAGAAACTTAAGCCATATTTGGACTGTGAAAAGACACATTTAGAAAACCTATTTTAAACCTCTGGAAATGGCATGTGTTCTGCCAGATGATGCTGACTGCCCTTGGCAGACCTGAAATACAGCAGCCAAAATTGTCTTCTGTGCTGGGTGGTTACACTCTGCAACTAGCAGGGTCCCCTGCAGAGAAATGATGATTTAAGATTGTGACTTACGAGTGCTGTGCTCCAAAAGGTCCACTTAGTTGACACTTTCCCTA
>NW_006789458.1:1748113-1780036 GCF_000442215.2 Lipotes vexillifer | reverse complement strand
TTCCCTACTTTTCAAAAACATTTTTTGGTTCTAGAAGAAGTGTCAGCTATATAAAACTTTCCTAAACAAGAAGCTGCTGTGTCCTGAGAACTCCTTCCCAGGTCTGCTTTCTTGCCAGGATTTAAGGAGTCTCATTTAGGTGTAAGAGATTCACCCCAAACACAGGGTTGGGCTCTTCAGTGGCCACCAGGCAGCTTTTCCTGTAGTTAGTGTCTGAGGGGTACACGTCAATCTGCCATAGCCCATGGTGGGCAAAGAAGAATTTGCCAAATAATGGGATTTATTAATGAGCCCTCAAATTTGGAAAAATTCTGAAATTCAAGTTAGAGGAGGAAGGAAAGGGGGAAAAAATTGTATAAACACCACTGGCCTGAACAATGATAGAGCAAAGTTTAGCTGCTTTGTGCTTACCAGGTAAGATCTAGGATTAAGGACTTGAGCGATTTTCCTCCTTTCCTTGGCCCTGACTTTGAAAACTAGTACTAGAAATCATTGATGATAAGTCTTCACTATGCTTTAAATTAAAGAGACAACTTGCATATAAAAAGTGTTTGAGTCAAGAACTTATTTTAAAATAAAACCAGAGATAAATCCTGAATTTTACAGAGTTGGATCAATGTCCTGTATCTTTTACCAAGTAGTGTTTGGTAGTCCTAAGGCAAAATTTAAAATCATTAAAATTTTCCATTCAGTATATTCCAATTTTAGAAAATAGTTTTATCCGTTTTAGAGATATTTTTAACAAAGTTTGAAATAACAATGATTTTCTGGATAAGTTTGGGGTAATCAGAAAATGTAATTAGCTTCATTTCCTAGTTTGCTTCAAAACTGTAACTTCAGTTTCATACAATCTTCAATACCAGTTGTTAGTAGCTGTCTAGAGTACTAACCTGAGAGATTTCAGTAGAGCAGGTACATGGCTGGTGTGCTTTTCAGCACTTGGAATGGAGCTGATCAGAAATTTGACCCTCCATAAATATCAGTTGAGTGGGGCATGAGTAAATGAACCAGTGTCATTGGACAGACTATGTCCTGAAATTTGATTCAAAGAGTATGATTGAAGTAGTATATTTTTAATTGAAATATAGTAGATTTACAATGATGTGTTACTTTCAAGTGTACAAAAAGTGATTTAGTTATATGCACATATATATTCTTTTTCAGATTATTGTCCATTATAGGTCATTACAAGATACTGAATATAGTTCCCTGTGCTATACAGTAGCCCTTGTTGGTTTTCAACTTTATATATATAGTAGTGTGTATCTGTTAATCCTGTACTCCTAATTGACCCCTCCCACCCCTTTCCCCTTTGGTAACCATAAATTTGTTTTCTAAGTCTGTGAGTCTGTTTATGTTTTGTAAATAAGTTCATTTGTATTATTTTTTTAGATTCCACATGTAAATGATATATGATATTTGTCTTTCTCTGTCTTACTTACTTAGTATGATAATCTCTAGGTTCATCCATGTTGCTGCCAGTGGCATATTTCATTCCTTTTTATGGCTGAGTAGTATTCCATTGTAGATATATACCACATCTTCTTTATCCATTCATCTGTTGATAAGGTTGCTTCTGTATCTTGGCTATTGTAAATAAAGCTGCTATGAAGATTGGGGTACAAGTATCTTTTTGAATTCGAGTTTTTATTTTTTCCAGATAGATTCCCAGGAGTGGGATTGCTGGATCATAATGGTAGCTCTATTTTTAGTTTTTTAAAGAACCTCCATACTGTTCTCTATAGTGGCTATACCAATTTACATTCCCACAAAGAGTGTAAGAGGGTTCCCTTTTCTCTAACCCCTCTCCAGCATTTATTATTTGTAGACTTTTAGATGGTGGCCATTCTGACCAGTGTGAGGTGATACCTCACAGCGTTGATTTGCATTACTCTAACAATTAGTGATGTTGAGCATCTTCTCACTTGCCTATTGGCCATCTGTATGTCTTCTTGGAGAAAGGTCTGTTCAGGTTTTCTGCTCATTTTTTCATTGGGTTCACTGTTTCTTTGATATTGAGCTGTATGACCTGTTTGTATTTTGGAAATTAATCCCTTGTTGGTCACATCATTTGCAAATATTTCCTCCATAAATATCAGTTGAGTGGGGCATGAATAAATGAATCTGTATCATTGAACACACTATGTCCTGAAATTTGATTCAAAAAATATGGTTGTGAGCCCCCCCTGCTACCCAGGTGAGTACCACAGCCCTCTGGCTTCTGCTTGCCTGGCCAAGATGTTGGGACTTGTCATTGCTGGGTAGCCCAAAAGGTGGACAGGAAAGAAGGGCTTTCTGATTTGCTGGTAGAGGGTTGAGTTTCTGAGTTCGCACAGGGCACTGGCTGGCTGTGCAGGCTTCAGTGTGACATGAATTAGGACCTGTTGCAGCCTGTTCCCACCCCACCCTCATTGGGCCTGGGAGGTTTAGCCCAGGTGGGAGTGAGCTGCCCTCCGCTGCCTGACACACAGGTGACTCCCCACCTCTGGCACTCTGTGCTTCCTGGGAGGCAAACCTTCAGTGCAGGCCCAGCTGTGTGTGGCTTGGGGCACTCCTAGCGCAGGTTACATCTTATATATAGAAGAGTTATGACAAGAAACCTAAAGGGAAAAGAGCATCAAATCTCTTCAAGGCCAATCAGATCCCAAATATGATTCCCCAGAAATTTGGGACAGGAGCCTTTGACCACCCTAAGTAGGAATGATATGAGTGTTCCAGGGAATGCTACAAGAGAAAAGGCCATGTGAAGACACAGTGAGAAGGCCACCATTTGCAAACCAAGAAGAGAACTCACCATAACCCACCCTGCTGGCACCTTCACCTTAACTTTTGGCCTTCAGAATTCACCCTTTTTAAAAAAAAGATAGTGTTACCCCTGAGGGAGAGGAACACGAGGGCAGAGTAGAAGGATGTGAGCTCACCCCTCTCATGAAAACAACAAAATCACAACTAACTGCTGAACAACCATCAACAAAACCACTGCAAACTACCAAAAAAGATATTCTACATCCAAAGACAAAGAAGAGATGAGAAGGTAAGAGGGGCACAGTTGCAATAAAATCAAACCCCATACCTGGGTGAATGAGCCACAAACTGGAAAATAATTATTATCACAGAAGTTCTCCCACAGGAGTGAGAATTCTGAGCTCCATGTTAGGCTCCCCAGCCTGGGGGTCTGGCATCAGGAGGAGGAGCCCCCCAGAGCATTTGGCTTTGAAAGCCAGCAGAGTTTGATTGCAGCAACTCCACAGGACTGGGGGAGAGAGAAACTCCACTCTTGGGGGGTTCACACAAGGTGTTTTATGCACCAGGACCCAGGAAAGAAGCAGTGACTTAATAGGAACCTGGGCCAGACCTACCTGCTAGTCTTGGAGGGTCTACTGGAGAGATGGAGGGGGGTGGCTGTGGCTCACTATGGGAACAGAGGCACTGGTGGCTGTGGTTCTGGGGAGTGCTTATTGGTGTGAGCCCTCCTGGAGGCTGCCATTTTCTGACCAAGACCTGACCCCACCGAACAGCCTGTAGACTCCAGTGCTAGGATGCCTCAGGCCAAACAACCAACCAGATGGGAACACAACCCCACCCATCAGGCAGCCTAAATCTTCCTGAGTCCACAGCAGCCCACTAAACACACCCCTTGGCATGGACCTGCCCACCAGAGAGACAAGTCCCAGCTCCACCCACCAGTGGGCAGGCACCAGTCCCTCCCAAGAGAGAGCCTGCACAAGCCTCTTAGACCAGCCTCATCCACCAGGGGGCAGACAGTGGAAGCAAGAGGAACTACAACCTTGCAGCCTGTGAAACGGAAACCAGAATCACAGAGAATTAGACAAAATGAGATGGCAGAGGAATATGTCCCAGACGAAGGAATAAGATAAAACAACAGAAAAACAACTAAGTGAGGTGGAGATAGTCAATCTGCCTGAGACACAGTTCTGAGTAATGATTGTAAAGATGATCCAAGGACTCGGGAAAAGAATGGATGCACAGAGCGAGAAGTTACAAGAATATTTTAGCAAAGAGATAGCAAATATAAAGAACAAACAAACACAGATGAACAATACAATAACTGAAATGAAAACTACATTAGAAGGAATCAATAGCAGGATAAATGAAGCAGAAGAATAGATAAGTGAGGTGAAAGACAGAATGGTGGAAATCACTGCTGTAGAACAGAATAACTAAAAATGAATGAAAAGAAATGAGAACAGTCTGAGAGACCTTTGGTACAACATTAAACACACCAACTTTCACATTATACGGGTCCCAGAAGGAGAAGAGAGAGAGAAGGGGCCTGAGAAAATATTTGAAGAATTATAGACAAAAACTTCCCTAACACGAGAAAGGAAACAGTCACCAAAGTCCAGGAAGCACAGAGAGGCCCAGGCAGGATAAACCCAAGGAGGAACATGCTGAGACATATAGTAATGAAATTGACAAAAGTTAAAGACAAAGAGAAAATATTAAAAGCAACAAGGGAAAAGCAACAAATTACAGACAAGGGAATTCCCATAAGTTTATCAGCGGGTTTTTCAGCAGAAACTCTACAGCCCAGAAGGGGGTAATACGATGTATTTAAAATGATGAAATGGAAAAACCTACAACAAAGAATACTCTACCCAGCAAGGCTCTTGTTCAGCTTCGATGGAGAAATCAAAAGCTTTACAGACAAGCAAAAGCTAAGAGAATTCAGCACCACCAAACCAGCTTTACAACAAATGCTAAGGGCATTTCTCTAGGTGGAAACTTCTCTAGCCACAACTAGAAACAAGAAAACTACAAATGGGCAACCTCACTAGTAAAGGCAAACATACAGTAAAAGTAGGAAATCATCCAAATACAAATATGATCTCAAAACAAGCAATCTTGAGAAGAGGAGAGTACCAATATAGGATATTGGAAATGCATCTGAAATTAAAAGACCAGCAACTTTTAAAAATCTTGATTATGTATAAACTGCTATATAAAAACCTCAGGGTAACTGCACACTGAAAATCTACAATGGATACAAACACAAAAAAAGAATGCAAATACAACATAAACTTAGTCATCAAATCATAAAGGAAGAGATCAAAAGAAGGGAAGAAAAAAGACCTACAAAAACAAATCCAAAACAATTAACAAAATGGCAGTAAAAATATACATATTGTTAGTTACCTTAAACAAAAATGGATTAAATGCTCCAACCAAAAGACATAGACTGGCTGAATGGATACAAAAACAATGCCCATATATATGCTGTCTAAAAGAGACCTACTTCAGATCTAGGGACATATAGAGAGTGAAAGTGAGGAGATGGAAAAAGGTATTCCATGCAAATGGAAATCAAAAGAAAGCTGGAGTAGCAATACTCATATCTTACAAAATAGACTTTAAAATAAAGACTGTTACAGGAGACAAGGAAGTAAACTACTTAATGATCAAGGGATCAATCCAAGAATAAGATATAACAATTGTAAATATATATGCACCCAACATAGGAGCACCTCAAAATATAAAGCAAATACTAACAGCCATAAAAAGAAAAATCAACAGCTGACAATAATAGTAGGGGACTTTAACACCCCACTTTCATCAATGGACAGAACTTGCAGACAGGAAATCAATAAGGAAACACAGGCCTTAAATAATACATTAGAACAGGTGGATTTAATTTGTAGAGCATTCCATCCAAAACCAACAGAATGCACATTCTTTTCAAGTGCACTTTGAACATTCTCCAGGTAAGCTTAAAAAAATTGAAATCATATCAAGCATGCTTTCCAACAACAATGCTATGAGATTAGAATCAACTACAAGGAAAAAAAACACTGTAATAAACCACAAACACATGGAGGCTAAACAATATGCTACTAACCAACCTATGGATCACTAAAGAAATCAAAGAAGAAATAAAAACACACCTACAGACAAATGAAAATGAAAGCACAATGATCCAAAACAAATGGGACACAGCAAAAGCAGTTATGAAAGGGAAGTTGATAGCACTACAGTCTTACCTCAGGAAACAAAAAGATATCAAATAAACAGTCAAAACTTACACCTAAAGCAGCTAGAGGAAGAACAAACAAAACCCAAAGTTAGTAGAAGGAAAGAAATCATAAAGATCAGAGCAGAAATAAATGAAATAGAGATGAAGAAAAAAATAGAAAAGATAAATGAAACTGAAAGCTGGTTCTTTGAAACGTTAATAAAATTGATAAATCTTTAGCCAGACTCATCAAGAAAAAAAAGGGAGAGGGCTCATATCAATAAAATTAGAAATGAAGAAGTTACAGTGGACACCACAGAAATACAAAGGATCGCAAGAGACTACAATAAGCAACGTCAATAAAATGGACAACCTGGAAGAAATGGACAAATTCTTACAAGGGTACAATCTCCCAAGACTGAACCAGGAAGAAATAGAAAATATGAACAAACCAATTACAAGAAATAAAATTGAATCTGTGATTAAAATACTCCCAACAAACCAAAGTCCAGGACCAGATGGCTTCACAGGGGAATTCTATCAAACAGTTAAAGAAGAGTTAACACCTATCCTTCTGAAACTATTCTAAAAAATTACAAAGGAAGGAACACTCTCAAACTAATTATATAAGGCCACCATCACCCTGATACCAAAACCAGTCAAAGATACCACAAAAAAAGAAAATTACAGGCCAATATCACTGATAAGCAAAGATGCAAAAATCCTCAACAAAATACTAGAAAACCAAGTCCAACAATACATCAAAAGGATCATACACCATGATCATATCTCAGGGATGCAAGGAGTTTTCAATTTCAGCAAATCAATCAGTGTGATACATCACATTAACAAAATGAAGAATAAAAACCATATGATCATCTCAATAGATGCAGAAAAAAAGCTTTTGACAAAATTCAAAACCCATTTATAATAAAGGCTCTTCAGAAAGAGGGCATAGAGGGAACATACATATATCAACATAATAAAGGCCATATATGACAAACCTACAGCTAGCATCATACTCAACTGTGGAAAACTCAAAGCATTTTCTCTGAGATCAGTAACAAGACAATGTTATCCACTCTCACCACTTTTATTCAACATAGTTTTAGAAATCCTAGCCACAGCAATCATAGAAGAAAAAAAGGAATTCCAAATTTGAAAACAAGTAAAACTGTCACTGTTTGCAGATGACATGATACTAGACATAGAAACTCCCAAAAATGCTACCAGAAACTATTAGAGCTCATCAATGAATTTGGTAAAGTTTCAGGTTACAAAGTCAATACGCAAAACTCTGTTGCATTTCTATACACTAACAGCGAAAGATTAGAAAGAGAAATTAAGGAAACAATCCCATTTAAAATCACATCAAAAAGAATAAAAAACCTAGGAATAGGGCTTCCCTGGTGGCTCAGTGGTTGAGAGTCTGCCTGCCGATGCAGCGGTCACGGGCTCATGCTCCGGTCAGGGAAGATCCCACATGCCACAGAGTGGCTAGGCTAGTGAGCCATGGCCACGGAGCCTGTGCTCCACAATGGGAGAGGCCACAACAGTGAGAGGCCCTCCTACCACTAAAAAAAAAAAAAAAAACCTAGGAATAAATCTACCTAAGGGCTCTACCCACCACCAGTCCCTCCCATCAGAAAACTTGCACAAGCCACTTAGATTCCCTCATCCACCAGAGGGCAGAGAGCAGAAGCAAGTAGAACTACAGTCCTGCAGCCTGTGGAACAAAAACCACATTCACAGAAAGATACACAAGATGAAAAGGCAGAGGGCTATGTACCAGATGAAGGAACAAGATAAAACCCAAGAAAAACAACTAAATGAAGTGGAGATAGGCAACCTTCCAGAAAAAGAATTCAGAAAAATGAAAGTGAAGATGATCCAGGACCTCGGAAAAACAATGGAGGCAAAGATCGAGCACATGCAAGAAATGTTTAAAAAAGACCTAGAAGAATTAAAGAACAGCCAAACAGAGATTAACAATGCAGTAACTGAAATGATAAATAACTACAAGGAATCAATAGCAGAATAACTGAGGCAGAAGAACGGATAAGTGACCTGGAAGACAGAATGGTGGAATTCACTGCTGTGGAACAGAATAAAGAAAAACGAAAGAAAAGAAGTGAAGACAGCCTAAGAGACCTCTGGGACAACATTAAATGCAACAACATCTGCATTATAGGGGTCCCAGAAGGAGAAGAGAGAGAGAAAGGACCTGAGAAAATATTTGAAGAGATTATAGTTGAAAACTTCCCTAAAATGGGAGAGGAAATAGCCACCCAAGTCCAGGAAGTGCAGAGAGTCCCATACAGGATAAACCCAAGGAGGAACATGCTGAGATACATAGTAATCAAATTGGCAAAAAATAAAGACAAAGAAGAATTATTGAAAGCAACAAGGGAAAAATGACAAATAACATACAACAGAACTCCCATAAGGTTAACAGCTGATTTCTCAGCAGAAACTCTACAGGCCAGAAGGGAATGGCATGATATATGTAAAGTGATGAAAGGGAAGAACCTACAGCCAAGATTACTCTACCCGGCAAGGATCTCATTCCAATTTGATGGAGAAATCAAAAGCTTTATAGACAAACAAAAGCTAGGAAAATTCAGCAACACCAAACCAGCTCTACAACAAATGTTAAAGGAACTTCTCTAAGTGAGAAACACAAGAGAAGAAAAGGACCTACAAAAACAAACCCAAAACAACTGAAGAAAATGGTCATAGGAAAATACATATGGATAATTACCTTAAACGGGATGGATTAAATTTTCCAACCAAAAGACACAAAGTAAGTAGTCTTAAAATTTGTATGGAGACACAAAAACCCCAAATAGCCAAAGCATTCTTGAGGGAAAATAACAGAGCTGGAAGAATGAGAACTTCCTGACTGCAGACTATACTACAAAGCAATAGTAATCAAGACAGTATGGTACTGGCACAAAAACAGAAACATAGATCAATGGAACAAGATAGAAAGCCCAGAGATAAACCCACACACCTATGGTCAACTAATCTATGACAAAGGAGGCAAGGATATACAATGGAGAAAAGACAGTCTGTTCAATAAGTGGTGCTGGTAAAACTGGAAAGCTACATGTAAAAGAATGAAATTAGAACACTGCCTAACACCATACACAAAAATAAACTCAAAATGGATTCGAGACCTAAGTGTAAGACCTGACACTATAAAACTCTTAGAGGAAAACATAGGAAGAACACTCTTTGACAAAAATCATAGTAAGATCTTTTTTGATCCACCTCCTATAGTAATGGAAATAAAAACGAAAATAAACAAATGGGATCTAATGAAACTTCAAAGCTTTTGCACAGCAAAGGAAACCATAAACAAGACAAAAAGACAACCCTCAGAATGGGAGAAAATATTTGCAAACAAATCAAGGGACAAGGGATTAATCTTCAAAATATATAAACAGCTCGTGCAGCTCAATAGTAAAGAAACAAACAACCCAATCCAAAAATGGGCAGAAGACCTAAATAGACATTTCTCCAAAGAAGACATACTGATGTCCAAGAAGTGCATGAAAAGCTGCTCAACATCACTATTAGAAAAATGCAAATCAAAACTATAATGAGGTATCACCTCACACCAGTTAGAATGGGCATCATCAGAAAATCTACAAACAACAAATGCTGGAGAGGGTGTGGAGAAAAGGGAACCCTCTTGCACTGTTGGTGGGAATGTAAATTGATACAGCCACTATGGAGAACAGTATGGAGGTTCTTTGAAAAGCTAAAATTAGAATTACCATATGACCCAGCAATCCCACTACTGGGCATATACCCAGAAAAAACCATAATTCAAAAAGACACATGCACCCCAGTGTTCATTGCAGCACTGTTTACAATAGCCAGGTCATGGAAGCAACCTAAATGCCCAACGACAGATGAATGGATCAAGAAGATGTGGTACATATATACAATGGAATATTACTCAGCCATAAAAAGGAACAAAATTGGGTCATTTGTTAAGACGTGGACGGATCTAGAGACTGTCTGTCATACAGAGTGAAGTAAGTCAGAAAGAGAAAAACAAATATCGTATATTGATGCATGTATGTGGAACCTAGAAAAATGGAACAGATGAACCCGTTTGCAGGGCAGAAGTTGAGACACAGTTGTAGAGAACAAATGTATGGACACCAAGGGGAGAAACCTGCAGGGGGTTGGCGATGGTGGTGTGATGAATTGGGTGATTGGGATTGACATGTATACACTGATGTGTATAAAATTCATGACTAATAAAAACCTACTGTATAAAAAAAATAAAATTCAAAATTTTAAAAAAAGAATTCAACTTCAGGGAAGGGGGAGTGGTCAGTGGAGATAAAAAGTGTCAAGTGTCAGGAGGTTAAAAAAAAAAAAAAAATCTACCTGAGGAGGAAAAAGTCCTTTACCTCTGAAAACTATCAGATGCTGATGAAAGAAAATCGAAGATGACACAAGCAAATGGAAACCTATACCATGTTCTTAGATTGGAAGAATCAATATTTTGAAAATGTCTATACTATCCAAGGCAATGTACAGATTCAATGCAATCCCTCTCCAATTACCAGTGGCATTGTTCACAGAACTAGAACAAAAAAAAAATTAATTTATTTATTTTATTTTTAGCTGCGTTAGGTTTTCGTTGTTGTGCATGGGCTTTCTCTAGTTGCAGTGAGTGGGGACTACTCTTCATTGTACTGCGCGGGCTTCTCATTGCAGTGGCTTCTCTCATCATGGAGCGTGGGCTCTAGGCAGACGTGCTTAAGTAGTTGTGGCGTGGGGGCTCAGTAGTTCCTGCGCATGGGCTCTGGAGCACAGGCTCAGTAGTTGTGGCACACGGGCTTATTTGCTGCATGGCATGTGGCATCTTCCTGGACCAGGGTTCAAATCTGTGTCCCCTGCATTGGCAGGCGGATTCTTAACTGCTGTACCACCAGGGAAGCCCCAATTTTTTAAAATTTGTATGGAGACACAAAAAACCCCAAATAGCCAAAGCAATCTTGAGAAAGTAAAATGGTGGTGGAGGAATCATACTCCCTGACTTTGAACTATACTACAGAACTACAGTAATCAAAACAGTGTGGTACTGGCACAAAAACAGAAATATAGATCAGTGAAACAGGATAAAAAGTTCAGAGATAAACCCACACATCTATGGTCACCTAATCAATGACAAAGGAGGCAAGAATATGCAATGGAGAAAAGACAGTCTCTTCAATAAGTGGTGATGGGAAGACTGAACAGGTACGTGTAAAAGAATGAAATTAGAACATTCTCTAACACCATACACAAAAATAAACTCAAAATGGATTAAAGATCTAAATATAAGGCCAGATACTATAAAACTCTTAGAGGAAAACATAGGCAGAACACTCTGACATAAATCATCTTTTTTAACCCACCTCCTTTAGTAATGAAGATAAAAACAAAACTAAACAAATGGGACCTAAGTAAGCTTAAAATCTTTTGCATAGCAATGGAAACCGTTAAAAGAATTAAAAGGCAACCCTCAGAATAGGAGAAAATATTTGCAAACAAAGCAACCAACAAGGGATTAACCTCCAAAACATACAAAGACTTCATGCAGCTCAATAACAAACAAAACCCAAACAACCCAATCAAAAAATGTGCAGAAGATCTAAATAGACATTTCTCCAAAGAAGACATACAGCTGGCCAAAAAGCACACAAAGAGATGCTCAACATCACTAATTACTAGAGAAATTCATATCAAATCTACACTGAGGTATCACCTCACACTGGTCAGAATGGCCATCATCAAAAAATCTATGGGCTTCCCTGGTGGCGCAGTGGTTGAGAGTCCGCCTGCCAGTGCAGGGGACACGGGCTCGTGCCCCGGTCCGGGAGGATCCCACATGCCCTGGAGCGGCTGGGCTCGTGAGCCATAGCCACTGAGCCTGCGTGTCCTGAGCCTATGCTCCGTAATGGGAGAGGCCACAACAGTGAGAGGCCCATGTACCACAAAAAAAAAAAAAAATCTACAAACCATCATTGCTGGAGAGGGTATAGAGAATATGGAACCCTCCTACACTGTTCATGGGAATGTAAATTGGTACAGCCACTATGGAGAACAGTATGGAAGTTCCTTAAAAAACTAAAAATATAGCTACCATATGATCTAGCCATCCCACTCCTGGGCATATATCCACAGAACATCATAATTCAAAAAGATGCATTCACCCCAGTGTTCATTGCATCACTATTTACAGTGGCCAGGACATGGAAGCAACCTAAATGTCCATCAACAGAGGAATTGATAAAGAAGATGTGGTACATATATACAATGGAATATTACTCAGACATAAAAAAGAATGAAACAATGCCATTTGCAGCAGCATGGATGGGCCTAGAGATTATCATACCAAGTGAAGTAAGTCAGAGAAAGATAAATATCTTATTTTGTTTATATGTGGGATCTAAAAAAATGATATAAATGAACCTATTTACAGAAGAGAAACAGACTGACAGGCTTAGAAAACAAACTTATGGTTACCAAAGGGAAAAGTTGGGGGGGAGGGGTACATTAGGAGGTTGGGATTAACATATTTACAGTACTGTATTTAAAGTAGGTAACCAACAAGGGCCTACTGTATAGCACAGGGAACTCTGCTCAATATTCTGTAATATCCTAAATGGAAAAGAATTTGAAAAAGAATAGATATATGTATATGTGTAAGTGAATCATTTTGCTGTACCCCTGAAATTAACATCATATTAACATCAACTATACTCCCATATAAAATAAAATTTTTTTAAAATTATGGTTGAAGTTGATTTTGTTTTGTAAAATAACAAACAAGCAAACGGAAAAAAACAAAACCACACAAAACACACAAATGAAAACCTGACGGTAAGAGAATAAATCCTAACAGAAAGGGACTCTAGCATTTACTGTCATGGATATCCCCCAGGGTATTTATGCACCTGATTTATCAAAGATACATTGAGAATATGGGAAGAAAATTGCATTTTGTACCTCTGCCTGTGTTTTTTGCTTTGAAAATTGGAAGTGACAGTGGAGCATAGTGGTTAAGAGGATATAGTCTGCAGTCATACTACCCAGGCTTCAATCTGGGCTCAATCAGTCACTAGCGCTTGGACACATTACTTAAACTCCTTTATGTCTCAGTTTCCTCATCCCTAAAATGGGAATAGTTATAGCACCTGCTTCTACGAATTCTTGTAAACATTAATTAACGTAGTCAGTGAATCTTCTTAACATAGTGCCTAACACAAAATAAGCACTCAATAAATATTGTTCAGTTAAAGTATTAATGGTAATAGTGTAATTACTATTTTGCCAGATGTCAGAGGGTAATAACCACCTTGAATGCAGATGTTTTTCCATTAGACCTTTTGCATTTTAGCCATTTGTTTTCAGTCATCTGGCTTAGTGTGTTTTAGCTCTTTGAGGACAGTGTCATGGTCTTTTCATCCATGAACTCCTACTTCTTTGTTCACGTTTTATATTGGTAAAATATCAAAAAGGTAGATGCATCGAGTTGTACCTTTTTCTTACTTCTTTCGTCTTCATCCTCTCTGGGCTCCTTTCTCCTCTGATGGTTTCTTCCTTTATAGGCCAGTATCAGGAAGTATTGAGGCAAGGACAAGTGTGTCTTTCTGTCACTGTAGATGTCCTTGCTGACATGGACAGAGTGGAGAGTAGAGTGAGGAGCACCCTCCCCTCTTCTCCAAAGTTCAGATCTCAATCCAAGCTGACCTTCCCTCTAGCAGCAGCTTCTGCTCTTCAGCATCACTCTACCTGTTCCCTCCATAGACCCAAATTATGTGGAGAACCTTCTCAGATAAGACCAGGACCTAACCTAGTGTTGTGAAATGCACATGAGCTCAGACAAACCTGAATTTAAATCCCTGCTCTGTAGCACTCTGTCCATCTGGATGACACCTAACCACTGGGAGCCTTGCTCTCTTTGCCTCCAAAATTGAGATCATGCCTATTTCACTATGTTTCTTGGTGACAATGATGTGTCTATTACCTGTGAAAGTACTTTTAAACTTTAATATACAAAGAAAGGATCCTAGCTACAATAATAATATTTCTACTGCTATACTGCCTCTCTCCATAAAGAAAAGCATAGTTGTTCTTCACTTAATACAATTATAGACCAGGAATTAATGAGGCTTTAGTCTGAACTTTCTAGATTTATACAAACAGGGATCTGCTGTTGTCAACTCAAACTTGCCATCATGTTCTCTGCAGTTGTCTTTGAAAGTTCATTTAGAAGTTAATGTAGTTGAAACATCCGGTGACAAAAAATAAGAAAGTATTCAAAAACTGAAAGACATATCAAAAGGACACAGGAGACAACTTTTAGGGGCCTCCACTGGCAATGTATGCAACAATTTGGGCATCACAAAGTAGATGATAACATTTTGAAATAAAAAAAAAAATCCATACTGATAAAATAATATCTTAAAAAATGTTAAAAGTTATAATGAGAGAAGAAAAAGATTTTCCTTACAAAATATTACCAATGAACACATACAAAAGAAATGATAGAAAATTATAAGTATAATAAAAATAGATTCAGTTAAGAATCATAAATAGATAGAAGCCAAATCAGTGAGTGAAACGTTAAGGAATATTCATGCCATCTGAAAATACGTCTGCACAGATCATTTGTTAATTATAGAGGGAAGGAATGTCCTGCTCAATTGAAAAATCTGACATACCCCCTTAACCAAGTGACCAAACTTAACATCACCAGTAGTGGGACAACCCACTATCATGTGACACCTCATATGATGCACTTTGAAGGACACATTACCTATGTACTCTTCCTACCAAAAATACTTATCCTAAATCTAATTATGAAACAACAACCAAGCAAATCAAATCCAGGAGTATTTAGCAAAGCAACTGACCTGGGCTCTTCTGAATTGTTGACATCTTGGTAAGCAAATAAAACAGGAATAGGCTGGGGAACTCTCCTAGATATGACAACTAAGTGCAACAAGTAAATATTGATTGGATCTTGGATCCAAAAGAAAAAACAAAACTGAAAAAAGGCATGCAGGCATTCCAGAAATTTGCCCAAAGGTGAATTTTAATGAGTTCTGCCTACTTTTTTCCTTGCTTGAGAAAGAAGAGTATAACAAGGGCCTGCTATCCATGTAAATGAGCTCTGCATGTATGCTAATTAGATCAGGCCTCTGCAGTGTAGCTAGCTGTTGCTTGTTAAAGGAAATAAAATGATAGGTCACAGAAATAAGTCATTTCAAGACTGATTTCTAAAGGCCTTTTTTAGCAGGGCATAGGAAACAAGCATTGTGTTACAAAAGGAGCAATCAAGATCTCCAGGTAAAATAAGAAAGGAGGAAAGTGAGGAGGTGAGCAGGTTTTCCCCAGAATTCATTACCAAACATAGGTGTGGTCTCCAGACCTTTGGTGGTGTCTCTGTTTTTAGTATAAATTCCTAATTTACTTTTCTGTTTGGTAAAAAACCAAATAATGATAAAATTGGTCTTCTTTGGCTTCCAGGGAATTTCACTCTTCCAATCTTTCCAGTACTTTCTTCTGTCTTCTTTACCTGCCCCACTTTCTCTACCAACCAAAAGTGATTAGATATTTTCCATATTAGGCTTCAACCCAGTTCTCTTCTCTTGAAAATCTCTCTTGATAATCTTACCTCCTTTAAGGCTTCAATAATGGAAAAAAATCTTATAAGAATGCGTGTGAAGTAGAAAAAAAAGGAATAGATATATTATCCATCTGATGAGTACTTCTTAACTTTTTTGTGCCACAGGCCCTATTAGCAGTCTGATGAAGCCAGTGGACTCCTTCCTTGAATAATGTTTTAAACGCATAAATTGAAATACATAGGATTGCAAAGAAAACCAGTAATGTTGAAATAAAGTTATCAAAAATATAAAAAAACAAATTTGTGATATAGTAATGTATATTCTGCTCTACTTATTCATGAAGTAACAAGATCTGATGACTACCATAATTTCAAAGTAGTGATAAATACTTGGAGATATCAGCAATAGTTATCGTACCCTGGTATGAAAATTCTTTTTTTTTCAGGCAAGGCTTTATTGGGTCCCTGCTGCAGCAGTGGGAAGCAAGAACAGGCAACAGCTTCCCTTGCTCACTTGCTTGCTGAGTGGGGGACGAGCCTGTTCCTTATATGGGGTGAGGCTAGGGGTGTGTCCAGGCGTCAGGCCAGAGGGGTGGCTTAGGTGTTTTGCCCACCCCTCTGGTGGTGTTGAGTGCAGGGGGCATGCTCAGTACCCTGCTTTTGCTCCCAACACCCTGTTTTTGCTCTGTTCCAGGCTCTTCAGAAGTGGCAGTTAGGTTTTTTGGTCTCATTGTATCTTCTGTCCAGAATTTGCCCCAACTGCACATGAACACAGTTATTTTTAGTCCCATATAGTTTATTTGTATTTTGTTGCTCAAGGAGAGGTGTGTCCAGATACAAGCATTGCAGTACTGCAGCAAATGGTCCCAAGTCCCAGCCTGTCTCATTCCCCCCTAAGAGACTCTGCACCCTTATTCTTAAGGGGTCAAGGGCCAGAAGTCTTTTCTTCTGAAACTTCTTCCTGCTGGACAGGGGCCGCAGACCCTAGCTGACCCCAGAGGTGTAGAAGTCCCTCGCTGACCGTCCCAAGGACCTGTAGGGACCTGGGCCACTCTCTGCTGGAAAGGGTTGAATTCCTTGAGTCATCATGAGCCTTTAAACTGTTGGAGCATAAAAGACACAAACTTAATCAAAAGGTTAAACCAACAAGGGCTAAAAAGGAGAAGAACAATAGCCATTAAAGTGCCTAGAAAGGGAAAGAACCAGGTTAACTTTGGGAGGGTTTCCTTAACTGTTGACCAGACGGGGGGCAATGTTGCCCCTGCCAAGAAGCCATTCTGCTTGGATGTATATTTTGTTAATCTCAGAGTTAAAGTTTAATAATTTTCTCTATTCTTAGAATGGAAGGTCTGGACCTGTTGGTCCCAGGTCTCCTTGGACCAAAAAGTCTTAGTCACAGGTTTACAACAGTAGGGAAGACAATGGAGTACTAGACGAAATATGGCATAGATCAGTATGACCGTAAAGAAAAGGGTTATAAGAAAATGACAGCCTCCTGCCAGAAAGTCTTTTATACCTTATGGGATTCAAGAGAACACACTAGAGAACCAGCTTTCAGTTCCCCTGCCCATATTTGATAGTGAGGATTGGTGGTTAATTGTCTGCTGAAGCCAAGTGGCTTGTTGTCAAATTTTCTCAATGTTGGTTTCTACCTGGTACGGGCCTCAGGGCTCTTTTCTTTGCCTCTCCATCTGTCCTGTTGTTCCCTTGGGTAATTTGAGAATTTTCCTTTTGGTGCCCATAGCTTAGGCCTAATGTAGCCTCTTTTCTATCTGGAGATAACTTTCTTCTTCCAGGATCTATAATATATCCCAGATATTTAACTTGTTGCTTTGAGATTTGTACTTTTTTTCTGGGAGATCCTATAGCCCTAGGTCCCAAGGAAATTAAGGACTTTAATGGTATTCTGATCTGAGGTCTCCATGGTGGGGCTACATATTATGTCATCTACATACTGTAGAATGGCCCCTTATTTTAGGTATATTTCCCTTAGTTCCTTTCCTAGGGCCTGGAAGAAAAAGTATGGGCTGTCCTGAAACCCCTGAGGCAATACTGTCCAGGTATATTGTTGCATTTGGCCCGAGTGGGGGTTCGTCCACTCAAAGGCAAACAGATACTGAGATGAGGGATGAACTCGGATGCAAAAGAAGGCATCCTTGTGTCAAGCACAGTAAACCATTTGGCATCTTCAGGGATCTGGACTAATATATTATAAAGATTGGTCACAAGTGGATGTATAGGGACTACTGCATCATTTACAGCTCTAAGGTCTTGCAACAGTATTCCCCATTTGGCTTAACAACTGGCAGAATAGTGGCATTTCATGGATACTGACAGGCCATGTTTTAAGAAATTATCTACGCGCAGTTGCAAACCTTTCTTGCTTCCAACTTTATAGGGTACTGTCTCGTGTTAGGATGTGACTTCTGGCTTAAGGCTAGTTTTTACAGGTTGGGCATTTATAGCCTCCCAGGGATTCCTTTGTCCCAAGGAAATTAAGGAAGGTTAACTGTGTGTAGAATATGACTGGGAATAGGCCCTTGTTCTTCCAGCTGATTTGTCTTAGTCAGAATCAAGAAAAGGGGCTGCTCGGGTCCTCCTAATCATAATATGACTCTGAAGGAGCCCAGAAAGTCTCTTCCAAGTAGTGGGTTAGGACACTCAAGGCACAGCTAAAAAGGTGTGTGAGATCAAATGCTGTTCAAATTGACAAGTGAGAGGCCAATGAAGAAACAGGTGTGAGGCTTTCCTTTGACACCAGTCACAGTACAGCTTTTGGAGAAAAGAGGCACAGTGTGAGAGATCAGGGCAGAGTAAGTGGCCCCCGTATCAATTAAAAAACTGGTTTTCTTACCTGCCAAGTCAAGGACCACCCAGGGCTCCTCGAAGGAGATGGACATCTCGTGAAGGGGAAGCTGCCAGAATGCCCAGGCCACCTCAGTCATCCATGGCCATCTTAGGAGCAGGAGCCCCCCTTCCCCTTCGGGACTGGGGACAGTCCCACTTCCAATGACCTGTTTGCAGACTGGGCATGGACCAAGGGGTTATTTTTGGCATTTTGGGGCCCACTGGCCGGTTGACTTGCATTTGAAGCATTTCCCCTTGCTCGTTTTACCTCCAGGGGGTTGGTTAAACTTCCTTGGCCCCCTTGGTTTGTCCTGAGGTTGCAAGGCATGGCTGACAGCTATGGCCCTCAGTTTAACTTGAGCCCTGGCCTGAGTGTTTTCACATCGGGTATTCTCCTTCTCAGCTGGATCTCAATTATCAAATACCCCAAAGGTCACCTCTAGGAGTTGGGGCATCGGGGTTTGTGGGCCTAATTGTAACTTTCAGAGTTTCCACCTAATATCAGGGTCAGACTGGCTGATAAAATGTTGTCCCAGCCGGGATTGGCCCTCAGGAATGGGTGGATCGATGTTAGTAAATTTTCTAAATGGTGACAGAATCACAGGTTCTTTTAATATTCCTGTCATTTTTTGCCTATGTCCATAACTGAAAGGAATGTTAAATTTCAGTTAGAAATGAGGGAAAATAAAGATCAAGCTCATAGGTCCCCCTAAATTCTATTCATGGATCCAAGGTTAAGAATATCTTGTCTAAAATTTCTAAAAGAAATCGGGAATCCTTATTGTATGCCTATCAGAAACCATGTAGGTGGTGTGAAGAAAGGGGTGGTGCAGAGCCACCTACAACTGTACAATTACTCTATATCCTTTATTTTGTATGTTTGGTTTATCTGGGCTTTTTGATTCTTTGTCTTTCTCAGCATGGCTTTTATATTGAAGTAAAATTGAAACTAGTTAGTTCTATTTGTTACATGATGTTCTATTTTTGTTTTGTTTGCTCGGATTCTTTTTTTGTTTGATTTTTAAACATATTCCTTAGTCATAGTGGAGGCTAAAACTGCTGATTACTTGGGATCATTTCTTCACGCTATGTCTACCTTCTATTTGCATAGATAATTGGACTTTAAGTGTGGATAGAATTAAAATATCCAACTTCAACCTCTGTCTGTTGCCTTCAAAGGTTTTGAAGTAGATAAAAAAAATTCCCAGGCTTCCCTGGTGGCACAGTGGTTGAGAGTCCGCCTGCCGATGCAGGGGATGCGGGTTCGTACCCCAGTCCGGGAGGATCCCACATGCTGCGGAGCGGCTGGGCCCGTGAGCCATGGCCGCTGAGCCTGCACGTCCAAGGCTCCGCGACAGGAGAGGCCACAGTGGTGAGAGGCCCGCGTACCGCAAAGAAAAAGAAAAAAATCCCTCTTTCCACCTTTTTGACCCTCTCTCTCCTTGGTTTCCCAAACACTGCATTCTCCTGGACCTCTCTTGTCTTCCTGCTTCTCTTTTGGTCCCTTGTGAATCTTCTCATCCGTTTCACACTCTACCAACCAGAAAAATGTAAGCATTCCCCCCACATTAGGCTTTGGGCTCGTTTTCTCTTCTTTTTTTCCCCTTGATAATCTCTCTCAATGCTCACCCCTTTCCCGTGTTGCTCGTCAGTTTTAATGGACCCTCTACCCTCTACTGATTGTCATCTCCCTTCCAGTAGTATACATGTGTGCTGTCAGAGTTAGACCCCTAAAATGTACTTGGTTGCTCTCAAAAGCATCAAAATTAAGTCCAAACTTCTCTTCCTCGTTCACAGCCTCTACAGTGTGGTCCCTACAGATACTGCCAGTCTTCTCCACCATGGCAAGCCCCTGCCATAACTCTCTTACCTCACACTTCCCTTGGCCAACCAACTCTCAAGTATCCAAATACACCTAGAATATCTTTCTCTTCCAGCTGACCCATAAAAATTATATCTTTGAAGACTCATTTCAAGTCCCATTTTCTCCAGTTCCAGATGCTCCCAACCTAATTATTTTTTCCTCACTGCTCATGTTCCAGTGGTACTTTAGATGGTGCCTCATCCATCTAATTAATTCTTACTCTTGTTTTGCCATTTCTTAGAGCCTACCTCCTATTTAAATCATTACATATGAGACTGGCTCTTTCACTAGATTATAAATTCCAGAAGACTAGGGAGTTTTATCATAGTCATTTCTGTGTTATGTACAGTAAATGACTTGCTTGTCCTGTGCTCATAAGGTCTCAACAAGATTTAATTCAGCTGTGGGTAGTTGTTGGATGATTGGACCCTAAAATTGTGAATGTCTCTAAGACATATACCCAACCCCATTTTGGCTATGATATTCATCAAATACACAAACATATTACTAAGAGTATTGTTTTTGTTTCTAAAATTGGCTAAATGGAACAAGTCTCATTAAAATAAACAGTTAACAGTTTTAGTGAGAAGTTCTGGATTCTGTATTAGAAGTTGAAATTCATTCTATAAGTATTTCTTGAGCCCTAATTATGTATCCAGCACTAGGTATGCATAGCTTTGAATAAAAAGATCTCTGTTCTAGAAGAGCTTACACCCTTACCCTAACCCTGTCTTCATAAGAGTTTGGAGTTTCCTGTCAAGAGTTGCAGGAGAATTTACATTTCTTAAACTGGAAAAAAACCCTGTTTATTCCTTTATTGAAATGTTATCGGGACTTCCCTGGTGGCACGGTGATTAAAAATCCTCCTGCCAATGCAGGGGACACAGGTTCGAGCCCTGGTCCAGAAGATCCCACATGCCGCGGAACAACTAAGCCCGTGCGCCACAACTACTGAGCCTATGGTCTGGAGCCCGTGACCACAATTACTGAGCCCATGTGCCACAACTACTGAAGCCCACGTGCCTAGAGTCCGTGCTTTGCAACAAGAGAAGCCACCACAATGAGAAGCCTGCGCACCACAACAAAGAGTAGCCCCCTCTCGTCACAACTAGAGAAAGCCCACATGCAGCAACAAACACCCAACACATCCAAAAATAAATAAATAAATAAATTCATAAAAAGAAAAGTCAGGGAATTTCCTGGTAGTCTAGTGGTTAAGACTCTGAGCTTTCACTGCTGAGGGCCCAGGTTCGTTCCCTCGTCACGGAACTAAGATATTGAACTTCCATGCCAGTGACCTTTCAAGGATGCCCCATGGTATTCAGATTTTAAAAAATAATAATAAAATAAAATAAAAATAAATAAATAAATAATAAGATTTTAAAAATAAAAATAAAAATAAATTTAAAAAACTAAAATGTTATGTGTCACCTGGCTAACTCAGAAGTGAAAACCACACAGCCTTAGCTGCAGCACCAACGCAAGCCACAGTGTATATGTTGTCAACAAATAAGGAAGTATAAAAAGAAAAGACACATTTATTAGGATATTGCTGACTGTAGTTTATTTAGGGCTTGGTTATTACTATTATTTTATATATTCCCTATCTCCAACTTTAATAAAGCCCTGCAACAGGCCGGGTTTTATTTATTTATTTATTTATTATTACTTATTTTTTTGTGGTACGCGGCCCTCTCACTGCTGTGGCCTCTCCTGTTGCGGAGCACAGGCTCCGGACGCACAGGCTCAGTGGCCATGGCTCACGGGCCCAGCCGCTCCGCGGCATGTGGGATCTTCCCGGACCAGGGCACGAACCCACGTCCCCTGCATTGGCAGGCAGACTCTCAACCACTGCGCCACCAGGGAAGCCCAACAGGCCAGTTTTAAATTTCCTTCTTAGCATCATTTTATGCCTTAGGCTGGGAAGCACTAACAGAGGTTTTAAGCAATAGTAATAGCATTTACTATTTTTATTTTCTAGTAGTAATAAAACTAATAATATTTTAGTTTCTAAACTAGTTCTAAAAGATGTCCAACATTGTACTAGAAACTGGAGATATTACTAGAGGAAGATGCTTGTGTAGGAAGCTCTGGGCTTTTTCTCAAGGCTAGTTTAGCACTGGACATTAGGGACATATACCATGATTTTCTGAAATATGAGTGCTAACTGAGGAGAAATTGAACATAAACTCTCAGAACACAGTAGATTAGCATAGGGGAAATGTTAAATGCCTTTGTTGAAAAATGTAAATTATGAGGAACATATACATTCAGAAAGAGTAAAGAGTATTTTTCAGATGTCTCTGTATGCATGTGTAAAGATCTGTGGCTTCAAATTTGACTAGATTTTGTTTGTTTGTTTTTCAAAATCTTTTCTAAGAATTGCCCTGGTGGAAAATATTCCTGAAGGCCTTACCTATTCAGAAAATGCACCATTTCACTTATCACTTTTCCAAGGCTGGATGAATTTACTCAGCATGGCCAAAAAGTCTGTTGACATAGTATCTTCCCATTGGGATCTCAACCACAGTCATCCATCAGCATGTCAGGTAAGCTGCATCCTCTAATGTGTGTGACAGTTTTACTTATGTGCATTTTATACTCAATATTCTTGCTTCCACTCCTCAAGTTCAAGCTCATTTTTTCAGTCTATCTATACCCATAGTTCATGTCCATTATTACATTTGTATGTGTGTGCCATTGTTAATCGTAGGTTGCTCAGCTTCTACTAGAATGCAGTGATTTCAAGGGCAAAATCACATCTCATCTTTGCAAACAAGAGGCTCTCTATGCAGCTCTGCTGTATCGGACAACTTCAGAGGTGTCTTGTGGTGTCCATTGATGGCATACCCCAGAATTCTGCTTTGCACAACCTGCATGTTTACAGTTTCAATTCCGTAACTGCTTGCTGAGACATTTAATTGGTTAATTGGTGTCCTAATTTGTCTTTGTGGCTCAGAGCCAACTTTTTAAATAGTGGAGTCACACTTCCCACTATAGCTGTATATTCTTGACTCTGTCATATTTGAGTGAAGAGGAAAAAGAAATTTACTAGTTATAAGAACAGCCTTTAGAAAACTGACTAAATGATCTGAATGATTTCTGAATGAAATGTCCTGGAGACAAGAAAATGATCCTGGTAACCTTTGTTTTTTTTTTGAATTTTATTTATTTTTTTATACAGCAGGTTCTTATTAGTCATCAATTTTATACACATCAGTGTATACATGTCAATCCCAATCGCCCAATTCATCACCCCCCCACCCCCACCCCCACCCCCACCCCCACCCCCAGGCCATTCACATAGGTGTTTAAATTGCTCCATGTTTAGGACCAGACACCCGGTAACAATATTTTTTTTAAATAAATTTATTTATTTATTTTTGGCTGCCCCCACCCCCCCGATCCTGGTAATCTTTAGCATGTTTTTCTTTATGTTGGTACAACCATGATAGCACTGAGCTATCAAGTATATGACCATTGCCCTATACTTAAATGTCCTATGGGGGGGGTCAAGGATAAAATTAATTTTGTCTGTTTGTATACAAAATGTGTTGGCATTAAGCCTATAATCATTACCTCATTGGTGCTTTGATTTGCTTCAATTATACTACTTTAAAGTCAAAAGATATTAGAAAATAGGTACAAATAAACAAAAATCCCATAAAGGCTATACTAAAGAAGAATTGGATAATTTTACTAATTATGTTCTGCACTGTTCTACCTCTGCTGAAGCAGGTGCTTCAGGTACTTATTGCAGCATTTATCATCCCAAAACTTAGTGGTTTATAAAAATAACAATTATTTATTTATTCATGATTCTGGACAGCGTTTGTCAGAGAACTTGTCTCTGATCTAAATAGTGTTGGCTTAGGTGGCCTACCTGGGGCTGGAGGGTGCAAGATGTCTCCTCACATATGAGCATCTTACCTCAGATGGCTGGAATGTCTAGCAGCTGGCTGGACTTCTCTCTCTCTGTATGTATCTATCATCATTCAGTAAAGCAGCTTGAATTCTTTACCTGTGGTTATATCCTAAAAGGGCAAAAGCAGAAACTGTGAGGCCTCTTAAGACCTGAGCTCTAGAATCCCAGTTGCTTCCACCCTATTCTATTGGTCAAAGCAAGTCACAAATCCAAGATGAGAGGGGTAGCATCCATATGGGAATGTGGAGAATTGTTGGCAGGCATCTTTGGAAATTATATACCACAGTGCACTCTGGCCACAGCAATCCATCTGTCTCTCCCACATACAAAATGCACTCCTCATCCCCCAAAACTTGTATCCCATTACAGCAAAGGCTCAAAGTCTAGGATCTCTTCATCTGCATCAGGACAGGATCTGAATAGGACTCCTCATGAGGGCTTCTCTTGATTTGGAAACCTGTGAACTAAAAAGACAAGATACATGCCCCCCAATGCACACTCCCAACATACAATGGCAAAATAGAGATGAGACAACTACGATAGATACTTCTGTTCAGAAGGGGGAAGTAGAGAGCACAAATTAGTCATTGAACCCACAGCAGTTTTAAAAGCCAACCTGGCACACATCACCAGTTTTCCGAACTTGGTGAACAGGGAATGTCTCTAGACTGGGATCTAGTTCTGCTTCCTGGGGGTGCTTTCCTAATCTGCCGTTCTCAGAAACTCTTTGCTCCACCCTCTGTGTTTTTCTTTCTTTTTCATAAGAAATAACCTGTGCTTGCTTCAGACTTATTTTCTTGATTGGCTTTCTACCAGTAGAAATCTGAGGCCCCAGAGACCTCTTTTCATGTTAAACCATCTCTGTCCTTTTTTAGTCCAAAATGGAAAAACCCCTTAAAAACTTCTGTAGACTTTCTATGTATCCAGTTATAATCCACTCTATTAGCAAAAGGCCGCACCACAAATAACTCACAGGTGGTCTTTTTCTACTTTGGACTGTGACTCAAGATGCTTCGGAACCTCACCCTTGACTTTTCCAGGAGCCCTTTTGAGAGGCACCCCACCACCACCATCGCTTTTAATCCTTCAGAGGTCTCAACATGGAATCGTACAGCCACAGCTTTGATTTCATCTTTACCCTGAGGGCCATTTCTCATTTTGAGAATGTTTTGCTCAATTGAGAGACTGTCCTAGATTTTCTACATTTCTTTCAAAATTCTGCATGAAAATGAAATAGTTTCTTCTTATCATATACCACCAAAACTTTGATTGATAATCTGCCTGAACAGTCTCCTTAGCCAGATCTCTAAATCCACTAGTCATATTATATATCTCCTACTTTACAGCAGGCAGTAGCGTTGCCAAACTTTCTACCATTACTTCCTCAAGGCCTCAAAAGCAATTCCTTCACTGTTCTTCCAGCCTTGAGTAACAGAATGAGATTCCAGCCCCTACCACCACCAAGTCCCAGAGACAATGCCACATGCTTTAAGTTTTTGCAACAGTAGTTTCTATTTAATTTTTTATTGTGGTATAACAAACAACTCCAAAACGTATTCATTATTATTTCCTATGATTCTGTGACTTGGTTGACAGTTCTTTTGCTTCAGTAGTGCTGACTGGGATTACTTATGCAGTTGTGTGTAGGTGGGAGGGTAGCTGAAGCTGGACTGCCTGAGGCTGTGGACACGTCTCATTCTCTGCATGTGGGCACTCATCATTCAGTAATCTAACCCAAGGTTTTTATAAGGCAGCTGGATCCCAGGAGAGTGAAAATGAAAACTACAAGACCTCTTAATTCCTGGGCTCCCAGAACTTTACTTTGCTACATTCTGTTAGTCTGACAAAGTCACATGGCCAGGCCACAATCACTGGAGGGGCAAGAGACTCCAGGAGGAACATACATGTACAGGAATGGGAGGAATTGTTGGCAGCCAAATTCCCAGGTGGTTTGTATACTCACAAACCTTTGAAAAGAGCTGAACCAAACCATTCTGACCTCTTGCTCTATGAGCCCAGCAAACCCTCCTGGTGTTCAGGCTCTGGGAGAAGATGGGTCATCAGAGAATGGCACAGCCTTTCTGCATCACGGTTCCTGAAGTCACATCATGGTCAGTATTCAGTACTGCTCACAGGCAGTGGTGAAATGGATGTATGAGGCTCTAGGTCTGTTTTGCCTAACAGTGCCTAGCATGATGCTTGATGCATACTAGGTGTTCAATAAATATTTGTTGAGTAGTAAATATTTGTTGAGTAGTAAATATTTGTTGAATGGAAAGATAAACAAAGCTGGATGCTAGTTAAAGTGGTCAGGACAGATTTTAATCAGTAATACTGTTGCAGTAGGGAAGAGGTCCAGGTGAAGGGAACTCAACTTAGATTTGTACAGAGATGCCCAGGTACTTTATAGGAAGAATGAGGGAGATGGAAGGGTGTGACAGGGGCCTGAACAGGGTCAGGGAAGTAGAAATTTGTAAAAAATGGAAAGAGGGTTGGTCCATGTGTGAACCCCATCTGGGATTGCTAGCTGGTGCTTTTCCAAGTTGGGCTCCTACCCTCCCACATAGGCTGGGAGACAGGGGCCTATCTTCAGGTGTTGGCTGAACAGCCTATTCTTTGGCAGTCTTGAGCTTTCTTAGGCAGGCACTTTAATGGGGGCTAAGGTCATCCTAGAGATGTGGCCTTGAGCTGTTAGAAACCATGTTAGTGTTTGTTCAAGCCTTTTAATGGGGGAGGAGAGACAGAGGTAGGGCAGAGCAGGGTGCATGAAATGATTTGTGTTGAGAGGCTACAGTCTTTATAGGCCAAGGTTGAGGGCTGGTAGAGAAGTAGACTCAGAGGATCCTGGCTAGAGTTTGGTCAGGGAAAAAGTATTTGCCAATTGCATGGCTTTAGAGTGAATTAAGATAGATGTTACCCATGCAGAAAGAAGGTAACACTTAACTTAATTCAAGTCACTTTCTAACAGCTGGCCTACTGCCAAGAAATGGAACTTTTCAATTTGCTGTCAGTAAACCTGGCTATTACTGAACTCACCCAGCAGTCCTTTAGGAGGAGACCCCAGTGTGAACTGATATCTTCCGGTAGAGTCATTCTGCGCCCACCAGCGATGGCTTTTTGCTGCCTCTCATTCCCCTAACAGCACCAGGCTCCTTTACAGTTTAACACCAGTTGGTTTGCTTCAGAGTTTTGAGCTAATTTCACTTTGCCTCTTTGCAAGGAGAGAGCCGCATTAGCAGACATGAAGCATAGAGGGGCTTTACCTGCTTAGGAAATTAAACGGATTCAAGCAGGATGTGAGACCCATCTCTCGTGAACAGCTCTCCCTACTCCTGTCTGCTCTTGGCCCTGAGTACCATATCCTGGAAGGAGTGGTGAGCAGGAGGGAGGGGGGAGGTTGACAGCGGAGTTTGGAGGGTTGCAACTTCAACAAGACAGTAACCTTTCTCTTCTTCCTCTGGTCCACTGGTGGCCAAGTGACTGCCACTAGTTGAATACCAGGCATGGAGTGTAGTCTTTAAAGAAAGAACAAGCGTGTGGAGTAGAGTGCTTGGTGCCTGGTTTGCTCCATTTCCCATCTCCCCTCACCTGACCCTCAAGCCCTAGAGCAGTGTTTGCAAAAGGACTTAGGATTCAATGGCCCAGAAGAACTTGTCTAAATACCACATGTCTTGGGCTTTTAGAGGTTATTTTTCAAGAGCCTGGCTCACTCCTTCCTGCCCTCTCACCACACCATAGGGGTAATTGTACAGAGATCAGGAATGGAAAGAAGAAAGCAGGTCCTTGCTGACAGCTTTTTCTCTTCAGGTACACTTTAAAGATCCATATCCTATTCTCTCCAGGCCATCAAGTTTTACCATTTCTACCGAGGAAGGCACTGGCTGAAAGGCTATTTGATTTAAATTTTACCTGATTTTATCTTTCAAATGGAAATAGGAAATTAAAGACTTTACCCAACCTTTCAGATTTTGGATGGCTAATCTTTGGACCTTTGAGTATATTTTATTTTTACCAAGCCCTCATGAATATTGGGATATAGTCATTGATTGATTTATTGCACACAGAAAAAAGAATGCTAAGAAAAAGAAATTCACACCGTAATTACTCAAGTGAGCTAATTAAAATTTTTAAAAGATGTTTCAGAAAATTGGCTCAGGTTCACAGCTTATTTTCCATTAATATATTTTTAAAAGAAAATATTTTTATTTTGAGAGGCACAATAGTCAAACAGGACTCTTCTAACAGACTTCTAAACCAACAGAGCCTGAAAAGTCCTAAACGGAAGCCATAAATGGTAAATAAATAAGTAGGAATTATAACTGAAAAGCAGCCCATTTACTTATCGTAATGCAGCTGTAAGCAAAATACACCAAGGAATGGTATAGCCAGTGGCAGGCAGGCCCCAGCTCAGCAGAAAAGGGACACAACTAAACATGGCACATGACATCTGTGTGTTCTCTGGATGTCTGTGTCCTCCCTGGATGCCATTTTGTAAGAGTGAGCTATGGTCATTATTAATAGGATGATGAATGCCTACATTTTTTTTTCATTTGCCTGGAAATAGACACATTCATTAAAAATGCACTTTTAATCTGTGCTGCCAAAGGGTCGCTATTTTAATTCCCACCCTGTAAAACTCATCTTGTTTTTCCTACTTTGCCCTGGGTGTTGTTAATCTTTTTGTGGTTGTTTCCTTCTGTGCTGAAAGAAACTGGGCAGTGATCTTGCTCTGGATCACAGTCATGTTTAGGGCTAGTGAGGTCTACAGTTCCATGGAAATTATATTTTCATATTTAATCAAAAGACATGGTTGGGCTAAGGGTTTTGTTTCTTTCTGTCTGAATGATGAGTTTAGGCCCTGAAACATTGAATTTCTAGGACAACTTGATTGCTAATTTATGGGATAAAATGATGGAGATTTATGAAATCAAGACTCTTTAGGAAAAGCCAGGAAATATGATTTGACAAAGGCTTCTTAGTAGACCTACCTAATTCATTGAGCAAAAAAGTCCTATTCTCTATGAGTTCACTGGAAGAAACCAAATAAAATAATTAATGAGCTACAACAACTGAATCTTAAAGAGATGTATTTATATGAAATCAATTAGTTACTGGTCTGCAGTGAGCCATGATTACCAGTTGATGATACATCACAATTGTTTAATTTTGAAAAATTAGGATTTTTAAAATTGAACAGTATTTGTTCAATTTAGTAACTAGCATGTTTGAAAGTTCAATGATCCAAGAGGTTATTTTGGAAAGCATAAGCCAGGATCCTGTCTCTACACAGTAAGTGGTAGGCAGACTGTCAGTGGTAGACAGACTATAGAAATGAGTCAGGAGTATAGTTTATATTTCTTTTTATCTACTTATTAGCTGTGTGACTTTGAGCTAGACGCTAAACTCTCTGTGCCTCAGTTTTCTCATCAGCAAAATCAAGGTGATAACAGAATCTACCTCATAGGTTGTTGTGTAGATTAAATTAGTTAATATATGTAAAGGGTATAGAACAATCTTTGACCATTTAGTGCCTATATAAGTGTTTATTGTTAAATTCATGAATGTTATCATTCACATTTACTTATTTAGGTGCACACTGCAACTTTAGTTCAAGTCAGTTTAATTGTAGTAACAAATAATGAGTTCTTACTGGGTACTTTACACTAGAATCCAAGATGATTACCATGTAAAATTAAAAGAGGAATATAATTTCTACAAATGTGAGATTCTGGGTAGATAAGAAGGATTAGGAAAATTATCATCATATATGGAATTCTAACTTTTATTTATTACAAATTTTTACACACACACACACACACACACACACAGTGTCTTGCTCTCACCCATCTGTCTATCTATGTATACATATATACATGCATACACATATATCCCTCTGGACAACTGACATCTTGAATCTTGAATGCGCAGGAAGTAATGTGATCTTATCCAATCTACAGCCACTTCTGATTTTTGTTTTTTGGTCAATTGGTTGGTGTTTTGCTCCTTGTTTTTGTTTAAGTTGAAACCCCCTAAGGCCAGGCAGCACTCAGTGATCTCAGTTTGGTGGGATGCATCCTGCCATCCCTTGATTAGGCAGCTGCATCCATGTGTGACTCAGGTCTCCAGGCCCTGTCTTGTAGCCCACTCATTCCTTCCTAACAATATTCTTCCTAACTGACTATCAATGTAGGCTAAGCAACAGAAGAGAGATTTTGTTTCACCCAACTATAAACCCTTTCCTTGTGATGTTTGTTTCATAGCTATCTTCATGATTTGTTCATAAATGATATTGTTAACATTTTCTATTACTGTCACTTCATACTTTGACCTGTAATATCTCTTAGCCATCCTCAGGGAGCCTGCAGTCTGGTGGAGTCAGCTAGGACTCCACACACTCCAGTACTTCTCATTCCCAGTCTCCACCATCTTATTGATTCTCCATGTTCAATGCCCTTCTGAGCCCACTCTTCCTTTCTTTCCCATCCCTGCTGTTCCATTCCCTCTCCAAGTCTACTGAAGTAGACTTTACACACATTCATCTTGCAAACAG
Organism: Lipotes vexillifer; assembly: GCF_000442215.2. Lineage (NCBI taxonomy): Eukaryota > Metazoa > Chordata > Mammalia > Artiodactyla > Lipotidae > Lipotes > Lipotes vexillifer. The sequence goes on along the minus strand of NW_006789458.1, from coordinate 1,749,236 downwards.
TCAGCATCTACTCTACAACACAGGGGTATTTCTGGAACCCGGGAGAATCCTACTTTTGACAATGTCGTTTCCATGTAAAAGTCTGATAAAAGTATCCAAAAATGTTGCAGCCTCATCATAATATTTAATTAGAATTTCTTTTCTTTATTACTATTTTGTAATCTAGGAAAAATAAAATCACAATAGTTCCTGCTTTTTGCCTGAAAGGAGATGAGCATAGTTGGTGGAGAGGGGTCCTTTAAATAACTGAAATTCTTCCAACCTGTTGTAATTAAGAGGTGGTATATTGTAATTAGTAGGTTAGAGTGAGACAGCCAGAGAAGGTAGGATATTATAATACAACATGGAAAATGCACATTTCATCCTTTGTTTTGATGTAGATCTGAGGACTTGAATACATTTTTACTATATTATGGCAAACTTCCTATAGTCTATTTTGTGCTTTTATGGAGTTATAGGGAAAAATAAAACATGTATAAATTAATTAGAACATAATTAAGATACATACTAATGCTCTGTTGCTATTTGGCTCAGTTTAGAATCCATTATTTTTTTTATTTTCAGTTCTCAAAGTTTGGTTTTATGGAAAAGGCAAACTATCTAGGAGGCATTTGCTACAGCGGAAAGACCATAGGTTTGGCATCAACCACATTTGACATGACCAGCAGTTTAGTAGTTGTGGTCACACTGGGCAAATGTCATAATCCCTCTGATCATCAATTCCCTCATCTATAAAATGGATTTAATAATGCATGTCTCGGGCTTCCCTGGTGGCGCAGTGGTTGAGAGTCCGCCTGGCGATGCAGGGCACACGGGTTCGTGCCCCGGTCTGGGAAGATCCCACATGCCGCGGAGCGGCTGGGCCCGTGAGCCATGGCCGCTGAGCCTGCGCGTCCGGAGCCTGTGCTCCGCAACGGGAGAGGCCACAGCAGTGAGAGGCCCGCGTACTGCAAAAAAAAAAAAAAAAAATGCATGTCTCATTTGATTGCTTTGTAAATTTGATTAGATTGTGAAACAGCAAATAATGGAGCTCATAAAAGATAGTTGCTGTTTTCATTTGATTTTTGTTTTTCTAGTGCAAGACATTTACTTTCAAATTCCATACAGGAATTTACTTTATCAT
>NW_006789458.1:1692301-1748103 GCF_000442215.2 Lipotes vexillifer | reverse complement strand
AGGAATAACTTTCAGCTGTCCATCAAGTTCTCAACTTCTATTAAAGGAGGTTAAGATAATTCTTCCCAGAATAATAATTCAGGTGGTTCTTCAAAGTTTAGGTGAAGAAAAGAGAAAGAAAAATGTGCATATTTTCAAGTAGATTCTTACCCTTCTGTCCCAGTATGGCAACTTTCAGCCATAACGACCAGTAAGAATCACCTGGGGAGCCTTTGAAATATGCTTATGTCCAAGCTCACCTCAGATCAGTTAAATTAGAATATTTGGAGAGGGGCTCAGGGTCTGATACCGTTTAAAAGATAACTTGGGGATTCCATTGTGCAGCCAGGGTTGAGAATTACTGCTCTAAACCATCCCAGTCTAATAAACAATGTGTGATTTTTATAGATTTCATGATAGAGCCAGGTTGGTCCCTTTCTGCTCAGTCAACTTAATTTTACCTGTTTCGGTATAATCCTGTTTATTCCAGTTGTTCTCTCAGTGATGATATAAAAGGGTGACAACTTCTATATCAATGTTCCAGATAAACAGTAGGTTCTCTTCAGCCTTCTCATCTCCAGACCGAATAACTCCTGGTGCAGTATCAATATGAAAATAGTGTCACCTTATGAAAAGACTGTCCCCTTCTTTCAAAATAGTATCTTTTTTGTTCCACAAAATCAACACTTGACACATGCTTATAAATTAGCATTCTCCTGTTTGAAATGTGGCCATAGAATAATTTTGAATGTGCCTTTACTGAACAGACATTTATCAAGGTACTGTGCTGTTTGCTGGGGACACAAAATCAAATGAGCAATGAGTAGTGGGGGAGACAGAAAAACCAGTGATAAGAATACAGAGCGGGGGCTTCCCTGGTGGCGCAGTGGTTGAGAGTCCGCCTGCCGATGCAGGGGATGTGGGTTCGTGCCCCGGTCCGGGAAGATCCCACGTGCCGCAGAGCGGCTGGGCCCGTGGGCCGTGGCTGCAGAGCCTGCGCGTCCGGGGCCTGTGCTCCGCAGTGGGAGAGGCCACAACAGTGAGAGGCCCGCATAGCGCAAAAAAATAAAATAAATAAAATAAAAGAATAGGAAATTTCAGTTGGTATATCACCTCTTATTTAAAAAAAAAAAAAAAAAAAAAAAAAAAAAAAAACACTATAGAAGAAAAAATAATAAATGGAAAGGGCAAGTCTCACTTTCCCTGCGTGAAATCTCACAGCAATTTCTGTTCCTGCTGCTTCTGTATGCTTTTGCTCCCGCATCTCTTGAGTAATTCTAATTATGTTCTTGCTTGCTTTCCAATATATTTCTAAGGAAAATCATCATTCGTATATAAACTCATAAACACTATGATTAGCAAGAGTTTAACCTCTTTGATTCTTTTAGAATCCAGTCATATAGACATGAATAAATCATGAACCCAAAGACATTCTTCTCAATTATTTTCATTAAATAATAACTTTTCTTTAAAGTTGTCTTAGTTTTGTTTACCTATACGCTTGATAGTTTTCTCTCTAGACTTGCGCTCTGTATCTCCTATGATCTATTGATGTTTTGGGAACTTTTTTAAAAAAGAATAGGTTGGATTTTTTTCTCATTATAATACCAATAGCTTCTTACTATAGAAAATTTGGAAACTACAGAGAAATGAAAGAGGACAAAATCATCCATGTGATCATCAACAAAAATTTTTTTAATGGTTTGATATTTTATGCATAATTACATACATAGGCTCATATAAAGAAATTTGTATCTTAATTTTGAACTTAATGTCACACCATAAGCATCTTTCCATGTTATTAGAAACCCTGGTAAACATTATTTTAAATTGGTTGCATAATATACAATGTAGCATATACACCAGATTAAATGTATATAACTATTGATATTTCTCTATTATTGGATATTTAAGCTATTTCTTTTTTTCAGAAGTAAATTCTACTGCAGTAAATGTTTCTTTTTTTTTTTTTTTTTTTTTTTTTGCGGTACGCGGGCCTCTCACTGTTGTGGCCTCTCCTGTTGTGGAGCACAGGCTCCCGACGCGCAGGCTCAGCAGCCATGGCTCACGGGCCCAGCCGCTCCGCGGCATGTGGGATCTTCCCGGACCGGAGCACGACCCCGTGTCCCCTGCATCGGCAGGCGGACTCTCAACCACTGCGCCACCAGGGAAGCCCCAAACCATTGTCTTCTTTTTGCTCATGCACTCAGCATCAATTCTCGGAAGTAGGATTAGAGAGCTAAAAAGTCTGAGCTGTTTCTTAAGGCCATGGGGTTTTGGGGGAGCAATGTAGTAAATCCTCATGGTTGCTTCCTGGGGAAGCTGGGACCACTGGGAGAGAGTATGTGAAGGAATTCTGCCTCCATTCTGTGTCGGGCTCTCTGCCCACTCAGAATAAGTGATTGTGGAAGAGCTGGAGTGTTTGGCACCTCTTGGTACTCCTCCCTTGCCCCAGTCACATCACAGGCCACCATCTCCTGCAGTGCCATGCACACTCTTCCAAATACTGCTGAATGCACTGCCAAGATTACGTTGTCCACCCACCTTCTGCAGCCAGACTGGACACTGGAGCAGCCTTAAAGCTACTTTCTAGTACCATAGGAATCCAGCTGCCCAGATCCCTGTAATAAGCATGCTGCTCCTGATATTAATTCCTTGCTATTTCCTGGCCCTTTATGGGTTTGATGAGCTTATTCATCTCTTTTCATCTGCCCCTGACAGGCATAGCTTTATTCATACCCATGGGGTGCATAATTGTGAGTAACCATCATTAGGCAAGGTCTTGGTGATTAACTCTTCAAAATAATTAAGTCCCTTAATGGGATGGAACCTGGACTAATGAATGGACTGGCAGCCTGCACGCCTACATAGCAGATACTCTCTGCTGATATCAAGCGAGTAATCCTTATTGCTTGCTACCCCAAAAGTGGATATTCTCAATTAAGTTACTGGGTCTGTGGCACTGTCTGAGTTCCGAAGCTGTGATTGATCCATGACCACAGGACATTTGTGAACTGATGTAATGGCCAACATCTTCTGGCTTCAGATAAGGAATTCCATATTCCATCGGCATGTTCTGAAAACAGCTGGGGACTCTGGCCACCATCCCCAACTCCTCTTTTCCTCAGCCCAAGCCTAAGCATCCAGTTCATCACTGTACTGTCTCATAAATACCTGAGATCCTTCCTTTTTTTTTTTCTTTCTGACTGCCATTGACACTAGCTCAGATCACATCATCTCTCACCAAACCACAGACCAACCTTCTGATTTCTCTTTCAGCCTCTGCAGCCTTGCCCTGTACCACTCCTTCTCCAATTTGTAGTCAAGAGTTTTCTTTCAGAACAAAAATTTGATTATGCCCTTCCCTATGTAAAATCCTTTAGAGGTCCACACTGTTTTCCAGGTGAGGTGTAGACGGTTTGTCCAGGCTTACAAGACCCTTCATGATGTGCTCCTACTTATGTCTCTGCCACAGATCTTCACCTCAATATTCTTTCTTTCCTCCCCTTTTTGGGGGAACTTTCCCTGAGTGCCTGGGACTGGGTTATTAGTGCCCTTGCTGTATTTCCCCTAGGCCTGTACCTCCTTTACCTATCATCTGACACATTTGCTGTATTTGCTTATTTATCATTTATCTCCAATACTTATTAAAGTCCGTGGCACATAGGCATCCAGCAAATGTGTTGAATAAATTTGCTCAAAAGACATTTTTCCTTGTCCTCGGAGTATTTGAGAGTAAAAGTTGACACTGACAAATATATAAGTAAGTAATATATTTATATTTATACCCTTGGCAAACTTTGTGTATTTCAGTAAATACAATAAGTAAATAAGAAAATGTTAGTATGTGTTCTAAACTGAAGAAAACTTTTTTCAGTAAGTACAGTAACAAAAAATTTCAGTAAGTATAGTAACAAAAAATTTCAGTAAATATAGTAAATAAATAAGAGGTCAATCTTATAGACAATACTGACTGGTTAAATAAATTAACTAACAAATTGAGTCAAGAGGGGTTGATAGGGCTTCCCTGGTGGCGCAGTGGTTGAGAATCCGCCTGCCGATGCAGGGGACACGGGTTCGTGCCCTGGTCCGGGAGGATCCCACATGCCGCGGAGCGGCTGGGCCCGTGAGCCATGGCCGCTGGGCCTGCACGTCCGGTGCCTGTGCTCCGCAACGGGAGAGGCCGCAGCAGTGAGAGGCCCGCGTACCACAAAAAAAAAAAAAAAAAAAGAGGGGTTGATGCATGTGTGGTTTTGTCTGTTAAGTCACAAATTTAAAAAAAGTCAAGGCAAGTGTATTGCTTTAAAAGGACACTGTATCTTAAAATAAATGCTAAATCTTGTTTTCTCATGACTGTATCATCAAATGTTTAATCAGTCCTTATGTCCCTTTTTACTCTGATTTAAACTTTTTATCCTGTGTGTGTGTGTGTGTGTGTGTGTGTGTGTGTGTGTGTGTGTATCATGATAGCATACCTAAGATATATAATCATAAGCGCACATGCATATTTTGGTGCCTTTGTTTCTTTGGGATGGACCTCTAGATGTGAGATTCCTGTGTGGAAGGAAGCAATATGTTAGAGTCCTCTTTCCCCAAATCGTTGACAAGAGTAAATGCTGCCGCTCATAAATTATTTCTTGTCTCTTTGAGTGCAAAGAGAGATCTCTATTGTTTTGTGTCATGCTTCTCTCGTCAACATAAAGCATCTCTTTATGTCTGCTAGCCGTATAGGCTTGCTCTTCTTAGGCTTGTCTAATCTCATACTTTGCCCACATTTGGTTGGGCTATTGGCCTTTTCTTACTAATTTTTAATTTATTTTTGTAGGGTACAGCTGTTAACTCTTTGTTTCTCATTTGCATAACAAATATTTATTCCAGACTTCTACTGTTTTTCATTAACTTTGTGGTATCTTTGGCTCTATATTTTTTTTTACTTTTATAGTTCTATATATCTTTTATTACTTCTATATAGCTGGCTTGTTTATTAGTTTTCTGTGGCCAGTGCAACAGATTAGCACACACTGTGGCTTAAAATAACAGAAATTTATTCTCTTGCAGTTCTGGAAGCCAGAAGTCTGAAATTAGTTTTACTGGGCCAAAGCCAAGGTGTCAGCAGAGGGGTGCTCCCTCCAGAGGGTAGCCACCATGTTCTAGGGGAGAATACACTCCTTACCGCTTCCAGCTTCTGGTAGCTGCTGGCATCCATTGGCCTGCTGCTTTGTCACCCCAGTCCTCAAGGCCAGGATCTTCAAATCTGCCTGCTCCGTGTTCACACTCCCTCCTCCTCTGGGTGTGTCAGAATCCCTTCTGCCTATCTCTACTATGATTGCCTTTAGGGCTCACTCAAATAATCCAGGATAATCTCCTCATCTCAGAACCTTTAATTTAATCACATCTGCAAAGATTCTATTTCATTGACAGTTTCCAGATTAGGACCTGACATCTTTGGAGGCCATTATTTAGCCTCCTACATCATGATTAAGGTTTTCACCACTCCAAGACTGTAGATGTCGTTGCCCAGATTTTCTTGAAGGTGTTGGTGTATCCTTATTCTTCCTGAGAATATATTTTTCGATGTAGTGTAATATAGGGGCATCTTCCACTTGTGCCAGATTAAACCACTTCACCTCTTTAAGACTGAATTAAAATAGCATGTTTTAAATAAAAATCATGTGTAGTACTATTTCTGGATTCTCTGTAAGTCCCCTTGTCTGTTTATCCATTCCTATGCCACTACCATATTAATATGATTACTGTGACTCTATGGTTCATTTTTAATAATACTGAAGACATTTACAGTTAAAAATTTCTCTCTGACACCAAATATTTCTTCATTTCATGGTTTTGCTATGAAGAGCTCAACTGTTCATAGTTTCCTAGAGAATAGAAAAATTCACATTTCTTTTCTCTTTTGAGGTAAGGATAATCTAAGAGTGAGTTTTAAAATGTTCAAGTAGTTAAGATTTGTTTTATGAGTCACATGTTAATGGTGTGTCTCTCATTTTGTTACATTATGAGCAGAGAATGAAGCCTGTAGAATATTTCATTTTAACCATTGTTCAAGTTTTCTTAATGGAAGTTACAGGAAAGTCTTTTTTATAAATGTTCCACAGACAAATATTGTTTTGAGGGGCTTGATATATGAAATGAAAAATATATAAATGTACACATAATCAAGTTTATTGATTGTATTATTTAATTTTCATATATCCTCATTTATTTTCTATTAGATCTACCCAGGCTTGAAAGACATATTTTAAAGTGGTAGTGTTTGTTTTTTTGTTTTTGTTTTTGTTTTGTTTTGTTTTGTGATACGTGGGCCTCTCACTGTTGTGGCCTCTCCCATTGTGGAGCACAGGCTCCGGACACGCAGGCTCAGCAGCCATGGCTCAAGGGCCCAGCCGCTCTGCGGCATGTGGGATCTTCCCGGACATGGGCACGAACCCGTGTCCCCTGCATCGGCAGGCGGACTCTCAACCACTGCACCACCAGGGAAGCCCAGTGGTAGTGTTTTAATTGCCTTTTTATTACCTTTTGCTTTATGTATTTAGCCACTATGCTGTTTGGTACATACAAGTTTATAACTGTCAGTTCCATTACTATGACCTTTTTTCCATCTAGTCCTTTTAAGCCCTCCTCAGCTGTTATTCTAATTTTTACTGAGATCCTTTATCCAATTTGTTGTAGATCAGTGTTTCTCAACCTTTTTTTCATTATCACCTTACTTGGGAAATTTTTGGACATTTTTTCCTAATCCTGCCCCCACCATGAAATTTTAATACCACAGATATATTGCATATTTACTGTATGTATATCTATGTTTTATTAATAAAAAAGAGTAACTTTCATCTACACACACATCTCTACACTCACACTGGAAAGAATCAATTTTCAGTCCCTTTAGGGTAATAGTACTGGGAATGCATGTAATAGATTCTTAGTAGGTCTTCCCCTATAAAGTGTCCTAGCAAGTACATCAAACACATATTCATATCACATTGATAACCAATTATTTCTTCTTTCATTCATCCTCCTTGATGGCTTTTAGTGTTATTTACTGTTTGGTTAGAGCCCTTCATTGAATATGTTCCTCATATGGGTTATGTAGGTAATACAGTCTCTAAACCTGTATATATCTGCAAATATTTTTTTCTTTCCCACTGGCAGGTAAAATCCTTGACTGGGTAAAGCACTCCTGGGCTTCACTCTTTTTCTTCCACGGTCTGTCACCACCAAGTGCTGGTTTAGTGTTGCCGATGGTTAGCTCCACGCCAGTCTGATCCATTTTCCTTGATAGGTACCTTTTTGTTTTGTTCTGTTTTGGGCTGGGAGTTTGTAAGAATTCCTCTCTCTCCTTGGTGTTGATTAATTCTACAGAATGTGCCTAGATGTGAGTTTCCACATTATATTTGCCTCCATCTTCAGTTATCTTTTCAACATGTAAATCTATGTCTTACCTCAAGTTGGACACTTTTTTCTTCTGTTATTTGCAAACTTATTCTTTTTGTCTCTTTTTCTCTTCTATTACACCTATTAGCCACATGTTATATATCTTCAATTTATCAATCACCCTTTTCTCCCCTCGTCACCCTTATACTTTTGTGTATGTGTGTGTGCATGCATGTTTGTGCTTTGAGATATTTCTTCCATTTGGTCTTTGGGCCACTAATTTGGGTCTCAACAGTGTTCTTTAATTACTCTTCTAATTTATCTTTAAAATCATAGAGTTTTAGTCCAGCCAGAGGACTTTTTTTTTTTAGTCCTATCAGAGAACTATCTTCTGATTTCTCTTTGGTATTTTTGTTTTTCCCCTTCACATTTTATTGGGGCATTTCATCCTGCCTATGAGTTGTTTTGGGTCAACAGAAATAGGCAGTATTTATAACCCCTACTGTCTTGGGTTAAACAGCCTCTTCAGAGTCACAAAGGGGCTGAGCTGGATCTCTATCCTTGCGGTACAGCTCTCTGTCCAGGATTGTACTGTCTATCATAAGGTTTTTGCAGACATTGGAAAAAAATGGCTTAAAGTAGGTCAATGTGCCTGAGCCACTAGCTAACTTCAAGATGATTTATTTAAGTTTAAAATGTTAGCTAATGTTTCTCACCAGAAAGAGCAAGTCTTTAAACTGCTGATGTTTAAAAGCCAAGGGACTTTTGTTATTCCTTTATGAAAACATGATGAGTAAATTTAACTCAGAGAGCAGTGGGCCTTACTGCAGATCTCAGCATAGAATAAGTGTTTCATACCTTTGAAGTCATTACATTTTGAATGTCCTAGCAAAAATGGGTGGACTGGGAGGTAAGACACTGAAAACAGAGGAAATTTAATAGAAGTTCTGCCTCAAGCCCAAGTACAGAAATTCTACCCCAGCACAAGTTCATTACAGTGAGCACTATAATTAAAAATGTTAAGACTCCTTGGTGTAAGTAATCAGCACATATTGAAGTAAAAATAAGCTTTATTTAGTGACAGTCTGCTACTATCTGTAGCTTTTGGAGTTTCTATTTTCATTCATGTTTGATAGTTCTGGTCTCCATTTTAAATCTCACAAAAATAACACAGTGAGAATAAATTTAAGGCTCAGAGCCAGAAGTACAGATAGGTTAGAAGATCTCTTATGTTTCGTTTGTGCTAAATTTATTGTTAACTAAGAGCAAAAAAAAGCATTTGTTTAAAAATACTGGCTCGAGACTTCCTTGGCGGTCCAGTGGTTAAGACTTTGCCTTCCAATGCAGGGGGTACGGGTTTGATCACTGGTCCGAGAGCTAAGATCTCACATGCCTCGCAGCTAAAAAAGCAAAACATAAAGCAGAAGCAATATTGTAACAAATTCAATAAAGACTTTAAAAATGGTCCACATCAAAAAAAAAAAAGAAAAGAAAGTCTTTAAAAATACTGGCTCACTAACTATGGGGACTTACATAACACACAAAGTACATATGCCCTTTCCCTTTGTGAAAGTGAAAAATACAAACAATTTTTGTGACTGTGAGATGACCATGAGTCTGGGCTCTAGAAATCTGGGCTACGTAGACATCACCAAACCTTCAAGGGTGTGTGACAAGAGTATAGTGCACAACTCGGCAGAGTGACAAAGCTCACAGGGAGGAGGTTGTGTTGGTGGCAGCTCTGCAGGAAAATCCACAAAGCCCCACCAAGTGCATCTTCCCTCACATCCAGTGTCTGAGCCTCTCACTGCCAAGCCCTCATTTCTCCATAGTAAACTTGAAGTTTACGTAGACCCTGAAATCAGCAAATCAGCAGCTGTTTTTTTCCTTATCCTTCTCCCTCTATCTCTTCATCTCTCTCTTTCTCTCTCCCTCCCTCTTCCCTCTCACCTCTTCCTTAAAAAAGTAATTTGCAGCTGCCTGATGCACTCATTCAATGTACCTCATAGGAATACCTGCTTTGTGGGGAGGCTGCCTCCACGCTTTGCATGCAAAGTAATTTGGCCACTCTTGGTGAGTTCTACTTTGGGCAACCTTTATCAGCACACTTAGTTAGACAAAAAGGAAGCCTCCATGCCTGACATAGGGTGCAACTCCTCTTTCCTCTAACTTCCAGGGATTATGGAGCTTAGGCTATACTGCACCAGGTCTAGGCAGGAGCATGGCTGGATTATGCCAGACACTCCTCCCTGCTGTCAGCTGTCACCCTAGCACTGGCATACCAGCTCCCTCCTCCTTAATATTCCAAAGCTTTAGGGTTTTGATCTTTGGCTTCTTTCTTTTCTAAGGCTGAATTGCAGGAATCACTGCTGTACATCTATATTTCATCCATTTTCTCTTTTCAGTCTTCAAATTCTTTCTACATGATCATTATCAATAATCTATTCTTATCAAAGTAAGATAAGACTCTGCCACTTGGGGGCCATTAATACCAAAGCCTTATTGCCTGTTTAGCCTCTGAAGGCATTTGAGTTTGTGGCTGAATAACAAAATTCTGAAGAACCGGTAAAAGAAGACCAGTTCCCTCTTATGATAATGAGGAGTCTATGAGAACACACAAGAGAAAATAAAAAGGATAATGTTGCAATCCACTCACCTAAGATGATGTAATAGCTATGGACCTACCACTATGCAGAGTGTCCCTGAGATTAAAAAAGAAATTTTACTATAAAAATTATGTTTGTGAAAATCCTATAAGGAAAGCCTTTACTTTTTATTTTTTTCAGTTATTTTTAGGCTGGGCTAATAATTATAGATTTCTAGGCAGACCATAAGTTGAATTCAGTAAAATACGTCTTAAACAAGAAGGTGAATTTAGGCAAATCCCTGATAAGTAGTCATGATTCCCCCCATAATGGCTAACACTTAAAGGATACTTACCTACTACTATCTCTTAATCCTCACAAAAACCTTTTAAAGTAAATACTAATATTATCTATCTTTTACTGAAGAAGAAACTGGAAATTAATGAGATTAAGAAACGGAGTTTGTAAATTGGAAAACCAGCTGGAATCCAGGTCTTTCTGGGTCCAATCACAACTGTTTAATATTCTCTGCCTCTTCATGTGTAGATAATTTGAGTTCATGAAAAAGTAAAAGAAGAGTAGATTTGCATCGTAGCATTGAAATGACTATTGCAATAATTGTTGAATTGCACGATACTCAAAAAAACAATGTGATCTGTGTTCCTACTACTACTCTATTTCCATAAACTCTTTTGAATTTATGAAGTGCTGCCAAGGGCTGAAGTGCTTGCCTTTTAAAATTTGAATGAATAGTTTTAATTTTCAATGTTTATTTATTCCTATTTAAAATAGTATACTTTTAGGTTTTCTGACTTTGGTTCTGAATATTTTTTCTAGGGTCAACGTCTTTTCGAAAAGTTGCTCCAACTGACTTCTCAAAATGTTGAAATCAAGCTAGTGAGTGATGTAACAGCTGATTCAAAGGTATTAGAAGCCTTGAAATCAAAGGGTAAGGCCAAGGTTGACATGGTACTCTACCTCTGGGTGTTCTGTTCCGGTACCTTTAATTCTACCTAGAGCAGTACATGATTTCTTTATAATCAACACACTTGACTTAGTGCACTTCTTATTTCTCCTTTGAAAAACAGCTTGATTAAAGCCTTTAAATGAGAGAACTAATTAGTTAATTCTACTGGGATTTTTTAAATAGTGTTGTTGCGTATTAGCTTATGCAAAATAATTTACTAGCCATTAGATGATAATTAACTGGAAAGAATAATCTTTCCCTCTCTGAACACTTCAGTGATGTGATTAGAGAGAAGAGCCGCTTCTTATCAGAACAAACATTGGATTTCTGCTTTTCTCTTGACCATCAAATGGAAATTCTCCTCATGCTACATATATTCTTTGAAATAATATAGTCAGATGTAGGAGTCTATGAAACACTGCCTAATTCACAACTTTTAAGACAATTCCACAGGAGATCATCATTTGTATGGCCACTTTGCAATTTGTCTCACAATCCCTGAACACTGAGGATAATTATAAAATAAATTTCTTAATTTTGCTGTATCTTTACTAACTGAACTCTCACAAAAAGTTTTTACTGATTTATCAAAAAATTTCACCCTGAACTTACTATCCAAACTGTAAGCCTATGAAAGAAATTGGCAGGTGTGAGCCAGTGAAAATGTTCAAGATGCTGGGTGTCCCCGGGAGAGGACAAGGTGTTGGCCCCAGTGAGTGTCAGTATTTCACCTGATGATACTACATCTCACATGTGTGCTGTTTAAACGTATTGGGCATTTTTGCTTGTCATCTTCCCTACATCAGTAAGTGAAAATAAAATACTTTCTAAAAAATGGAACAGACTATGAGGCAAGTAAGTGAGCCCAAGTGGCCTTTCCTTCTGCAGAAGAAAAATTGAAAGTGATAAAGCCTATGAAAAGAAAATAACATAGAGAAGACAAAAGCTTGGCCAGGCATATGGGCTTACCACCATGCACATTCTATTTTCTATGCATGGGAAAATAAAGAAAACTTACATGAGTTATTGCTAGGTCTGAAAGCTTCACCATGCTACTTGAGCACAGCACAATATACTTGAAAAACTGGAAAATACCTAGTTCAGTGGATTGACAGATACAACCAACATGGATTAGAAAGGTATGAATACTTAAACTGTTTAAAAAATATGAAATTGGGTTCCCACTGTAAATTGAATTTCTATCTGAAAATTTGTTATCTAACACATATTTAGGAGTGGATTACTTTAGGCTAAATCTGAGTGCCTGTATTTGCCTGTATTTGCAGGTGATTTTTCTCATGGAAGCTACTTGCATGTCCTTGGGGTTTGATTACCCCAGAAGGGTAAAAAGCAGATGAGTTAGGAAGAGAGGGATATAGCCTGAGACTTCAGTTGCTTCTTGACTGTACATCCATAGTTCTATTCCTTGCCGTAGCCATTCTAAATCTTATAAACTCAACCAAAAGTTAAAACTAGGCAGTACTGGGGGTATGACAGCCTTTTTTAGTTGCTGCTGAGTATTTGGCTACTTTAGACAGGGAATAGCAATTAATGAATTTATAGATAAAGCCCTTGCTTACATTTCTATTGTGAACTATGAATTAAAATTTCATTATAGTCAGTGCTTTTCACACAAAAGAAGTGTTTGAATTTCACAAGTATATGCATATGTCACTACAGCTTAGGCTTTGTTAATGTCTAATAGGAGTTCTTATCAAAATAAGAAAATGGTTTTCCTTCACAATGGGAGAACAATAAACAGGACCCAGGGTTCTCACAGCTATTCCCTATGTACCTAGAGTGAGCCTATCTGGCTTTTATTAATGCACATAGGTGTAATATATATGCATCTTTAAAATGCAGTTTTTGTATTTCTCTACTCTCACCCTGTGGCAGAGACATAGTATATAATCACAGTGCATTTAAGAAAAGTTGATATTTTTATGAAACCGTTTTAAATCTGTGTTGGAATACTTTGCTTTGGGGTTATCTTTAAATTTCTTTAGGGAGAGTTCCTAGTCTTTTGGTAAAGTTCCAGGAAGGTTTGTCCAGAAATAGTCCACAAAAAACAGATAAGTGTGAGACTAGGCATGAGCAACTTCAGCTGTGAAGGAGTTACTGAGTTTAGAAGTTAAACAAATTTATTGTGAAAAAGAACAAGAGTGAGGCTTCCCCAGGAAATGGTAAAGATTTAGTGCAGACACTGGCCCAGCGAAGGCACAGTGGGCTGGAGATGTGAGGTGGCCCAAGGCCACAGAGCCCTCCATGGGTGGGGTGAGATTGCAGGTTATTCACTGTGCCACATGCTCCCCGCTCCTTGACTCAGAAGTCAGAAGATAATCCTCCAAGGTCTCACCCTGTGGCTGGAAGGTGGGGTGCTTTTGAAACCCAACCTCCTTGAAGTCCTTAAACCCCGGCAGGGATTTCATTCTAGACAAGTCTCCCTGTAAATTCAGAGTTTCACTGATCGGTTTTCCTAATTTCACTTGCTCACCATCTCCACTTGTATCCCCCAATAGCATCTCATAGGCAGCGTGTTAACCTGCGTACCCCTTCCCCTCGCTCAATAGCTCCAACAGCAGCTTCCTTTACCTGAATTTCCAGCCGCCCACTCACTCCACACTCTCATTCTTCACATCTAACAGGCCAGATTCTATAGGATCTGCCCCTGAGTCTCTCTCCTAGATATCACAATCCCTTCTCAGCTACAGCTGCCCTAGTGCAGGTATTTAATACCTTGCCCGGACCTAGCCATAGCTACTTTCTCTCTTCCCAACTTCTGATCTTCTCACCCTCCCACCATCTTATCTCCATGCAGCTACCAAAGGGGTCCTCCACAACATGATTATTATCAGCTCACATCCCCACCTAAATTGGGTGTGTGTATGAGTATGCCCGAGTGTTACATACACCTTTTAACTGAGAAATATCATACCTGCAGCAAAGAGCACAGTATTAAGTGTATAGCTCTAGGAATTTTTATGAAGTAAACACTTCCGTATAATCCCTTCACAGATCATGATGTACAGCATTGCAAATGTCTCAGGAAATGTTTTCATTACCCTTTGAAGTCAGTATCTTCTGCAGAGCTGACCACTATTTCAACTTCTGCCATTATAGATTATATTTGTGCTTTTTTTGAATTTTATATAAATAGACTTATTAAGTACATACTCTTTCATATCTGGATTCTTTTGCTCAATTTTATAAGATCCATATATGTTGTGTATAAAAGTAGTTTGCTCTTTTACATTTTTATATGGTATTCCATCATGTAAATATAATTTATGTATTCTACTGATGATGGACATTTGGACTTTTCCCACTTTTTTGTTATTGTAAATAATATGGTGCTATGACCATCCTTGTATGTCTTTTTGGTGCCTGTTTGTACTCATTTCTTTCTATATTTACCAGGAGTGGAATTGCTGACATCACAGGCTATGTATGTTCAACTTCAATAGACATTGCCAGTCAGCTTCCAAAGTGGTTATACCAGTTTACACCACCACAGACAACACATGAAAGTTTCATTTGCTCCATATTCTCACAAAATCTGGCATTCTTTGTCTTTTTTATTTTAGCCATCCTGATGGATATGTATCATGACGTGACTTTAATTTTTTTTTCCCTGATGACTAATGATGTTGAGCATCTTCTCATATACTTATTGACCATTTCTATATCTTCTTTGTTGAAGTGCCTATTAAAGTATTGTGCCCGTTGTTATTTTATTTTTGTTTTTTTATTGGCCTATGCTTGATTAATAGGCTGGATTTGAATCCTTTTTTGGCTATATGTATTTCAATTATCTTCTCCCATTTGAAGCTTGTTTTTCCACTCTTCTAATGGTGTCTTTAGATAAATAGAAGGTCTTAATTTTAATGAAATCCAGTTTATTAAGTACTCCTTTATTGTCGGTGCTCGTTGCATCCTGTATAAAAATATTTGTCATCACAAAGTCATAAAGATATCCTCATTTGTTGTGTTCTAAATGCCGTATTTTTTTACCTTAGATCTGGACTTATTTTTTATGTATGAGATGAAGCAGGAATGAAGATCAGTTTTTATTTATGTGGAAAGCCATTTACTAAAAACAAATTTTTTCTTCACTGCATTTCAGAGGCATCCTTGTTGAAAATTGGGTGACTGTGTGTTTGGGTCCGCTTCTATATTCCCTATGTATTACATTCCAGTTGGTCTACTTATCTATCTTAGGACAAATACCACATTGTTTAATTACTGTGGCTTTATAATACGTGTTAAATCAGGTGGTATAATTTTTTCATCTTTGTTTTTCATCTCTAAAACCGTGTTAGTTATTCTTGGCCCTTCAGATTTAAAAATAAAATTTGGAATCAGTTTGTCACAAAAATGCTGAAATTTTTATTAGAATTATGTTGACTCTTTAGATAAACTTCGGGAGAATTGACATTGACAGTATTGAGTCTTCTACTCCATAAACATGGCAAGGCCTCTTACTACTGTTTTAGCTACATCTCTCAAGTTTTTAATATGACATAAATTACTAAAGTATTTTTCAGTTCAAAAAGGTTTCTAATTTCTACTTTAATTGCTACTTTGAACCATGGGTTATTTAGAATTGTAATCCTTGATCTCTAAACATTTGAAAGATTATTCTGTTTATCTTTTTGTTATCTCCACTATGGTCAGAAGAATATAGTCTGTATGATTTCAAACATTTGAAATTTGTGGAAAATTACTTTATACATTTTTATTTGTAGAAATAAATTTACTTTATAAATCTTTAGGCCTGTTAATGTGATGCCATTATATAACTTTTCAGTTTTGTTTCTGTATTTCATCAGCTCTTAAAGTTGTCTTGGCCAGAGAGTCAGTCTAAAAGCTACTTCATCATAGCCAAAAGTGGAGTATACGTAAAGAGGCTTCTCATTGCCTAATGCATAATCCTAACTGGTAGGCCTCAAAGACAAGCTAAATAAGGTGTAGTATTGTCATTGGAATCCTCTATTTCTTTCTCCATATCCACCTTCAAGTGGGGTATGCCATCTGCTACCAACATTTAGCTTGCTAGGAAGTAACTGTGACATATCTCTTAAGTCCTGTTCTCCCTGCTCATGCCTCCCAGCAAATGCCTTTGATGTCCCATTTTTCATCAAACCTGATACTTGTAACATCACAGCAATATTACTGAAAATTTATACTATTAGTAAAATTTTTATTTTTGGCTGTGTCTTTTAGTCATAAGCAAAATATTATTGCTCAACAATACTACTGTATTTTTGAAGCCTGTTTATAGAGGAGTTTTAGGTTTACAACAAAATTAAGAGGAATGTACAGAGATTTCCTGTGTACTACCTACCCCACACATGCATTGCCTCCTGCGTTATCAACATCACTTTCCCAACAGTATATTTTTTACCAAGGATGAACCTGTATTGACACATCATGATCACCCCAAATCCAGTTTACCTTAGGGTTCAATCTTGGTGTTATATATTCTATGAATGTGGACAAATGTATAATGACATATATCCACCACTGTAATATCATACAGGGTATTCTCACTGCCTTAAAAATCATCTGTGCTCCACCCATTCATCTCCCCCTGCCTACTTTGTATTTTATAGCTTTGTTACAATGAAATTTATAATTAGGAAGAATCATTTTTTGTTTGTCTTTCAAAACCATAGCAATTCAGTATACTTTATATATATGATTAAAATATTTGCCAGTAGTCTACCAAATATTAAAAATAAATAAAGTCAGAAAATAATTTTGTTCTAGGAAAAAGGCTTTTACTTGTTCGTTATCACATAATTCTTTACTAAAATGACTAGTGAAATTAAAGGCATAAAAGATTAGAATCAGTGACCTAGAAATAAAGTCTACACTTCTTTAAAAAAGAAAAGAAAAAAACATTTGAAACCGTTCAGGATCTGAAATCTCCCTTTTCAGTTTCATTCTTACCATTCTTGTTTATTTTCCAAGTATGTGAAAACTAGTTGTGATTTCCTAAACACATGTACTTTTTCAGGGCTGTTTCCTAAAACATGCTTTTGCCTGTGCCTGAAATACCCTCCCTCAAGCTCCTTTTCATCCTTCAAGGTCCCTTATAAGCCTTAATATTTTCCTCTAGACATCCTCTCTTTTCCCCAGTTGCTCTTACCATTTTTTTCTTCCATTGTTCATTCATTATTTATTCAACAACCATTCATTGAATATCTGACACATGCGAGCAAGCTGGACTTTAAAGGTAGAAAATTGACTAATTTTCTATCTTTAATTGATAATGCATGAGCCCTCTCCTGATTTCAGAGAATTCACAGTTTGGTAGAGAAGACTGATATAAGTGAAATAAACTAATCAAGGAATTCTTAAAACATCTACACAGAGTCCAGTTTTTCTGAATCACTTTCTGTGTCTGGGTCATTGATGCCCATATTTTCTACTCACTATCATCTCTGCACCATAGAAAGCATTGATGTTTATTACTCTGTAACTTTAAGAAACAGATTCTCTACTAATGTCTCTTTTTCTAAGTAGATGTTCATTCTGCTTGTTTTCAAAGCTTACTCAAAAATGTCAAAGGAAGATATTCTGACAGTAAGCAGGCCTCATACTCCTTCCTCAGAAGGCTCTTAAGTGGTTTGTTGACTGAATATTGATAAAGCTTTGGGGCCCCTGTCATCCCACCAGGAATAACAACCAAGACTATGAAGTGACAACTCTGTCACAACTGCCACCCCACCTAAAACAATCATAAGATGCATCCCAATGTCAAAGATGTTAAAATGTGAAAACTGTTTCAGAATCAGTGGCAGTACAGTAATGAGGGTTACTTTAGAATTCAACAATAAATTAGAAAATTCAACTTAGAAACCCTTTAATAATTAAGTTAAACTCGACCTCTCCTAATACCACACCGAGGGAGGTAGATTCCAAACCAAAACTCTTGTAATGGGGCTTCTTTGTAGTGCAGTGAGCATACTCAGTAAGTAGAAATTCAGAAAATCCAAGCTGGACTGGCTGTTAGGAAACAGGGATGTCTTCAACAGAACTCTTCATGGCTAGAGCATCCAATGATAGGAAGTGTTCCTATCAAAACAAACAAACAAGAAAAACCCTGCTCTGTTACCTGAAATAGGAAACAGGTTATGCAAATCAGTTGGGTTTTGTTTTTGTTTTTGTTTTTGTTTTTTGCGGTACGCAGGCCTCTCACTGTTGTGGCCTCTCCCGTTGCGGAGCACAGGCTCCAGACGCGCAGGCTCAGCGGCCATGGCTCACGGGCCCAGCAGCTCCGCGGCATGTGGGATCTTCCCGGACCGGGGCACGAACCCGTGTTCCCTGCATCGGCAGGCGGACTCTCAACCACTGCACCACCAGGGAAGCCCCCGCAAATCAGTTTTTTATATGAAGGTTCTATAGGAAAACAATATAATGAAATCAGAAACCTGAAATACACTGGAGAAGAGGCAGTCTCCTGAGGTCAACATAGAAGATACCAGGAATCTTAGTTCTAGATATACAGCATGATGAAATTGCAACCCAAATGACAAGAGAAGAGGTAGTCATGAAAGCTTGATTTTGAAAAGCAGAGGAATAGAAAACACTTGGTGGTAAAAGTGAAAGGACCTGCAAAGGCTGGGGTGATTTTTCCTACTGACATCTGCTAAGAAATTGCCCATATAAATAACAACTTTAACTCGTAGGTTAAATTGTCACTAAATGCTGTTTTGATTTTCCTCATTGCTGATGACCAGCCCAGTTATACAACAACAGAAAGAAGTTCATCCTAGAGCTTGGGGCACCCCCTTACCATGCCTGTCTTTTCTGATGTCAGGCTCACGCTAGGCTTCGGAGTCTTACCCCAGCCCTGGTTCAACTAGTGTTTCAAGCTTTCAGTTTGTTAGAATCAAACATGTCTTTTCCTCCCACTGCCTTCTTTCCTGAGTGTGCAAACCTTGGATGATGAAACCTAGAGCTTAGACTATGCTGCCTATAGATGCTTGCAACACCTCTGAGGAGCTCATAACAGAACTATTTTATGGGCTTTTGTTTTGTTTAGCAAGAAGGTTAATATGTTTGGAATTTTCTTTCCTCTTTGGTTTCTTTAGATGATAGATAGATACTAGATACATAAATAACCTTCCAATCTTCTCTGAGATTTAAAAATTAAACTTCTAGATTTCTCAATCTTTTCATCCACATTGTTTCATTTCTGTTATTCTTTGTGAAGGGAATACAAAGTATGCCCTTTGAGAGGACTCTCAGCCACTCTGATAGCCCTCAGCCCTCCACATTCCCTCATCTGCTACCTTTGTAAATAAAGTCATAGACTCACTGCATAACTGGCTCAAACAGTCTGTGCTCTGAGTAAAACTGACCCCAACTTTCCCTCATTAGCACCCTATGCCAAGCACATGAACTAATTAGCCATAGCCTTACCCCATGTTGGTGAATAAACAATAGCAACAGGATCCTAATGCATACTCTTTGGGCATCTTCAGCTCATTTTGGCTTCCTCCCCACAAAGCATTGAACAAACAGTAAATATTTAATTGGCATTTCTTTGTGCCCAAATTGTATTCATTTAAGTCAGAATTTTAATATTTGAAATGACTATTGCACTTTCATTTTTCTTAATAACTCTATTTTTTAAATAAATAATTATATTTTATGTCTCCATGGTTGTTTAATAACCTGTTATAAAACAAGAGGTGAAAATTAGCAATTATGTGTATTAAATATATCATTTATACTTTTCAAGATGGTTCAGATTTGGGGATCAGCAAGCTTTACATAGTAACTACTCTGATATAACTCTAAAATATTGCTTGATAAAGAGAATATGGTTTTAACAAAGAGAAAATACTTTGATTTCAGGTTTATAAACATGTAAAATGTAGAGGCTGTTTCACATCAGAAGGGCAAACAGCTTTGAAATTAAATGTTATCCCTTAATGCCTGATTTTAATTTCCAATTATCTGCTAAAAATTTTAGAAAAAAGATTACTACAGAATAGTTTAATAGTTGATAGAGCTACATCTGGGTGATACTATTTTTCTAATGCCACAAATGCTAGCTATTGAGAAGGTATCTCATAGGAATGCAATCTGCACATTGTAAATATTGTACAAGTAGTACCAATTTCTCATTATTCATCAACGTGCTCATAGAATACTTTACAATGCAGAGCTTGACCTATGGAGAAGAAATATGCAAACATTTCTGTTTGTCAGTGAAAGCTATTTCTTTTTTTTTCCTTCAGCTTTTTTGAGATATAGTCAGCAAATAAAATTGTATATATTTGAATGGTACAGTGTGATGATTTGATATACATTGATGCTGTGAAATGATTACCACATTCAGGTTAATTAAAACATCCATCAGGGCTTCCCTGGTGGCGCAGTGGTTGAGAGTCCGCCTGCCGATGCAGGGGACGCGGGTTCATGCCCCAGTCCGGGAAGATCCCATATGCTGCGGAGCGGCTGGGCCCGTGAGCCATGGCCGCTGAGCCTGCGCGTCCGGAGCCTGTGCTTCGCAACGGGAGAGGCCACAACAGTGAGAGGCCCGCGTACAGCAAAAAAAAACAAAAAAACAAAAAAACAAAAAAAAAATCCATCACCTTACAGCGTTACTTTTTTTTCTTTTTTGTTGTGAGAATGTTTAAGATCTATTCTCTTAGCAAATTTTAAGTGTGCAATACAGTATTATTAACTGTAGTCACTGTGCTGTGCATTAGATCTACAGAACTTACTCATCTTATATTTTAATTAAAGTATAGTCGATTTACAATGTGGTATTAATTTCTGCTGTACAGAAAAGTGATCCAGTTATACATATATATATATATATATATATATATATATATATATATATACATTCTTTTTTTATATTCTTTTCCACTATGGTTTATCACAGGATATTGAATATAGCTCCCTGTGCTATACAGTAGGACCTTGTTGTTTAACCATTCTATATATAATAGCTTACATCCGCTAACTGCAACCTCCCAATTCATCCCTCCCCTGTCCCCCTCCAACTTGGCAACCAAAAGTCTGTTCTCTATGATTGTGAGTATGTTTCTGTTTCGTAGATAGGGTCATTTGTGTCGTATTTTAGATTCCACATATAAGTGATATAATATGATATTTGTCTTTCTCTTTCTGAATTCACTTAGTATGATAATCTCTAGTTGCATCCATGTTGCTGCAAATGGCATTATTTCATTCTTTTTTATGGCTGAGAAGTACTCCATTGTATATATGTACCATATCTTCTTTATCCATTCATCTGTTGATGGGCGTTTAGGTTGTTTTCATGTCTCGGCTATTGTGAATAGTGCTGCTATGAACATAGGGGTTCACGTATTTTTTGAATTATAGTTTTGTCTGGGTATGTGCCCAGGAGTGGGATTGCTGGATCACGTGGTAATTCTAATTTTAGTTTTCTGAGGAACCTCCATACTGTTTTCCACAGTGGCTGCACCCACTTACATTCTCACCAACAGTGTACAAGAGTTCCCTTTGCTCCACACCCTCTCTAGCATTTGTTATTTGCAGACTTTTTAATGATGGCCATTCTGACTGGTGTGAGGTGGTACCTCATTGTAGTTTTGATTTGAATTCTCTTATAATTAGTGATGTTGAGCATCTTTTCATTGGCCATCTGTATTTCTTCTTTGGAGAAATGTCTATTTAGGTCTTCTGTTCATTTTTTGATTGGACTCTTTTTTTGTTGTTGTTATTGAGTTTTATGAGCACTTTGTATATTTTGAAAATTAAGCCCTTGTGAGTCTGATCGTTTGCAAATATTTTCTCCCATTCTGAGGGTTGTCTTTTCATTTTGTTTATGGTCTCCTTTGCTGTGCAAAAGCTTGTAAGTTTGATTAGGTCCCATTTGTTTATTTTTGCTTTTATTTCTATTGCCTTGGGAGACTGCCATAAGAAAACATTGGTACAATTTATGTCAGAGAATATTTTGCCTATGATCTCTTCTAGGAGTTTTATGGTGTCATATCTTTTTTTTTTTTTTTTTTTTTTTGCGGTATGTGGGCCTCTCACTGTTGTGGCCTCTCCCTTTGCGGAGCAACAGGCTCTGGATGCGCAGGCTCAGCGGCCATGGCTCACAGGCCTAGCCGCTCCGCGGCATGTGGGATCTTCCCAGACCGGGGCACGAACCCGTGTGCCCTGCATTGGCAGGTGGACTCTCAACCACTGCACCACCAGAGAAGCCCTATGGTGTCATATCTTATGTTTAAGTCTTTAAGCTTTTTTTTTTTTTTAAAAGAAGGTGTTGGGAGTAGGAGTTTATTAATTTATTTATTTATTTTTGCTGTGTTGTGTCTTCGTTTCTGTGTGAGGGCTTTCTCTATTTGTGGCAAGCGGGGGCCACTCTTCATCACAGTGCACGGGCCTCTCACTGTCGTGGCCTCTCTTGTTGCAAAGCACAGGCTCCAGACGCGCAGGCTCAGCAGTTGTGGCTCATGGGCCCAGTTGCTCCGCGGCATGTGGGATCCTCCCAGACCAGGGCTCGAACCCGTGTCCCCTGCAATAGCAGGCAGTTTCTCAACCACTGCACCACCAAGGAAGCCCTAAGCTTTTTTGAGTTTATTTTTGTGTATGGTGTGAGGGTGTGTTCTAGCTTCATTGATTTATTTGCATTTCTCCAAATTTCCCAACATCATTTGCTGAAGAGGCTTTTTCCCATTGTATATACTTGCCTCCTTTGTTGAAGATTAATTGACCGTAGGTGTGTCGGTTTATTTCTGGGCTCTCTATTCTGTTCCATTGGTCCATATGTCTGTTTTGTGCCAGTACCTCACCATTTTGATTCCTGTAGCTTTGTAGCATTGTCTGAATTCTAGGAGGGTTATGCCACCTGCTTTAGAACTTACTCATCTTATAACTGAAGGTTTGTACCCCTTGACCACCATTGCCCTATCTCTCCCAAGCACAACCACCTGCCCAATCCCTGGTACCTATCATTCTACTCTCTGTTTCTATGAATTTGACTTTTTAATTTTTTTTTAGATTCCAGAGTTAAAAGAGACAACATAGTATTTGTCTTTCTCGCTCTGGCTTATTTCAGTTAGAATAATGTCCTCTAGATTCATCCATGTTGTTACAAATGGCAGGATTTCCTTATTTCTCATGGCTGAATAATATATTCCATTGTGTTTGTGTGTGTATGTGTGCATGCACACATCTTCTTTATCCAGTCATCCATCGACAGACTCTTAGGTTTGATCTGATATCTTTGCTATTGTGAATAATGTTGCAAAGAACATGGGAGTGCAGATATCTCTTCAAGATATTGATTTTTGTTTCTTTTGGATATGTATCCAGAAGTGGGACTGCTGAATCATATGGTATCTCTATTTTAAATTTATTTTTAGAAACCTCCATACTGTTTTCCACATTGGTTGCACCAATTTACATTCCAACCAATAGTACATAAGGGTTCCCTTTTCTCTACATTCTCACCAACACTTATCTCTTGGCTTTCTTATAAAAGCCATCCTAATGTGTGAAGTGACATCTTTTTGTCATTTTGATCTGCATTTCCCTCATGATTAGTAATGTTGAGCACCTTTTCAAGTACCTGTTGACGATTTGTATGTCTTCGTTGGAAAAATGTCTATTCAGGTCTTTTGCCTATTTTTTTAATTAGGTTATTTGTTTTTTTTTTAACTGAGTTGTGTGAGTTTCTTATTTATGTATTTTAGATATTAACCCCTTATTGGATATATGGTTCGTAAATATTCTTTCCCATTCTGTAGGTTGCCTTTCCATTTTGTTGATTGTTTCCTTTGCAAAAGGAAGCTTTTTAGTTTGATGCTGACCCACTTGTTTATTTTTGTTTTTGTTGCCTGGCTTTTGGTGTCATATCCAAAAAATCATTGCCCAGACCGATGTCAAGGTGATTTTTTTCTCTGTGTTTTCTCCATAGAATTTAACAGTTGCAGATCTTACATTTAAGTCTTTATTATATTTTGAGTTAATTTTTGTGAGTGGTGTTAAGATAGGAGTCCAGTTTCATTCTTTTCATAATACCACGATTTTTTAATTATTATGTTCAGATTTTCTTTTAGCCACATTATTAAAAAAGGAGGAGGAGATGCTAAGTTCATGCTGTCACATTCTAAATGTGATTCTTGCCATTGGTTATTTGAATTCAAGAAAGCTATACTCATTCATCATTGATAATCCATGTTTCTATTCTTACGTTCATGGATTAGGTTTAACAAAACCTAAAAGGAATATATATGCCTAAATATGAGAATAGAGGCATTTGTAAATTTTAAAATTAATACAAGTTGCCCGTGTTTCCAACTTGGAAGTTTTACAAGGTGATCTTCAAACTGCTCACTCCAAATAAGTGTAGCATAATTTGAGATTTTTATGCTTGCTGAGGTTTTTTTACTTAGGTTTTACTGGTTTATAATTATTCCAGAGCCTAATTGTACAAGTAGATATGGTTATATGTGTTAATTTCAGGTAACATTAACAAGTGTATTTTAGTAACTTCATCATAGAAAACTTTATATTATTCTGGCTTTCATTTCCGCCCTTTGAGATATTGCCATTGTTAAGAAACCTGAACATTTCATAAGGTCTTTTGTTGTCAAGGTGAAGGACTGTCCTAGTGAATACCCTGAGTGTGGGGTCCTTTTGGTAGAAGAGCAGATTAAGGTGCTCTGGTAATAGCTGAGACAAAAGTCAAGATGCCCTTGCTGTCACCCAGGTATGCTTTCCATCAGATTCTGCTTTCATTTCACACCTTCTCAAAGTGAATGCCACTTTGGCTTATGCTTGAGTGCGTGAAGAATGGTGCCTTTGTTTTATTCACAGCAGTCAAAATTTATTGGAAGGAATCTGTCTTCTACCTTCCTTTACAGAATACAGGCAAGGCAGGGGCTTCTTTGGACACATTACTCTTTAATAATAATTAGCATAATAATTAGCTTAGCATTTAGGAGCTTGTGCTTTGGTGTCATATAGACTTGTGTTAGAAATCTGGACTTGTCATTTACTGTGTTATGTAACGTTAGGCAAATTCTGAACCTCAATGTCTCTAAGTAAAATGGGGATAATATTAACTCTTTGAGGGTTATGAGAAATATATTAAATAAAAGCATCATAATAAACAGTTAATAAATGACATCCACTATAGCCTCTGTCTCTTACCCAGGTGGGTTATTTTTGTGTTTGACTTGTCAGCTCCCCTTAGTCCAGACAGAATTCATTTTTTCCCCTAAAGTACACTCCCAGCCCTATGATTTTCTAATGAAAGAAAGACCTGGTTCTTATCCCATGGTACAAATCATCATTGGGAATGCGGCCGATTCATTTGCCTTTATGCCTGTGCAATAACTCTAGCTGGCTTCAGTTTGTAATAGGAATTTTCCAGCTGGTGACACCAATGCCACCCAATGTGTATTTTTAGTCTCTTTTCAATCTACTCAAATAGGTTGCAATTTGACGTGTTTAAACTTTCAGAAGGGATCATCTGACACGTGTAATATAGTTGTATCAGTCATACACTTGCTCTAAAAATATAAAATCTTGTGCTAGAAGTTTTATTTTTATCTCTAATACGTAAGAACTTTGGCAGACATGGCATTTTTAACGGAAATTATATGCCTATTCAGCCTTGTAATATTACAAAAGTAAGATTTTATCTATTCAATCTAGTGATGACTTTATGCATTTCTATTCAAGAGATACTAGAATTTGGAGAAGATCCTTTAAGAGGTGAAAAGAGTACAGGAATTTATATAGCTATGAATAAAAGAATAAATTAAAATGTTCCTGAAAACCTCATGATTCCTAGGGACCCTATGACCATCATTTCTAGCCATTGACTTATCTGTGCTCTGAAGGAAACTGATACACAGGTTTTCCTCTTTGGTCTGCTACTCACTGACTTTGAGCAGTGCCTGCTGTGCTTGAAGTAGCTGCATAGAGAATAGCCATTGTATGCATTAGTGAATGATATCTTTTACTTTGTGTGTGTTTTCAATTTTGGCATCCTAAATACACCTGCTTTTTAAATTTTTTTAATTTTATATTGGAGCATAGGTGATTAACAATGTTGTGTTAGTTTCAGGTTACAGCAATGTGATTCAGTTATACATATACATGTATCTGTTCTTTTTCAAATTCTTTTCCCGTTTAGGTTATTACAGAATATTGAACAGTATTCCCTGTCCTATACAGTAGGTCCTTGTTGGCTATCTATTTTAAATATAGCAGTGTGATAATGTCAATCCCAAACTCCCTATCTATCCCTCCCCCACAGCCCTTCTCCCCTGTTAACCATAAGTTTGTTCTCAAAGTCTGTGAGTCTGTTTCTGTTTTGTAAATAAGTTCATTTGCATCATTTTTTAGATTCTGCATATAAGCGATATCATATGATATTTGTCTTTCTCTGTATGACTTACTTCATTTAGTAAGATAATATCCAGGCCCTGCTTTTAAAGTCAACACTATAAAAAGTAGTGTGAGTTAAGATGTAAAGCTCCATTTCTGTTGTTTCCAGCATTCTGCTCAGCATGAACCTAAAACAACTTCCTGTTATTTATGTGCCCCCCCCCCTGTCTTTCCTACCATGTTTTAACTTTTTTTGAAGTTACTTTTCTCCCAGCCCTTCCTCATGCCTTAGTAATTCTGCTAACTTTCTCCTCTCTCAACCACAGCAAGTTATTCTATATATTCACAGCTCCTCTCAAGTCCTCTAACCAAATCTTTTTCTTTTCTTTTTTTTTTAAAATTATGTTGGCAAAGTATGTGTACGGAACTCTTGTGAATTTTGCTCTGCCCCAAAGTTAATTTTCTAAATATTCTGAGTCTCATGACATAGGCAGATTGTGTATTTATGAAAACAGCAGTTTATTAATTTATTTATTTATTTTTGCTGTGTTGGGTCTTCGTTTCTGTGTGTGGGCTTTCTCTAGTTGTGGCAAGCAGGGGCCACTCTTCATCGCGGTGCGCGTGCCTCTCACTATCGCGGTCTCTCTTGTTGCGGAACACAGGATCCAGACGCTCAGGATCAGTAGTTGTGGCTCACGGGCCCAGTTGCTCCGTGGCATGTGGGATCCTCCCAGACCAGGGCTCGAACCCGTGTCCCCTGCATTAGCAGGCAGATTCTCAACCACTGCACCACCAGGGAAGCTCCCAAATCTTTTTCTTATTAATCCCAGCAAGCAAGTAAACCGGAGGCTGCCAAATTGGGGATCTCCCAACACAATACTTTGTTCCAGTAAACGTACCTGTATTCATGCCCATCTTCACCTCCTTTCCTTCAGTGTCCAAAGGGGGGGATCTTTGTCTTCTAATGTTAACCCTACCAACTGGCATCTGGTCCCACTTTCTCAGGGATTTCATTCTATCAGTTTTCCCTCTCTCTTGCCTTTATAGTTACATTCTGCCTTTTAAGTGCTTCTCTACCCCTTGGCATATAAATATGCTTAAGTCAGCTGGGGGCAAACAAAAAACAAGAACTCAGTAACATCCACCCCAGACCCCTCTGCCTGCTGTTTCTCCTCTCTTCTTCCCTTTTCTCCACGTTCAAGCTTCTGCATGCTGTCCCCAGTTTCTCATCCCCACCCCATGCAGTCCTCAGAGTACAGCAGTCTGGCTTCTGCACCAACTCCACTGAAACTACCTTGTCAAAGTCACAAGGGACTTCAGGCTATTACACTCTGTGGGGCCATGTTAGACCTTACATTCTATGACCTATCTGCAGCTGTGAACACTGTGTGCTACTCTTTTCTTTCCCTTGGAACTGTCTAATCCCTTGGTTTTCGTGACACTATTCACTCTACTTTTCTCTCCTCTGTCTGGCTATTCCTTCTCAGTCTCTTTTGCTGACATTGAATACTCTATCTTATTCTTAAATTTTGGCCTCTTCTCTTCTCTTTCTTATCCTCTTCCTTTTCTTTCCCTTCCCTTCAATTTCCATTTTCCTCCCGTATTGATTGCTTCTATATTTGTGGCTTCATTCATCACCTGTATGTTGATAGCCTACTCATTATTTCTCCTAAGCCCCATTTTCAAATATTCAACTACAAACTTAACATTTCAGCTTGGATATTCTTGAAATATTTCAAAGTCAACTTGTACCAAATTAAATCAATGCAACACCCCTGCCCTGATCTCAATGTGCTTTTTCCTTTATATTGTATCTCAGTAAATGGCACAACCATCCTTCCTTCCACTGGCCCCAAAAAGGAACCTAGATTTATCTTTAACTCTTTTTTTCCCCTACCCTCGAAAATCAAATCTGTGTGAAATTCTCACAGGTATACAAACTTACATCTCTGGAAACTGTTCCCTTTTCTCTCTCTACAATTACCACTTTAACTTATCATTTCTCTCTTAAAAGGTTGTTAATGACATTCTAACAGTTTTTCCTGCCCCCATTCTTACTATATATCATTCACCATACAAGTTATTAAAAGATAAACTGAGGCATATTAAACATTTTAAGAGTTTACTGAGCAAAAATCAGTTGGAAATGAGCAGCACCAAACTGGCAGTGGTAGGAGCATTCTGCCAGCAGGAGCCAGGGGAAGACAAGAGAGAAAGTACAGAAGCAAAAAAAGGACATTATTTGGTTGATTATGGCTTAAAGTCTGGTTGGTTGTTTGTGATTGGTGGTCCTTACCATCTTGATTTCATAACCATTAGGCATTTACAGTCTTGGGTTTTGGTTTGCTTATGTAGCCACCACAGCAGTAAAGCCACCTTGGTCAAATGGCCTCCTTGTTTAATCAACTTAACAGAATGATGCTCCTAAAAATCCCCCTGCCCCTTCATTGCTTAACATTTGTCAGTGCTGGCCATCACCTTTATTAACGTGTGCCAACATAGGGCTCATATGCCATTGATGGTATTATGTTAGTTAATTTTAGGTCCTCCTGGATATTTTTTAATATACCCTTTTAATGTGTGTTAGGATAAAATAACTAGCACATCAGACTCATTATTTTATGGATATTAATGCTTAAGGCAAAGCTAAGTTAAAAAATAATGACTCAAAATTTGATTTAAATATAATTAAGTAAATAATAACACAGGTGAGAGACTGACTTAGTTTTTTTAAAAAAAAGACAATCTGTAACTCACATGGCAGCTTAGAAGAGAAGCCCTTCATCTGGGTTCCTTCGGGAGGCCTCTCCCACATCCCTTCAACCTGAGCCATGCCCTCTTTCATTAGCCCCCAGGACTTCCCACTCTCCTAACATTCACCACACTGCAATGCATGTTTTTACTTCTAGACTTCAATCTCAATAAAGAAAAAACAGAGACTTGATGCCTGACACATGTAGGCAATAAATAAATGTTTGTTGAATAAACAACACATGCTTTGGATGTGTGAGTCATCACATATAGCAGCTTTAAGATTTTCCAGATTTCAGATTGAGTCTTGATTTTTGTAACATTGAGTATTCTAGTTTTCTGTGGAAAGTATTAGGCAATGTGGCAAGTTGCTAAATTTAAAATCAGAAGATTTAGAAGGGCTGACAATTTTGTATCACATGATTAAAACCTGCCGGGTGGTGAGGGGATGACTTTCTCTGTAGTCCTGGAACTATACTAAAAAAGGAATTTCCCTATATTTAAAGCTTATGATAGTTCTCAAATGTTATGCTAACTAGTAAATGATGGTAAAAGCATTTTGAAAATATAAATGCTATGTAAATGCTAACTTTCATTGAAATTTGCATGGCACCTTTCTTCTGATAGAAAATAGTGAAAATGGCATTTGAGAGATTGATATAATTCAAGCTCCTTTGATTTGCATTTCTGTTCCTTTAATAAGCTCCTGTGGAAATCAGAGCTAGGAACACTATTTTGAATGTTCTTTTCTATGTGGTCATTTACCCAGCTGGAAGATAGGGTAGGGACTCAGAAGAGCATGTATGGTTTGCTGGGGTGTTCTGAGTTCTTCATTTATTCCATAAGGCTAATTAACCCATATTTAGGCAGAAGCATTAAGTGATTTACTTCTCAACACAAAGTTGAGTATTAATGTTTGACTACCCTGCTCATAGTTTTTTACTATTTTTCATCTCTTTTGGAAAAGGGCTTCAGGGAGTGTAGAGATACATGGTATATTATAATTATTAAGGAAACTAATAAATTATGGTTCCTCTGGAGGAAAGGGTATATGCAAAGTAACTATAGTGTCAACTGAAAAAATGCACAATGTGAGGGTTGTGAGTTAAGTTTTATTTGGGGCAAAATGAGAACTATAACCCAGGGACAGCATCTCAGATAGCTGTGAGGAACTGCTCCAAAAGAGTTGGGGGAAGGTCAGTATTATATATGATTTTAGTGAAGGGGGTACATGCAGTCAAGCACACATTTTGGCAGAGGTTTGCTGCTAGTCACTAGGAGCAAATATCACCGGTAATGATTTTATAGCTTTTCTAGATATGAGAAGATGCAAGAATTTGGGCTTCTAAAATCTTCTCATGAAAATAGCTATCTGAAGGCCTGGTCTGCCAGTTTGTCCCAGAGCACAGAGAGCCTCATTCCTGATCTCCACCCTGAACTCCTTTCCTCCCTTTTCAAGATCCCCCAAATACCTTGAGATTCCTGCACCTGTTAGGAGGTGGCCTTCCTAATTTATCTGATAAATTAGGAACCTGGAAACCTCTGGGAACCTAAAAGTTTCCAATCTCTGGAGGGATTGGGTAGAGAGAAAAGATAAATGTTTCAATTCTGCTTACAGATATATAATTTACCAAATTGTTTTAAGTCATAATTAGCTGAGGGGAAGAGTTTCCTTATATCTGGAAAGTACAGATTAGAAGCCAGTAATATTTCAGACAGAAACCATAAAAATTATAACCATTTTCACCAGTTCACTCTGTCCTATATAACTAATCTTTTTTGTTAACAGTATTATGAGACCATCAGGTTTCCAGTTAGAATTCTTTAATTTCTTACCCAGCTCAGCAGTGTGATATGAAAGTTATCAGAAAGCTGTATTTGTGAAAAAGTCCTTCCTTAAATCTTCCTGAAGAGAAAACATTTTTTTCATTTTTTCATAACTGTCTATGAATGACAAAAAACTTAAGAAGGCACAGTTAAAGACCTGATTATAATGCAGTTGACAAAGAAACTTGGTTACTGCTGCAATGTACAACAGCTTAAGATACTACCTAGAATTATGACTGATAAGATTTTACCAGGACATATCAGATTTTTAGGAATTCCATATAATTTCTAGAATTAATAGTATTAGTATTAATTAACTAGTATTAATAACATTTACCCATGCAATATAACCTAAGAAGATGTAGAGAATGGACTTGAGGACATGGGGAGGGGGGAAGGGTAAGCTAGGACAAAGTGAGAGAGTAGCATTGACATATACACTACCAAATGTAAAATAGATAGCTAGTGGGAAGCAGCCGCATAGCACAGGGAGATCAGCTCGGTGCTTTGTGACCACCTAGAGGGGTGGGATAGGGAGGGTGAAAGGGAGGGAGACGCAAGAGGGAAGAGATATGGGGATATATGTATACATATAGCTGATTCACTTTGTTATACAGTAGAAACCAACACAACATTGTAAAGCAATTATACTCCAATAAAGATGTTAAATATATATATATATATATATATATATATATTGAATCACATAACCTACCAAAAAAAAGATATATTACTCATTTGACAATACTTCCCATGTAATTTCACATACCAAATGGAATTAGTTAGTTTAATATCTCTCTTTGGGATGTGTCAGGGAGCCTCTGAAGCATCCCAAAGTTAGCTAGAGGTCAAAGGAACTTCATTAGAATTTAATATGGGAAGTTTGTCAAAAAATATCAAAAAGGTTTTAAAACACTTGTTCAAATAGGATCATAGGTCACTGTGAAACAATACTTATTCACTTAACCAAGGTGACAATAAAAGATTTCAAAGGCAAATACAGAACCGATCACTTAAAAGGTAATGAAACTAAAAATCTGTTATCAAAGGCAGCTCAACATTTCAAGAAATCATGTCCTCTTAACAGAAAAACTAAATTCAAGTTTTGCATCAGCTTACTTTTAAAATTCATTTACTCAACTAAATTTATTCTAAACTTAGCCAATCCCAACTGTACACAAAACTCTTTTCTCAGGGTTTCTTTTTCACCATCCTCTGTCACTTTCTGTATTCATGTTAGTTTGTCCCTTATTTTTCCATCTAAAAACAATCAGCTCTAGGACAAAAATTACTTTCTTTTCCCTTAACAAAATGCAATTCCAGTCCTCATACCTTGTTTTACTGAAAACACACATCCTACTTTCCTGCTGTATACTGAAATGTTTCCCTTATTTCTAGTAGCTTTAATTACATATTTAAGTTAGAATCCTCAACACTTAAAAGCTTTAATTTCTAGTGAAAACTAAGAAGTAATCAATTATTAACTTTTACGTTAGCATTCTGTAGATTGGCAAACATAAACACCAACAATAATTTCTAAAAACATGTGCTTTTGTATAGAAGATATCTCAGTGCAGCACCAAACAATTTTATTAATAGTGCTAAATACCTTTAGTTTTTTCTGTAAAAGGATGCCAGTGTTCAGTAATTAATGTTTCAGTATCTTACTTTATTCTGGAATGACCTAGCTACTCAATAAACTTCCATTATTTAACTTAATTTCACACAACTCTAAAATTTCAAGTTACCAAATATCTGCAGAGATTATTCTTAGGTAGACATTCCTAAAATAATTATTCCTAAAGAGTGCACACAAAAACTCTTATCTCATTTACATTTGATTTAGTTATAAAAAAATTTCATCATACCAAGTTATTTTTCTTGCTGACAAATTTGCAACAAATATAAGATCTTATTTGATTTATATTAAACCTAGGTACAGTAAAGGTGTTATAATTAATGTTGACTCCCAAGACACATCTATATTAATTAAATCAGCAAACTGACTTTAATACAGGGTATTAATTTAATACTGAATTCCCAGTTCATGTGAACCTGAAATTCATTCCAGCCAGTTTCCTTTTATATTTCTGAGAATTTATATAAGCATTTGATTTCCTTTAAGCCAATTAAGTAGACCTTATTTACAAATTACAAATTTGATAATACCATCCAAAGTTAAAGACATATATAATGCATAGACATACAGACAGACACAACCAGAGATCTCATAGCTGCATTTTCTAAACTTAGTCATGAATCAGGTATTATAATATAAAACTCACTAGTTTATAACAGTTGGAATAAGTTAAATTTAGAAGTCCTCTTTCCATTTTTTCCCCCAGTCTCAGGAATTAGAGATGGTCTAGATAAGGTAAGTATTCCTGAGAGCCCTGGTCTCAAGGCACAGGGAGAGAAAAGCAAGTTCTCCTAGAAGGATTTGTTCCCTCAGTTTCAGAATTCTGAAACGATTTTTTTTTCAAGCTAGCTTTCTCTAATAACTGTGTATTCAATAAAAGAGCCCATTTTGGCTATTTTAAGGGCAGGTTTTTCCTTTAATTCCCAATTATGTAGGTACTTGCAAGTATAAGTTTTTTAGGTACATAAAACTGTCTGGGGTGTTAAGAGGCTGGCTTTCCAATGTCCCTCACTTCTCTATTTCCCATTCTAAAGTTGAATTTGTCAGGGATAAAATTTACTAATGAAATTGTATGATGGGCCACTGCACTGCTTTGTGAGTTTAACTCCTCTAGGCAGCACCCTAGAGTCATTTCAGCCCTCTTATGTAGCTTGGTTCCCCTGGTCTAAGACCACCATGGGTGCTCAGATCACTGAATGGCCAGTTCTTATACATGATCCCCGGATGAGCAAGTGTTTTAATTAATGATTGGCTTTCCCTGTGGGAGCACTGCACAGTATTAGGACTCTGCCTCCACCACTCCCATAAATCTCTTAGTTGCCTCAGAAAGCTGAAACCAACCAGGAAGAGTCTTGTCCCTCTTCTTCAGAGCAAAGCTTTCATGTAATATCTTCCTTTTTATCCTGACAAATTCTACTAAGGCAGCCGAATTGAGGAAAAGTGTTAGATCAGCCTAACCACTCAGCCCATACCACTCAGTCTCCTTCAGCTGAGCAAACTCTGGTATCTTTCAACCAGCCCTCCCCCACCCCAGTATCTTAGTTTACTAAGAGCTTTAACAATAGCTATAATAACTTGATAGAAAGCAGCAGGACCAGAGGTGCTGTGCATCATGTCGGGATTTGTGCCAGTGGGTGACCACAGCCCCAGCAGAGATGGGACCCACTTGGGATGGGGTCCTGCTGCAGCCAACAGCTTCTTATTCTCCAGGCCTGTCACCTCAGGTTGCCCAAATGGCTGCTCAGAGGTAGGTTCACAAAACCTATGTACAAATATGTATACTGCAAAACAGTTCCTAAAATTAGAAAGAGATTGGGATGAGTAAACAATGGGACATCCACATGATAGAATGCCAGTCGTCCTCCAAAAATCATGTTGAGGGAGAGTAGCTACTGACATGAGAAAAATGTTCAGATTATATTGCTCAGTGAAAAGTAGCAGTCTACAAAACAGAAGTTACTGCATTATTCCATTTTTCTTCAAGGGTAATCTAATTTTCTATATGTGAAAAGATCTCAAGTTCTAATAGGGGTTACCTCTGAGTGAAGAGATTATAGGTGATTTTGTTCTGGGTTGTGTGTGTGTGTGTGTGTGTGTGTGTGTGTGTTGTGTCTTTCCTACATAACTATAGGGTATAGGCTAAAAACTCAGATTTTAGAGCTGGAATTTGTCCCTGGCTTTGCCACTGGATGACTTCTTTGAGTTATTTAACCTCTCAGAACCTCAGTCTCCTGATTTCTACAATGGGCCAATAACAGTAGCCACTGTATAGGATTGTTCCAAACATTAATGAGGTATTGTGTACCTGGCACACAATAAGTATTTTTAAATATTTTTCCAAAAAGTATATTATATTTTATGAAGGAGGAAAGGCTGTCAAAAAAAGGAGGGAAGAAGGAAGGAGGGGAGAAGTTATTTCACTCTGTAAAAGCTGCCTTAAGATCCAAGCCAGTGCCAGGACCTTGTGGTGGGGGTCACAGAGCTTGGCCCCAGCAGGGCCGGAGCAGACTTCTCTGCTCAGCAGGTCTCCACTTGGGGCATGTGGCCTAAAGAACTAATCCCCCCTCCCCATCCCCTTGTCTCCCAGGGAAACTGTCTCATCTATACCCTAAAGGGCTTCTCAGCTGAAAATGCCAGTGCTTATAAACATTGGATGAGAATGAGTTAAAACTACCAGTAGGGGCTAAATCTCTCCTGTGGTTCTGAGGAGGAGGTATTCAGAGACAGGCTTTAACTCATCCTGACAGGCTTGAAAATGGGTCTGTGTTTCCTCATGAAGCCAGACTATGCATTCCCCAAGGAGCTCACACCAGGGAGTCCCCACACACTGCACTGAACAACAGCCCTTGACTTGAGTCTGCTACATTCAACATAGAGGCGGAGGAATGAATCTAATTACTCACAAAGCAAAGCTGGTGAGAAGGCAAACAGCAGCCTATGAAAATGGAGAGCCTATACTGCTTTGTTCCTTGAAGTGTGTTTCCTGTGACTGTGCCTAAGTAAAACTGGCTCACGCCTTAGTTTGGGGACAGCATTATTGAAAAAGTTTCCGTAGCACCTTTACTCTGGTTTTATTTTTCCATGAATGCAAATTACGCTTATCTTTCAAATTAGCCTTCTCTAAAAAGACTTCTTTTTTTCTTTTGCTTGTCCACACAGATCAACATTATAGTGGTTCAAATTTGAAAAACAAGAGTGTCCTATAAGCTGTTGGGAAAATAACAGCATGGAAATTTACTTGGAAAAATCCTTGAGGCTCCTAGCATAACTAGTAATGACAAAACTTATTGATAAACTGAGCAGAGTTTTACATGATTAGTTTGAGATTATAAAATAACTCAATAACATTTTGAAAGTAATATGGGGTTAATTAAGTTTCTGAGTTTCATTTGAATTTCTGAGTTTTGGTATTCATCTTCTTTGATTTGGAGACTCAGCTAGAACTTTATTTTCTGATTGGCTGTTACTGAGACCACACATGGGAAAAGATATCTTTGTTTGGAACTGCTCATAGCTCAGAAGTAATATGCATTCAAAAGACAGTACTTGACCACCTACTAAGGCATCAAGAGAAGCTGAGGTCTTGACCCTTGAAATCTCAGAGAAATGTTGAGCTATGCTGAATTTTCAGTAGCCCATTCTCCAAAAGGAAGTGACACTCCCTTCCAATACCTTAATCCCTAATAGCAGGTGGAAATCACACCCTGGTTATACTTATCCCCTCAATGTTCTCTAAACCCATGATTCTATAAGAGAGTTGTGTGTATCTGCATTTATTTAAAGCCAACACTTGGCAGGGTGAATCTGTTCTTGCTAGCTTAAGTACCCTGTGAGTTTTTCCTATGTTTGCATTTCTATCAGTATTTAATCCAAGTCACATATTCTATAACTTAATTAGATGCTGTTGTTCTGCCTCCTAGTTGTTTCCATGTATGTCTCCTGTTCCCATGATCAGGAACCAAACCTTCCTGGATCACCTCTGCCACATTCTGAGTACTCTGGGGCAGTTTAAGTGCTTACTGATGAAGTTCCTCTGCTGGATACATCATCATATTAAACTGCAGGTTAGGGGTGCAGAGTGTTTCCCTCATTTCCCATGCTCTCATAAAGAATCGCTTCAATGAGCATTTTCTCTCTCCCAAGACATCCCGTGCCCAACCAGAGGCTGACACACCATATCAGGTAAAATATGCATATATTTAATCTCAAATGGAAAACATACTCATTCTGAATATGTTGTGAGACTTGGAAAATGGTCCAGAAAATTTGGGAGCTTTAAGGAACAGAGAAAAGCTGCTCCTTTGTCTCCTCAACTATATTAAGATCAGAAAATGGAAATACCAGCTGATGTTCAAAACAATTACGGTTTTGAGGAACTTATATATTAGTTTTACAATCCAGGAAGTACATGGGATGTGAATAGACATGATATTTCAGTGTTTCAGTTTAAAAAGCAAAAACTCTATTGAATCTTTAACAGAAGAGTTTTAGGATGTGCTAAATTACTTTTTTAGTAAGTGTTGCCTTGGGCAGAGAAACGGAAGAGCTCTGACATGTACACCTGCCTTTTGATCTTGTGGGTGGCAGAGAGGGCTTCATCTGCAGAAGATCCAGAATGGATAGAAGCCGGCCCAGGAAGAGTTCCTAAAACTCCCTGCCGCTCTTCTATCATCCCTTCCACAGTGCCCTGAACTGGAAGGCATTGGGTTGGTGAATTGAGTTGAATTCCCTGATGTGTATAGAACTGCTAGTGCTCAGTAAATATTTACTGACTTGAATTTATGGACAAGACTTGATTATAACTCTCCTAAACTAAGAGTGG
The DNA here is from genome assembly GCF_000442215.2 of Lipotes vexillifer. Lineage (NCBI taxonomy): Eukaryota > Metazoa > Chordata > Mammalia > Artiodactyla > Lipotidae > Lipotes > Lipotes vexillifer. Next base: position 1,710,784 of record NW_006789458.1, on the reverse strand, counting down.
GCTCCTGTAATAATAAACATCTCTTCCTGAATTATGCATTTCTATGTCCTCTGATTTAGCTCTAAGCTGTACACCCCAGTGTATACCCTTTGTCTTCATGGCTGCAGTTAAAATCTACCTCCTTTTATTTGCCCTTTAGGAGAAACTGAGGATGTCATCCATTTCTGGATTCCAGACAAAAGTTGTACGTACTCTAGGTCCCTGCTTCTCTGACTGATTTGGCCACAGGCTCTTTAAAGCGCCTTTTTCCACCTAAGCCTCCCACCCCCGCTCCCTCCAAACCTTCCCCCAGCCGTCTTTACAGACTTATAAGTCACCAGCAGGCACCTGGCATATGTGTTCAGCATGTGCAGATCCACCAGCAAGCTGTCTGTCTGGCAGCCTCAGATGCCTCCTTTCCTTGTTTTTACTCTTTCAGGACTCTGTTTAGTTACCACGATCAAATTGCTTGAGAAGCCATTTTTGCCACATTTATGTTGATTCCTTGACGAGTGAAAGAGTGGGGAATGAGCTTTTAAGGGGCTAAAGAAAAAGTGATGAGGCACAGACTCTCCAATAATGAAAAGCTGCTTATAATCACCAAGAGATGGGATATGTATTAAACTGTTGACATGCTAGAAAACCTCCAGATTAAGGGTAATAATACGATTTATTAAAAGTCCCTTCACTTATCAAAACATTTACTGTAAAAAACAAACCCAAAATCCTTAGGTACATTTGCAATATAATTATAGTTAATAATAGTAGTTGCAACTAACAATCAGGTGTTGTTCTAAGTAATTATAACTGTATTCTCGTTTAACCTTCAGGCATCCCTAGGACGTAGATGCTATTATTATTTCCACTTTTCAGATAAGGAAACTGAGACATGGAAAGGTCAAATCATGTGCCTAAGGTCTCATGGTTAGTCAGTGATAAAAGATATTTATTGTGCTAATTCTTGGCAGAAAGCTCCATGCATGTGATTTTAGTTAATATTGTTGGATCTCTGTAAATTACATATTTGGCAGAGACCTTAAAAAGTTACAAAAACATCCATCCTCTTCTGCTTAGCTCCCATGCCTCCTAAATTAAATTAAATGAAAAAAATTCTAAGAAATCTGATTGCTTTACTACAATGCATAAAATGTAGCTATTTTATAATATCTATAATATTTTGAAATTTGGCAAAGCATGGTTGTTTGTTCTTAGCAAGACAAGCTGAAGAATGAAGGCTGGTACCATTCCTGTTTCCCAGGTAAAAGTGTTTATCATGATGAAAAAGGACAGACTCAAGTTTTAATCTACCTCTAGGACCCCACGCAAGTTACTTTCTCCATCATCCATTTATTTATTTTATTTATTTATTTATTTTTGTGGTACGCGGGCCTCTCACTGTTGTGGCCTCTCCCGTTGCGGAGCACAGGCTCCGGATGCGCAGGCTCAGCGGCCATGGCTAAAGGGCCCAGCCACTCCGCAGCATGTGGAATCTTCCCGGACCGGAGCACGAACCCGCATCCCCTGCATCAGCAGGCGGACTCTCAACCACTGCGCCACCAGGGAAGCCCCTATTTATTGTTTCCTTCTTTTAACAAATATTTATTTTGCTCTTACACTGTACCATTGATGAGGCAATGATGGATATGACTTGATCTGATTTGGATTTTTAAATATATCACTTTGGCTGTTGTTAAGGCAGGGAAACAAGTTAGTGGGACTGTTGGATTACCCGCAGCAAGAGATAAAGATGGCCTGAACTAATGAAGGTAGAAAGAAATAAACATATTCAAAATATATTTTGCATCTAGAACTGGAAGACCTTGATTAGGCACTGTCTGTGGAAATGGGGTTGAGGGAAAGAGAAATGAAGGATGACCCTGAGGGTTTTAGGCCGAGCAACTGAATGGAAGGTGTTACCATTTAATGAGATGAGAAGGGTAATAGAAGAAATAAATGTGGCATTTGGGGAACATAAAGAGCTCTGTTTGGGGCATATATATACTCTATTTTGTGCTTATTAAAATGCAAGTAGAGACATTATTTTAGGTCTGACCTCTCCTATGAGTCTAAAGCTCAAAGAAGAGTCAGATATGATTTGAGGAATCATCAGTATAAGGATGATATTTACAGCCATAGAGCTGGATAAGATTCTCACAAGAGTGAGTATAACTATGCAATGGGGCCTAGGAACAAGTAGGAGGAGCAAGTGAGGTAGGAGAAAGAAGAAGGAGAGAAAGGTCTTGTTTAACCTTGCTGAGAACTAAAGTTAGCTAAGAATAGAAAAGGAGCCATTGGATTTGACATCATAGAGTTCTTTGGTGAATTTAACAAGGGCAAAATAAGCCAGATTGAAGTGGATTAAAAATGAGTGGTTAGGCAAAGAAGTAGAGCAAGTACTGATAACTCGTTCCAAACATTTTGCTATAGGAGAAACAAAGAAATGGAGAGGTGGCTATAGGGGGATAGAAACCACACTTTTCAGAGAAACTAAAAGGATTGTCTGGTAGCATTCAGTGTCCATTAGAGGTCTGTAATCATAATTTTAAATTAAAATGGCTCACCATGATTGTGAGATTTTCTCCAGCCACCTTTAGCTGCTTGGGTGAATGCATAAGGAAGGCAAACAGTTGAATTCATCTCAGTTTGAGATTTTACCAGGGAAATGTTACAGAAAGAGAGATGACCATGAAAGATAAACTTGATAAAGAGGGAAATAACCACAAGAGCTGTGTGGTGGACAGTGAAAAAGTGGTAAGGTCAATGATTTGGAAATCTTCATGAGGGCAAAGCAGTGGCAGGAAGTGGGGAGTGTGGGCTAATGCAAATGAGCTGGAAAGAGAGGAAGAAGAGGACAGACGCTGCAAGTCTTAAAATCATCATTTCAAATGTACAGTTACTGGTAATAAAGTCTAGGATACTATGGGAGTGGGTTATTACTAAAGGAAAAAAAGGAAAAGATCAATGGAGGTATGAGGGCAAAGTAGCTAAGAGTACTGCATGAGTTATCTTTGTGGTTGTTCAAATCGGTGACAATAGTGCAGGAGTGATGGTGGTGAGGAATAGAGAGAGCAATTAACTAGAGCCTTTAATGGATGACAGAACAAGGAGGTTGAAAAAGGATAGCAGCAAATATTAGTAATGGGGATATAGCCAAATATCATGAATAGTGTAGCTTATATCATCTCAGTGTAGCTTGAGATTTTGAGTTGAAGGAAAAATAGTTTGGAAGTAACGAAAGAACGTAAGGAGCACACTTACTTTACACTCTAGCTCTGAGGTACTGGAAGTATAAGAGATAAAACAGCCTTCCAATAATAGGACTGCAAAAGAATTAATAGCCTTAGAATCACTGAGAAGGACTTTGAGAAACTAGCTTGTTTCAAACTAATCTTCCTGGATAAAAATACAATCACACAAAAGAAAGCTATTTGAATGTATCACATAGGAATTAAGAGAAAAATCTAAATACCCTAAGACAAACAAAAATGGAAATGTAACACACCAAAATTTATGAAATGCAGCAAAAGCAGTTCTAAGAGGAAAGTTTATAGTGATAAATGCCTACCTCAAGAAACAAGAAAAGTCTCAAACAACTTGACTGTACACCTCAAGGAGCTAGAAAAAAAGAACAAATGAAGCCCAAAGTTAGTAGAAGGAAGGGAATAAATACTAGAGCAGAAATAAATGAAATAGAGGATGAAAAGACAATAGAAAATATCAATGAAACTAAGAGCTGGTTCTTCAAAAAGTTATCCACAACTGACAAATCTTTAACTAGACTCACCAAAAAAAAAAAGAGAGAGAGAGATAAAGAAGGTTCAAATAAAATCAGAAATGAAAGAGGAGCTATTATAACCAATACCACAGAAATACAAAGGGTCATAAGAGACTACTACAAACAATCATATGCCAACAAACTGGGCAAGCTAGGAGAAATGGATAAATCCCTAGAAATGTATAACCTACCAAGAGTGAATCATGATGAAATAGAAAATATGAATAGAACAATTACTAGCAAAGAGATTAAATCAGTAATCAAAAGCCTCCCAACAAACAAAATTCCAGAACCAGATGGCTTCACTGGTGAATATTACCAAACATTCAAAGGAGAATGAATACCAGTTCTTCTCAGACTCTTCCAAAAATTAGAAGATGGAACTCTTTCAACTAATCAGTATTATACCCTGATACCAAAACCATATGAAGATACCACAAGAAAATATTACAGGCCAATACCCCTAATGAACTAACACTAGGTGCAAAAATCCTCAACAAAATATTAGCAAACTAAATTCAATATTATATTAAAAAGATCATGCACCATGATCAAGTGGGATTTATTACAAGGATGCAATGGTGGTTCAACATTGGCAAATTAGTCAATGTGATACACCACATTAACAAAAGAAATAAGAAACATATGATCATGTCAATAGATGTAGAAAAAGCATTTAATAAAAATCAGCATCCATTTATGGTAACTATCAACAAATGAGTAAATAAAAAGTACCTCAACATAATAAAGGTCATATATGACAAACCCACAGCTAACATAATACTCAATGGTAAGAAGCTGAAAGCTTTTCCTCTAAGATAAAGAATAAGACAAGGTTGTCCACTCTAACCACTTTTATTCAACATAATATTGGACGTCCTAGCCAGAGCAACTAGGCAAGAAAAAGAAATAAAAGGCATCCAAATTGAAAAGGAAGAAATAAAACTGTCATTATTTGCAGATGACATGATATTATATATAGAAAACCCTAAAAACTCCATAAAAAAAAAAAACTGTTAGAACTAATAAATTCAGCTAGGTTGCAAGATACAAAATCAGTATGAAAAATCTGTTGCATTTCTTTACAGTAATAATGAACTATTGGAAAGAGAAGTTGTTAAGCAGCCCCATTTACAATTACATCAAAAAGGATAAAATACCTAGGAATAAATTTCACCAAGGAGGTGAAAGACCTGTATATTGAAAGTTAGAAAGTCAGTAATGAAAGAAATCGAAGAAGTCACAAATAAAGGGAAAAAGTCCATGTTCATAGATTAGAAGAATTAATATTGGTAAAATGTCCATACCACCCAAAGTAATCTACAAGTACAGTGCAATCCCTATCAAAATTCCAATGGTATTTTTCAGAGAAATAGACCAAACAATTCTAAAATGTGTATGGAACCACAGAGACTCCAAAAAGCCACAAAGACTCTAAGAAAGAAGAACAAAGCTGGAGACATTACACTCTCTGATTTCAAATGATATTACAGAGCTATAGTAATGGAAACAATAGGGTATTGGCATAAAAACAAACATGTAGATCAATGGAACAGAGTAGAGAACTCAGAAATAAATCCACACATAGATGGTCAGTTAATTTCAAAGAAGCAAAGAATATACAATGGGCAAGACAGCCTCTTCAATAAATGGTGGTGGGAAAATTGGACAGCCACATGCAAAAGATAAAACCTTGAACATAAGACCTGAAATCATAACACTCCAAGCAGAAAACAGGTGGTAAGCTTCTTCACATAGGTCTTGGTGATGACTTTTTTTAAATCTGATACCAAAAGCAAAATCAACAACAGCAAAAATAGACAAGTGGAACTACATCAAACTGAAAGCTTTTGCACAGCAAAGGAAACCATCAATAAAGTGAAACAGCAACCTACTGAACTGGAGGAAATAATCGCAAATCATATATCTTGATAAGGGGTGGATATCCAAAATATGTGAAGGACTTAATTCAATAGCAAAAATAAATAAATAAATAATATGATTTAAAAATGGGCAGATCTGAATAGACATTTTTCCAAAGAAGACATAGAGATGGCCAGCAAGTACATGAGGAGATGCTCCACATCATTAATCATAAAACAATACAAATCACAACCACCATGAGATACCCCATACCTCTTAGAATGGCTGTTATCAAAAAGAGAAGAAATAACCAGTATTGGCAAGGATATGGAGAAAAGGGACCCCTCATACATTGATAGATGAGATGTAAATTGTTGCAACCACTATGGAAGACAATACAGAGGCTCTTCAAAGAATTAAAAATAGAACTACCATAGGACCCAGCAATTTCACTTCTGGGTGGCAGAGGGTGGGAGAAATGATCTGGCTTGTTTTTTTGTTTGTTTTTGTTTTTGTTTAAATAACAAATAAAATATTTTTAAAAAATAAACTAGCTCAGAATTGCACATCATCAGGAAGTGGTCCTAGATACAGTAAGAGCTCGTCATTTAATGCAATACTGATTTTGCCCAACAGCTTTACTCTGCCACCTCATATCTTTCTTTCAAAACACTACATAGTCTTCCACAGAAATATCCCTTCAGCAGTGAACACCCACTAAAACATACCCCTGTGGAAAGGTATGTACAAGAGTCTACTATCTTTACTTCCTGCATAATGAGGCAGAAAGTGTAGCCATCCAGTACCTGAGTGTTTTTAATACTCTGCAGCAGGTAATTGAATTTGTTTTTAGCAAGAATGAAAGTTAAAAGCAACACAAATAATAATAATTGGTCAGAGACTAGAATTATCTCCAAAGTTAGAGCCTTTAGATATAAACTCCTTAAAAAGAAGAAGGGCCTCAGAAATGAAGAAATTATGTTTCATATGAGGGCTGGATAAAAAGCAATCACAAAGAAGAAAGCTATTTGAATGTGTCATAAAGCAATTAAGGCACCCAGTCCTTGTGGGGCCTAGATCTGAGAGAAGAAAATTCCATCATAATGAACCTTGTATTTACTACCAACTTTTTTTTTTAGGCATTTGTCAATTACCAGCTCAGGGAATAGAGGTCAAACAGAAAGCAGAGGCCTAGACTTTGTTAGCATATCACTGGACTGAGGAGACAAAAGTGGAATTTTTCTACACAAAATCCATTGTTCAATCAGAACTTACCAGATATTCCAGGCACAGGGACAAATAACTGAGAGCCAAGAGAAGAAAAAGACATTAATATCAAATCTACAGAGATCCAAATAATAGAGAGGGACTTTGACATCACTATAATTAGTGTGTTTAAAGAAATAGGTAACAAGATGGAGAATTTCACCAGTGCATTAGAATCTGTTCTCAAAAAATCAAATGGAAATTCTGGAACTGAAAACTACTAAAGCTGCAGTTTAGAATTAACTTAGAAATGTTTGCAGATTAGACACAAAAGAAGAGAGGATTAATGAATTATCAGTCAGTAAAATATATCCATAGATATATATCACAGATGGAAAACACACAAAAGAACAAAAGAGACATGTAAAATGTGGTTAAGAAGTCTAACATTAGTATTCAAGACATCTAGGAAACTGAGAATAGGATGAAGTGAAGATATACTGTTCATAAATTTTCTAAAACTAACAAATGACATCAAGGTATTCTACAAACACCAAGAAAGATAAACACAGAGAAAAGTGTACCTAACCATATTACAGAAAAGCTGATAGAAACCGAAGAGAAAGAGAAAAACATTTTAAACCAACAGGAAAAAATGACTTATTACATCCAAAGAACAATGAAAATGATAACTCATTTTTCAACAGAACTATGGAAGCCAAAAGACAATATAATGACATCTGTAATGTGCTGAAAATAATAACTAACCTGAAATTCTATACATCAAAAATGAAAGCAAGAGGCTCCAATCAAGATGGCCGAGTAGAAGGACGTGAAACTCACCTTCACCCATAAATATTTTAAAAATACATCTATAAATGGAACAACTCTAAGAGAACACCTAATGAATACTAGCTGAAGACCTCAAACCCTGGAATGGACAAGAAAGAGCTCCAGGTAACTGGGTAGGATGAAAGAAAAAATAAAAGAGGAAGCAGGACAAGACCTGTACTCCTGGGAGGGAGCTGAAAAAGAGGAAAGGTTCCCACATACTGAGAAGCCCCCTCACTGGCAGGAATATCAGCTGACACAGAAAGGGAGCTTCAAAGGCTTGGAGGAGAGCAAAGAAACCTGTTTGTGGTAAACAGAACAGAGAGAGACCTTCATAGACAGTCATGCCACCACCCTGTGTGCCCCAGCCTGAGATGCGCATCCTCTGGTATGGGTGGGGACTGGGTGCTGAAACTCAGGGTTTAGAAGACAGACCCAGGAAGATGACTGCTGTCACCTGCACTGAGACAGTCTGAATGGGCTGGAGTATGGTACAGTTGCAACCAGGGGTGTCTGTGGAGGAAAGCCAGGCTCACCAAAGAAGCAAAGTGCCATTGTTAAGTAGAGCACAAAGGGAAGGGAGGGGCTGCCATAACAGCCTCTTTCTCCACATGTGAGCCCCCACCTCCTTGTGCTCTGGGAGAGTCCACCCCAGCCACTGCCTCAGGGGCCCCTTCCTCAGTAGGCTCCCAAGCCCCAGCTGCTGCCTTGGTGGGCCTCAGGAGCAGATGCCAGTGGGTTACCTTCATGCAGAAGCAGGGCTGAAACCACAGCTGAGGGCCAGGGGCTGTGCAACATAGGAAGCAGGACTGAAATCTCTCCCCACAGCTGCATGAGCCATGGACTTACACCTCTGCCACTGGCTTTGTAAATTCATTGCTTGCAGGATATCTGAGGGGACAGTGGGTGCTTTCGTGGGTGAGACAGGTCTGCCCTTAGTAGTGGTGGGCTTTGTGGGCTGGGCCATTGTCTGAGCTGCCTCCATAGCTCCCACAATGGATCCAGGTGCACGAATACTCGAGTCCTGGGACCTGACATCCGTGGGTCTGCACTGGTGGCCTTGAGAAAACAGCACCTGAGAGATTGCTGGCATTCCCAAGGTTGAGATGGGGCTGAGGGCAATGCCAACAATAGTGTACTTTGTGAGCCCACACAGTGGGTGACAGGTGACACAACAGAGCACACTCACTGGTGAACAGCTCTGGCAGAGGAATACTCAGTGGCACCTTTCCCAATGGGAGTGCTCCAATTCTGCCCACCTTGCACTGTGGCTCAGAAACACAGCTCAGAAATGGTTTTGGTGGCTACTACTACAACAACTAGGGAACAGACCTGGCCCCTGACAGGGTAGTGACAACCACAGAGCAAAGAGGAGGCTCCACTGAATACCCAATGCAGGCTCTCATCACCACAACACCAGTCACACTGCCTATCAAGGGAATAATGATCAGGATACACTGAGGAAAGAGGTGACAGGCATCAACACTAAAAACAGCCCTCACACCAAAAAATATTAAATTCACACAGGCTACACAGGGATGCTCCCACATAAATATAGTCCTCCAAGACCACAGTAGATAATTGTTTCTCCTAAACTCATAGAGCAAGATAAATAAAAGTAAAATAAAGAAGCAGAGGAACCACTCCCAATTAAAAGATCAAGAGAATTCCTCTGAAAGAGCAATGAAACAGACCTCTTCAGTATAATAGAAAGAGTTCAAAAAAGAGATAATGAAAATACTGAAGGAATTAAGAAGGACTATTGATACAAATGCAGATTACTATCAAAGGAACTAGAAACTATAAGGAGGAACCAAGAAAAATTAGAGAACTCATTTGCCAAGGCAAAAACTGAGCTAAAGGCAATGAATAGCAGAATGGATAATGCAGAAGAACAAATAAGTGATCTGCAAGATGAAATCCCCAATCAGAGCAGGAGACAGAAAGCCAGATGGAAAAAAAAAAGCAAAACAAAAACAAACAAACAAACAAAAAACAGTATAAGAGACCTTTGGGATAATATAAAGCATGCCAATATATGCATAATAGAAGAAAGAGAAAAGAGGATTGAAAATGTATTTGAAGAATTATGGCTGAAAAGTTACCAAACCTAAATAAGGAAACATATCCAGGTACAGGAAGCACAGAGGGTCCCAAACAAGATAAACTCAAACAGACCTACCTATTATAATAAAGACATATTATAATAAAAATGGCAAAAGTTAAAGAGAGGATTCTAAAGGCAGCAAGAGAAAAACAGAGTTCATCACAAGGGAAGCCCCCATAAGGCTATCAGCTTATTTCTCTACAGAAATGAAACAGGCCAGAAGGGAGTGGCAAGATATATTCAAAGTCCTGCAAGGAAAAACTCTGCAACCTATGATACTCTACCCAGCAAGATTATCATTTAGAATAGGAGAGAGAAAAAAAAAAAATTCTCAGACAAGCAAAAAGTAAAAGAATACCTATCCTAAAGGAAACATTGAAAGGTTTTCTCTAAATAGAAAAGAATCCATAGGAAAGAGAAAAATCATAACTGGACAGTAAATTGCTTAAATAAGCCAGTACAGATTTTTTTTTTAAATCAAAAAATTTCTGTGAAAGTGATGATAAACACAATGCAGGGCAAAAGGATTAACATGAAGATGTAAAAAGAGGATAGCAACATCATAAAATGTGGAGGAGGAAATTTAAAAATATAGATTTTTTTCCCCTATAATGTGTTTGAGCTTATATGACTACCAGTCTAAAGCAAGTACATATAGGAAGGAGTTAATATACTTGAAAAACGGTATCGAAAATCAAAAACATACAATAAATTCACAAAAAACAAAAGCAAAAATAAGCATAATAAAAAAGAAAATCATCAAACCACAAAAGGAAAAAGAAAAAGAAAGGGACAAAGAAGAAATATAAAATCAATGGAAAACAAGGTTTAAGATGGCAATAAATACATATCTATCAATAATTACCTTAAATGTCAATAGACAAAATGCTCTAATCAAAAGAAACAGAGTAGCAGATTGGATAAAAAAAAAAGAGCTTATAATATGCTGCCTACAAGAGACCAACTTTAGGGTCAAAGGACACACATAGATTGAAAGTAAGGGGATGGAAAAAGATATTTCATGCAAACAGAAATGACAAGAAAGTGGGGGTCACTTTGTATCAGATAAAATAGACTTTGAAACAAAGGCTATAAAGAAAGATAAAGAAGGAAACTGTAAATGATAAAAGGATCAATACAGGAGAGGATATTACTTTCATCCACATATATACGCCCAGTATAGGAGCACCCACATATGTAAACCAAATACTAACAGACATAAAGGGAGAAATTGATGGGAATACAATAATATTAGGACAGTTTAACACCCCATTCACACCAATGGACAGATCTGCGAGACAGAAAATCAATAAGGCAACAGAGATCCTAAATGATACAGTAGAAGTTAGACTTAATTGATACTTTTCAGGACATTACACCCCCAAAAAAGCAGAATACACATTCTTTTCAAGTACACATGGAAAATTCTCTAGGATTGACCACATACTAGGACACAAAACAAGCCTCAACAAATTTAAGAGTATAGAAATTATTGCAGACATATTTTCTGACCACAATGGCGTGAAACTAGAAATCAACCACAGAAAAAGAAACAAGGAAAAAACAGTTACATGGAGACTAAACAACATGCTACTAAAAAACCAATGAGTTCACGATGAAATCAAAGAAGAAACTAAAAAATACCTTGAGGCAAATCACAATGAAAACACAACCATACCAAATCAATGAGATGCATCGAAAGCAATTCTTAGAAGGAAGTTCATAGCAATACAGGCCTTCTTTAGAAAACAAGAAAAATCTCAAGTAAACAACCTAACCCACCACCTAAGAGAATTAGAAAAAGAACAAAGTAAACCCAAAGTCAGCAGAAGGAAGGAAATAATAAAGATCAGATAGGAAATAAATAAAATAGAGATTAAAAAATAATAGAAAAAATCAATAAAACCAAGACCTGGTTCTTTGAAAGGGTAAACAAAATTGACAGACCTTTGGCCAGGCTCACCAAGAAGAAAAGAGAGAGGACCCAAATAAAATAAAAAATGAAAGAGGAGAAATCACAGCTGATACTGCAGAAATACAAAAAAAAAAAAAAAACCATAACAAAAGACTATGAACTATTCAACAACCTAGAAGAAATGGACAAGTTTCTAGAAACATATAGTCCACCAAAGCCAAATCAAGAAGAAATAGATAACTTGAACAGACTGATCACTAGAAGTGAAATCGTATATATAAAAAGAAAAACTTCCTACAAACAAAAGTCCAGGGCCAGATGGCTTCACAGGCAAATTCTACCAAACATACAAAGAACTTATACCTATCCTTCTCAAACTCTTCCAAAATACTGAAGAGGAAGGAAGACCCAAAGACATTCTATGAAGCCAACGTTACCTTGATACCAAAACCAGACAAATACACTACCAAAAAAAATTACAGGCCAATATCTTTGATGACTATAGATGCAAAACTTCTCCAAAAAAAGTATTAGCAAACAAAATCCAACAACACATAAAAAAGATCATGCACCATGACCAAGTTGGAGTCATCCCAGGGTCACAAGCATGGTTCAACATATGCATATCAATCAGTGTGATACACCACATCAAAAAGAAAAGACAAAAACCCACATGATCATCTCAATAGATGCAGGAAAAGCATTTGATAAAATTCAACATCCATTCATGATAAAAACTCTTACCAAAGTGGGTATAGAGGGAATATATCTCAACATAATAAAAGCTATTTATGACAAAGCCACAGCCAATATAATACCCTGGTGAAAAGCTGAAAGCCTTCTCACTAAAATCTGGAAGAAGACAAGGATGCCCACTCTCACCACATCTCAACATAGTATTGGAAGTCCTAGCCACAGCAATCAGACAAGAAAGAGAAATAAAAGGTATTCAAATTGGTAGGGAAGAGGTAAAATTGACATTATACGCAGACAACATGATACTATATATAGAAAACCCTAAAGACTCCACACAAAAAATACTAGAACTGATAAACGAATTCAACAAGGTATCAGGATACAAAATTAACATGCAGGGACTTCCCTGGTGGCACAGTGGTTAAGAATCCACCTGCCAACTCAGGGGACACGGGTTCGAGCCCTGGTCTGGGAAGATCCCACATACCACAGAGCAGCTAAGCCCATATGCCACAACTATTGAACCTGCTCTCTAGAGCTCACGAGCCACAACTACTGAAGCCCACCTGCCTAGAGCCCGTGCTCCACAACAAGAGAAGCCACTGCAATGAGAAGCCCATGCACTGCAACAAAGAGTAGCTCCTGCTCACCGCAACTAGAGAAAGCCTGTATGCAGTAATGGACTTGAGAAAATGGGGAGGGGGAAGGTTAAGCTAGGAGAGGAAGGTTAAGCTTGAGAGAGTGGCATGGACATATATACACTACCAAATGTAAAATAGTTAGCTAGTAGGAAGCAGCTGCACAGCACAGGGAGGTCAGCTCAGTGCTTTGTGTCCACCTAGAGGGGTAGGATAGGGAGGGTGGGAGGGAGACACAAGAAGAAGGAGATATGGGGATATATGTATATGTATGGCTGATTCACTTTGTTATAAAGCAGAAACTAACACAACATTGTAAAGCAATTATACTCCAATAGAGATGTTTAAAAAAAAAAAGACCCAATGCAAACAAAAATAATTAATTAATTTTAAAATGTATTTTAAAAAACTTAACATGCAGAAATTGGTTGCATTCTTTATACTAATAATGAAATAGCAGAAAGGGAACGTAAACAGACAATTTCTTTTAAAATCACAGTAAAAAATACAAATAAAATACTTAGGAATAAACCTTAGCAAGGAGGTGAAAAACTTATATGCTGAGAACTACAAAGCATTAATAATGGAAACTGAAGTTGATTCAAAGAAATGGAAAGATATCCCATGCTCTCAGATTGCTCTTGCATTAATATTGTTAAAATGGCCATACTACCCAAAGCAATCTACAGATTTAAAGCAATCTCTATCCAATTATCCATGACATTTTCACAGAACTAGAAAAAAATAATTCTAAAATTTATATGGAACCATAAAGGACCCAGAATTGCCAAAGCATCCCTTAGGAAAAAGAACAAAGCAGGAGGCATCACCCTCCCAGACTTCAGAAAATACTATGAAGCTACAGTTATCAAAACAGTGTGGTATTGGCACAAAAACAGATGTATGGATCAATGGAACATAATAGACAGCCCCAAAATAAACCCACACACCTATGGACATTTAATCTTTGACAAAGGAGGCCAGAATATACAATGGGGAAAAGACAGTCTCTTCAGTAATTTGTGTTGAAAAAGTTGGGCAGCCACATGTAAATCAATGTACTTAGAACACACCCTCGCACCATACACAAAAATAAATTCAAATGGCTTTAAAGACTTAAACATAAAAGATGGCACCATAAAGCTCCTAGAAGAGATCATAGGCAAAACATTCTCTGACATAAATTATAACAATGTTTTCTTAGGTAAGTCTCCCAAGGCAATAGCAATAAAAACAAAAATAAACAAGTGGGACCTAATCAAACTTACAGGCTTTTGCACAGCAAAGGAAACCACAAGCAAAACGTAAAGACAGCCTATGCACTGGAAGAAAATATTTGCAAATGATAATGACTGACAAGGGCTTAATTTCCAAAATTGCAAACAGCTTATACAACTCAATAATAGCAACAACAACAAAAAAACCATTAGAAAAGTGGGCAAAAGACCTCAATAGACATTTCTCCAAAGAAAACATACCATTTGCCCAACAGGCACATGAAAAGATGCCATCATCACTAATTATTAGACAAATGCAAATCAAAACTACAGTGAGGTACCACCTCACACGGGTCAAAATGGCCATCATTACAAAGTCTACAAATAATAAATGTTGGAGAAGTTATGGAGAAAAGGGAAGCCTCTTACGCTGTTGGTGGTAATGTAAATCGGTGCAGCCACTATGGAAAACACTGTGGAATTTCCTCAAAAAATTAAAAATAGAGTTACCATATGATCCAGCAATCCCACTCCTGGGAATATACTCAGACAAACCTATAATTAGAAAAGATACATGCACCACTGTGTTAATAGCAGCACTGTTTACAATAGCCAAGACATGGAAACAACCTAAATGTCCATCAACAGAGGAATGGATAAAGCAGATGTGGTATATACAGTGGTATATACAAGGGAATATTACTCAGCCATAAAGTAGAATGAAATAATTCCGTTTGCAGCAACATGGATGACCCTAGAGATTATCATACAAAGCAAAGCAGTCAGAAAGAGAAAGACAAATACCATATGATATCACTTACATGTGGAATCTAAAATATGACACAAATGAACCTATCCATGAAACAGAAACAGACTCACTGACATAGAGGATAGACTTGCAGTCGCCAAGGAGGAGGGGGTAGGGGAGGGAAGGATTGAGAGTTTGGGATTAGCAGAGGCAAACTAGTATATATAGGATGGCTAAACAAGGTCCTACTGTATTGCACAGGGAACCATATTCAATATCCTGTGCTAAACCATAATGGAAAAGAATATGAAAAAGAATATATGTATATATATGACTGAATCACTTTGCTGTACAGCAGAAATTAACACAACATCGTAAATCAATTATACTTCAGTAAAATTTTTTAAAATGAAAGCAAAGGTATATTGACACAATCAGAAATTTATAGAATTTATTTGCAGAAGATTCATTTAAAAAAACAATTATAAGGTAAACTTTTTAGTCAGAAAGAAAAGTATTCTAGATGTAAGCAACATAAGGAAGGACAGAATGAAAAACACTGGAAAGGGTGAATATGTTGGCAAGTATAAATATTGACCATACAAAACAATAATGGATGAAGTGAGAGAGTGGCATGGACATATATACACTACAAAACGTAAAATAGGGCTTCCATGGTGGCACAGTGGTTAAGAGTCCAACTGCCGATGCAGGGGACACGGGTTCGTGCCCTGGTCCGGGAAGATCCCACATGCCGCGGAGCAGCTGGGCCTGTGAGAGCCATGGCCACTGAGCCTGCTCATCCGGAGCCTGTGCTCCACAACGGGAGAGGCCACAACAGTGAGAGACCCACATACCGCAAAAAAAAAACGTAAAATAGATAGCTAGTGGGAAGCAGCTACATAGTACAGGGAGATCAGCTCGGTGCTTTGTGACCACCTAGAGGGGTGGGATAGGGAGGGTGGGAGGGAGTTGCAAGAGGGAGGAGATATGTGGATATATATATATATGTATAGCTGATTCACTTTGTTGTAAAGCAGAAACTATCACTTTGTTGTAAAGCAGAAACTAACACACCATTGTAAAGCAATTATACAGCAAAAAAGATGTTAAAAAAAACCAACAATAATAATAGTGTATTCTGGGATTTAAAATAAAAGTAGAATTAAAATAGCACAAAAATGAAAAGAGAGTAAATGGAGTTAAAACATTTGGGGTCTCTGCATTGTCCAGGATATTGCAAAAGTACCCATTTAAGATGATTCTGGTAAATCAAGGGTATACAGTTTGCTATAATCACTAAAAGAATAGGTTGGATAAATTAAAAACTAATTGCAAGATGATGTTTTAAATCCAAATATATTAGTAATTAAATGTAAATTGTCTAAATTCTCCTACTAAAAGCCAAACTTAATAGGCTGGATTTAAAATATATATATACTGCTCTCAAGAGACCCACTTTATATATTAAGACACAAAGTTTGACAGCAAAAGAAATTAAAAATATCTTACATGCAATAGTATATTATTAGTATAGTACTATTTATTAGTAGTATAGCTTTATCAATATTCTTTTGTAATATTAATAAATAATAATAATAAAGTGGACTTTGATGCAAGAAGAATTATCACAGATTAAGATGGCCATTTCATAATGATTAAGAGGTCAATACAATAGTAAGATATAACTATGCTCATTTTTATGTAGACCTAAAAACATTACCAAACAATAAAAGCTGAAAACTTGCTAAACTAAAAGTGACAAATTTATGATCACTGAGATTTGAACACAGTTCTTTTAATAACTAATAGAACAACCATAGAGAGAATCAGTAGAGATAGAGAGATCTGAGCAGTTAATAAACTTAACCTAAGTAACATATATAGAACACTACAGCTAACAAATGTAGAATATACAGTTGTTCCAACTGGAATGGAATTTTGCCTGAATGGAATAATGCAGGGCCCAAAGCAAATCTTCAACACATTTCAGAGGATTTAAGTCATTCAGAGTAGGCTCTCTGGCTACATTAAATTAAATTCGAAACAGTAACAAAAGGATAAGTAGAAAATCTCCAAATGATTGGAAATGAAATATTCCATTACTTATCCTAAGTAATGATGGATCAACAATGAAATCATGAATGAGATAAAGAACTTTGAAAACTTTATCATAACAATATAATAAATAAAAATTATGGAATGCAGCTAAAGTAGCTCTTAGAAGGAAAATTATAATCTTGAATGCATATATTATAAAAGAAGAAAAGCTAAAATCAATCACCTAAGCTTCCATCTCAAGAAAATTTTAAATCCATAAAAGTAGAAAGGACAAAATATTAAACATTAGGGCAGAAATTAATGAAATAAAAAACCAAATGCATTACAGAGAAATTTAACAAAGCCAAAAGTAGATTTTTGAAAAGATTAATAATTTTATAAACTCCTGGGTAAGGTGGTCAAGAGAGAAAGGCAGAAGACAAAACTTACCGAGATCAGGAATGAAAAAAGACTATCATGTAGATATTGAGACATTAAAGAAAACAGTAAGAAGATGTCATGAGCAACTATGTACCAATAAATTTGAAAATTTTGATGGAATAGACAAATGCCTTGAAAACTGCTTAACAATCTGACACAGGAAGCAATAGGAAATAGAGTACTCTCATGAAATGGGGAATTGGAGGGTAATCTATGTAAAGAACTTCTCATTGGTTTGGCATGTATTCAGCTCTTGATAAATGACTATTATGATTAGAATCATTATAGATAGTAGAAGCAGAGTCAGAGAATCCTTGTCGGATAATGATCAATAGTGTAGGTTCTCAGGCCACTGGCATCATTTTGTGAATATCAAGGGTCGTAGCGTTAGAAAGAGTCCTGTGGAATTTATATGCCAAAGTAGAGCCCCATGCACAAGTTAGACCTGGGAGGAGGAGATGGCAGGGCTAGTGCCCAGCGGTGGGAAACAGAAATATCACAGTCAGGGACAGTTACCATGTTTTCCATCCATTAAGAATGTCACACTGGTGTGAAAAATACACCAGCAACAGTCTTGGAATGAATGGAATGAATATAAAGGAAAGATATTTATAATGTTACAGTTCTAAAATGAAGACCTGTTCATTTATTCCTATAATATCCTTAGAAATTAATACATAGCTACCTTCATACATGGCTTAAAATATTAATTAATTCTCTTGATGTTTCAGAGTTTTTTTCTTGAGTATAAAAAGGTAATTTTTAATGGGACCAGGATATGAAGAGAAAATTCAAAGGAAAAAATCATAGATAAAAATATATAAAACAAGATTCTCAACTGCACTCACATTTAAAGAAATACACATTAAAACAACAAGCAGATGCAATTTTTTTACCTGTCAGATTTGATTTTACTTGATTTTGGACAACTCACTCAACTTCTCAGGGCTCTTGTTTTCTCATTTAAAAAATAGAGAATGAGGGCTTCCCAGGTGGCGCAGTGGTTGAGAGTCCGCCTGCCGATGCA
>NW_006789458.1:1678628-1692062 GCF_000442215.2 Lipotes vexillifer | reverse complement strand
AAAAAAAAAAAAAAAAAAAAAAAAAAAAAAAAAAATAGAGAATGACATATATGTGGATGGAAAGAGAGAGGGAGAGGGAGAAAGAGAGAGGTATATGCGTGTGTATGTTTTTATATGTGTGTAATGTATGTAAAGTGTTGATTTCTTCTTCAGGGCCCTCTCCAATATTTTTGATACTTGCAGAGGGCCTGGAGATAAATAATAGGAATAAGTTAATTTTGTGGCATATGTTAGTTACATATATGAGTGAATAATGGTCTGGCTGTAGCTAGAGAAGTCAGTACCTTAACCCCCCTGAGCATGCTTCTAACCAAGTGGCCCCTTGGGACTACCAGGTCTACTTTGAATTCTTTTTTCCACAAAGCTTAATTCCACAGTTTATTTACTATACTCAACATAATGGCAGATTTTATCAAATCACCTTATTTATCATTTTCTGCACACCTAAATAACCATGCTACAAAGTCTAGGAATTTGCCTATGAGCTTCTCCAGCAAGATTTGAAAAAGATCAGTTGTCAGCTGGGAATGACAGCTAGCACAAGAAAAGAATATCGTGTTCTGATATTTTGCTCCTTCATTTTTAGGTGTTTGAATTGAACAGTAGTTTGGGGACTTTTAAGATCTTATGACTTCTGGGGAGTCTAAAAAGATAATCTGCAGAGTTGTTTGTTTTGTCTGTCTGTCTGGTTTTCTGGGTGTGTCCCTCTGCATCAGGGCAGAGCAGGAGCCTGGCCTAGGCAGGCCAGCTGAGCAGACTCTCTGGCTGACCAAGCAAAGGCTCCTTGGGTCCTTCTTACCCAGCCCTGGCCCTGGGAGAAAGTCCTGGGCAGGCGAGCCCTAGACAGAGAGGCTGGAGCAATGGCAGCTGTGGAGGCAGATGCACTATCTTGGCAGGGTTTTAAATGTAGTGTTTTTCAACATGATTAAGACTTTACCTCAGGATTCTGCGTGACCCATGTCACATTAAGGCTGCAAAGACGTGTCAGTGAAAAAATATTGCCTGCCATATCAGTAAACAAAGGATACTGCAGCCATCAAGCCATCACATTACAACTACCCTGATGACGATGGCGAGCCCTTAGGGAACTCAGGATGGAAACAGGACGCTCACCATCTAGCAGTCACCTCCTGCAGCCACCCCCGATGTTGCACCCTGAGGAGACTCAGGATGAGAAAGCAGAGAATACTAGCCCCAGGTAACTGGGGTGCATATCAAAGGAATGATTTCAGTGAGCCCAGACTCTTGCATCTCCCCATACTAGAAAAGCACTAAATTCCTTAACTTTGATGTGCACCTTAACTATCTAGGGACAGTATCCTGTTTTTCTCCATCCTGATTTCCCTTCAGGGTGCACTGTTGGGGGTGGCTACAGTGGCCGAAGGTTTGATGCCTGCAACATCCTTTGTTTACAGAAATGGCAGACGACATCCTTTACCCATATTTCTTTTACTTTTCTCAACAGCTTTAAGAAAACTGTTCTATTATCATTTACATTTTGCAGATGAAACTGAGAGATAAAGAGACTAACCCAAGGTGACAAATTATTAAGTGGTAGATGTACAGATTGTCTGACTAAAAAAAACCCTCCATTTCATAAGAACTTGCTGCTGAGTCACATGGCTTCAGTTGCCTGTTGTAAGATTGAGGTTCTGAGAGAGACCAGAAGAAGGGTTTCTTTACATGCTCTGTATCTGGTCTTACATAATTGTGACATTAAGCAGAGTAGCCATAAGTATGTACAACATATTTCCCTGGTCACTTAAGTAAGAGAAAGATCTGCAAAGACTAGAACAACTGTCTCTGATCATTGTGATGATGATAAAATAAAACACTTTGTCTTAACAGATTCTTTAAAACTCTAAATTATTACTGATAATGTAAAAAGTGAATAGAGTACAGATCAATACAAGATAAACTTTCACTCCTTCAGAGTTATGGCATTACAGTCATTCAGTTCCCCAGCAAGGACTGTGTCTATCCTGAGTTTTCCTGTTTTTTGTTTGTTTGTTTGTTTTGTTTTTCCTGAGCACCCACAGTGACTAAAGAACACAAAAATAGTGATCCAGTGCCTATTATTGTTGTTTCTCAAACAGTGTTTCCTGGAACACAAAGTTCTACAGCTTTACCAGGCCCTGGGAGAATTTCAGATGAATAGAGCACAAGTCCCTATTTTCAGGTTTATAATCCAGTGGGACAAATGCAAGATACATGAATAGCTACCATATAAGGAAGGATGGGATATTTGTTCCTCAGACTGTTATGGGTTTTGAATTATTACCATTTGCTTCATGATATTTGCTTCATGAATCCAAGAGCTGATGTGCCATTAGGGCATAGAGATCCCCTGCCTGAGGCAGCTCCAGGTGTCCCAACTGAGGTGACGTTTGCTGCAAGCATCCCAGGGAGTTAAGCCCCAGATGGAGAGGGCCACCTCAGGACCCTCATGATGTCCTTCCATCAGCTGTACCAGGAGCCCGCCAAGGACTCCCACCACTTTTATCCTAGCTAATGTCACTGGGACTTACTTTTTTTTTTGTGGTACACGGGCCTCTCACTGTTGTGGCCTCTCCTGTTGTGGAGCACAGGCTCCGGATGCGCAGGCTCAGCCGCCATGGCTCACGAGCCCAGCCGCTCCGCAGCATGTGGGATCTTCCCAGACCGGGGCACGAACCCGTGTCCCCTGCATCGGCAGGCGGACTCTCAACCACTGCGCCACCAGGGAAGATGCAAGTTTTGTAAATCTTAATCTCCCTCACTTATTTCACTCACCCCCCTCATCCCCATCCCCTCTGGCAACTACCAGTTTCTTCTCTATATCTATGAGTCTGTTTCTGTTTTGTTTTGTTTCTTGATTTATTTTATTTTTAGATTCCACATATAAGTGAAATCTATAGTATTTGTCTTTTCTGTCTGACTTATTTAACATAATACCTTCTAGATCCATCCATGTTGTTGCAACATCTTTTAATGGCTGAGTAATATTCCATTTTCTATATACCACATCATCTTTATCCATTCAGCTATTGATGGAAACATAAGGTTGCTTCCAGATTTTGGCTATTGTAAATAATACTGCAATGCACATAGGGGTATGTATATCTTTTCAAATTAGTTCTTTCTTTTGGAAAAATAACCAGAAGTGGAATTGCTAGATTGTAAGAGGTAGTGCTATTTTTAATTTTTGGAGGTCTTTCCATACTGTTTTCCATAGTGGCTGCACCAATTTACATTCCCACCAACAGTGCACAAGAGTTCCCTTTTCTCCGCATCCTCACCTGTTAACACATGCTTTTTCTTATCTTTTTGATAATTGCCATTCTACCAGGTGTGAAGTGATATCTCTTTGTGACTTGATTTGCATTTCCCTGGTAGTTAGTGATGTTGAGCATCTTTTCATATGTGTGTTGGCCATCTGTACGTCTTCTTTGGAAAATTCCTACTCAGATTCCTTGCACATTCTTTAATCAGATTATTTGTTTTTCCAATATTGAGTTGTGTGAGTTCACTATGTATTTTGGATATTAACCCCTTATCAGATATATCATTTGCAAATATCTTCTCCCATGTAGTAAGTTGCCTTTTTGTTTTGTTGATGGTTTCCTTCACTGGGTAAAAGCTTTTTAGTTTGATGTCTCATTTGTTTATTTCTGCTTTTCCTTCCCTTGCCTGGGTAGACATATCCAAAAAATACTGCTAAGACTGATGTCAAAGAACATACTGCCTGTTTTCTTTTAAGAATTTTATGGATTCAGGCCTTGCATTTATGTCTTTAATCCATTTTTAGTTTATTTTTTAATATGGTGTAAGAAAGTGGTCCAGTTTCATTCTTTTGCAAGAAGCTGTCCAGTTTTTCCAACACCATTTATTGAAGAGAAAATCTGTTTATTTTTGATCCTTTGTCATAAATTAATTGACCATATAGTGTGGGTTTATTACTGGACTCTCTTTTGTTCCATTGATCTATGCATCTGTTTCTGTGCCAGTATCATACTGTTTTAATTACTATAGCTTTGTAATATAGTTTGAAATCAAAGAGCATTATATCTCTAGCTTTGTTTTTCTCTCTTAAGATTTCTTTGGCCATTTGAAGTCTTTCATGGTTCCATACACATTTGGGGATTATTTGTCTAATTCTATGAAAAATGCCATGGGTATTTTGATAGGCATTTCATTGAATCTGTAGATTGCTTTGGGTAATATGGACATTTTAACAATATTACTTCTTTCAGTCCATGAGCACAGTATATCATTCCATTTATTAGTATCATCTTCAATATTTTTAAATCAATGTAGTATAATTTTCAGAGTACAGGTCTTTCATCTCCTTGGTTAAATTTATTCCTAGGTATTTTATTATTTTTGATGCAATTGTAAATAGAATTGTTTTCTTAACTTTTCTTTTTGAAAAGTTGTAGTGTATAGAAATACAACTGATTTCTGTATATTGATTTAGTATCTTGTAACTGTTGGGGTGGCCAAAAAGTTCATTCAGGTTTATCCATAAGATGTTACAGAAAAACCCAAATGAACTTTTTGGCCACCCCATTATATTGAATTCCCTTACTAGCTCTAATCGTTTGGGGCAGAGTCTTTAGGATTTTCAATGTATGGTATTATGTCATCTAAAAATACTGAGAGTTTCACTTCTTTCTTTCCAATGTGGTTACCTTTTATCTCTTTTTCATGTCTGATTGCTGTGGCTAGGACTTCCAATACTATGTTGAATAAAAGTGGTGAGAGTGGACATCCTTGTATTGTTCCTGATCTTAGATGAAGTGCTTTCAGCTTTTCACAGTTGAGTATGATGTTAGCTGTGGGTTTTCATAATGGCCTTTAATATGGTGAGGTGTGTTCCGTCTATACCCATTTTGTTGAGAACTTTTATTATAAATAGATGGTGAATTTTGTCATATCACCTACAGAGATGATCCTATAATTTGTATCCTTCTTGTTGTGTGTGTGGTGTGTCATGCTGATTGACCTGCAGATATTGAATTATCCTTGCATCCCTGGAATAAATCCCACTTGGTCATAGTGCATGATTCTTTTAATATATTGTTGAATTTGCTTTCCTAATATTTTGTTGAAGATTTTTACATCTGTGTTCAACAGGGATATTGGGCAGTAGTTTTCTTTTTTTGTGGTATCTTTATCTGGTTTCGAGTAATGGTGGTCTTGGAGAAGGAGTTTAGAAGGCTTCCCTACTTTTCAATTTTTTGGAGTAGTTTGAGAAGGATAGGTATTAACTCTTCTTTAAATGTTTGGTGGAATTTGCCTATGAAGCTGTCTGGTCCTGAACTTTTGTTTGTCAGGAGGGTTTTGATTACTAATATAATTTCATTTCTAGTAATTCATCTGTTCTTATTTTCTATTTCTTCCCAATTCAGTCTTAGAAGATTGTATAGTTTTAGGAATGTGTCCATTTCTTTGATCTTGTCCAGTTTTGGATGTATAATTTTTTGTAGTAATCTCTTATGATCCTTTATATTTCTGTGGTGTTGGTTTTAACTTCTCCTGTTTTATTTCTGATTTTATTTGGGCCCTCTCTCTTTTTTTCTTGGTGAGTTTGGCTAAAGGTTTATCAATTTTGTTTATCTTTTCAAAGAACTGCCTTTATTTTTATTGATCTTTTCTATTTCTTTTAGCCTGTATTTAATTTATTTCTGCTCTGACCTCTGTTATTTCTTTCCTTCTACTAACTTTGGGTGTTGCTTATTCTTCTTTTTCTAGTTTCTTTAGGTATAAGGTTAGATTGTTTATTTGAGATTTCCATTATTTCCTGAGGTAGACTTGTGTTGCTATAAACTTCCCTCTTAGAACTGCTTTTACTGCCACCTGTAGATTTTAGAATGTTGTCTTTCTGTTTTCATTTGTCTTAAGGTATTTTTTAATTTTCTCTTTGATTTCTTTATTGACCCATTGGTTGTTTAGTAACATGTTGTTTAGCCTCCATTTCTTTGTGTTTTTTTTCGTTTTCTTCTTGTAATTAATTTCTAGTTTCATACCATTGTTTGGAAAAGATGCTTGGTATGCTTTCCATCTTCTCACATTTATTGACTTTTTGTGGTTTAACATGTGATCTATCCTGGAGAATGTTCAGTGAACACTTGAAAAAATATGTATGCTTCTGTTTTGTTTTGGGATGGAATGTTCTCTATATATCTATTAAGTTAATTTGGTCTACTGTTTGTTTTAGGTCAATGTTTCCTTATTGGTTTTCTCTCTGGATGATCTAGCCATTGGTGTAACTGGGAGATTAAAGTTCCCTACTATTATTGCTGTACTATCAATTTCTCCCTTTATCTCTGTTAATATTTGCTTCATGTATTTATATGCCTCTATTTGGGGTGAATATATATTTACAATTGTTATATCTTCTTGGATTGATCCCTTGATCATTTTGTAATGCTCTTCTTTGTCTCTTGTTACAGTCTTTGTTTTAAAGTCTATTTTGTCTGATATAAATATTGCTATCCCAGCTTTCTTTTCATTTCCATTTGCATGAAATATCTTTTTACATCCCTTCACTGTCTATATGTGTCTTTAGATCTGAAGTGAGTCAATTTTAGGCAGCATATGTATAATATATAGATATAGATATAGATATATAATCATATATATGAGATATATCATACATATCATATATATGTGATATATATCACATATATATCATATATGATATATATCATATATATGATATATATATCATATATATATTCAGTTTTTATCCATTTAGCCACCCTATCTCTTTTGATTGGAACATTTAATACATTTACATTTAAAGTAATTATTGATGGGTATGTGCTTATTGCTGTTTTGTTAATTGTTTTTGCAGTTCTCTGTTTCTTTCCTTTCTGTTCCCTTCCATTGTGATTTGATTACTTTGTTTAGGGTTATCTTTGCTGGTGCTCTACTCATTCAGAGAAATTTCTCTAGTAATGAGCTATAGAAATGATCCCTGATAGTATAGTCTTCAGATAACTGTTTTCAGACATAAAAAAATTTATCTCTAGTATGGCTCTTTATTTAAATTCTTTTAGGTAGTTAAGGAAAAGGTAAAAAACAACAACAACAACAAAAACTCTTCCCGCATCTGTTAGGCCTTTATTGCCTTTAGTTCAAAATAATTTACATGTCAAAGTAGCATATTTTGTGATCACATATTCTGCTCTCTGTGTCCTGCCTTTGAAATTTTCCCAAGATATTTCATAGTCTAGAGGTTGAGTTGGTAGATTGCTCCATCTCATTTAACCAGTCTCTTAGCCTTTACAATAGGTCACATCATTTAAACTCACTTCAGACAAGCAGTCAGGTATTTAATTAGAGACATTTCTATGTAAATAAAAGAAAAAGAGTGGCTATTGATTAGAGCAGACTATAATCCCAGTTTCTGATTTCTGAGGGTAGCCAGTCAAGAATATTTCTAGCTGTCATGCTCAAAACGTCTTCAGGTGGAGAGAGGGTAGACAGTGGCAATCTGACAGATTTTTCTGGTTTGCAGTTTGAATGTCTCTGGTGATCTTTCTCAGTGACCCACACAACAACAGGCATGAAAATGGTCTATATGTGAGCTGTGTTGATTTCTCTGAAGTTTATCAAGTTGTCCAAATTCAGCTTGTGTGGCTTCAGAAAAATAAAAGTTTTAGTTCTTAATGAATCCAAATCAGAAGAGTAGTAGAAAAATTGGAAATATTAATTTGGACAGTTGTATTCAAATATTGGTGAGAAGAAGAATTCAGGATCCAGTTAGTTCACAGGTAGGAAACAAAGCCTCACAGATAAGCAGCAGCACCAGAATCTGATATCCATAAAAGATTACTGTATTACTGAAACTTAATTTTTTCTCTCTATAATTAACCCCATTTTTATCAAAGATAATTACATTAAGACTAGTTTGTTTGCAGATTAAGTCTAACTTCAATAAATTTGTCCTCATTATTTACATAAGTGCAGCAGGAGTAGTGATGGACCATATAGGCTCTTTTAAGTTGGCTTTGCTGGAACTTTTCATAAGGAATCTCCAGATTGAACTTTTAAAAGCCTCTCAAGGTTAGTAAGCCAAGCCCAGGACTTGTCATCAGACTTCACCTTTAATATCTGTAGATATGGGTGAATTCCTCTCTTCTTGAGGTCCAGAAAATATCCTGAGGTTCCTGGGCCTGCTGGGATATGATGTTCCTTACCTACCTGGTAAGGCTGCCAGGAAAACTGTAAGCAAGATATCAAGTCAATTTTTCTAGTTCCTGAAAGCCAGCTGATCATATCTGAGTCTGTGTGTATATCTCTCAAATGTGACATTCCAGTCAAAACCTTGGTAATAAAAACAGTGTTTCCAACTGAGTCCTGTTACAAGGAGAACAAATTCTGTTTGAACTTATACAAATAACTATATTGCTATGAAAAGAAGAATTCTCATTGAGAGTTTCTAAATTCCAGAGGGATCAGGTAGGGAGAAAAAGCAATTGTTTCATCTTCGTTCATAAAGGTATACTTTACCAAGTTGCTCTAAGTTATTGGTAGCTTCAGAGAAAAAAATTGTCCTTAAATCTGGGAAAATAACACATTAAAGAACCAGCAGTGTTTCAAACAAAAATGTCATAAATATTATAATCATCCTCTTCAGTTCATTTAGCTCCATGTAGTTAATATTTGTTCTGATTGAATCTAGTTTTTCCCTTAGCTCTGGAAATTCTTACCCAGTTAAATTTAATGATTTTCAAGTTACCAGAAACCTATATTCTAGAGTACTTGTCAGAGTTATTTTCATGAATCTCTCAAGATGAAGTACTTTTGCAGAACACTTTTGCAAATGCATCAGAGTAAAACAATAACTGTCTGTAAATGATAAAAGACTTAAAATTTGGCATGGTTAAAAATCTGATTAGAGGGCTTCCCTGGTGGCGCAGTGCTTGAGAGTCCGCCTGCCGATGCAGGAGACGCGGGTTCGTGCCCCGTTTCGGGAAGATCCCACATGCCGCGGAGCGGCTGGGCCCGTGAGCCATGGCCACTGAGCCTGCGCGTCCGGAGCCTGTGCTCCGCAAATGGGAGAGGCCACGACAGTGAGAGGCCCGCATAACGCAAGAAAAAAAATAAATAAATAAATAAACCAAACAAAAAAACGCCCAAAAAACAAAAAGCCACCATCACTCCAAGCCAGTCTGCTTCGGATGCACTAAAAAAAAAAAAAAAAAAAAAAAATCTGATTAGAGTGCTTTACAATGCTGTAGCAAGGAAATTTGGTTATTTCTATGACACACATTCCAGGATAATAACCAGAATTACAAGTGATAATATTGTACAAGGACATATCAGAATTTTAGGAAATTCATATAATTTCTAGAACACTTATAATATGTACCTATACAAAGAAAACATAAAGCTTAGCATCACTTATTTGACAATGTTTTCCATGTAATTGAACATATCAAATAAGCCTAGTTAGCTTAGCATCTCTCCTCGACCTTCGTCTTTTTTTAATAAGCAGAGAGAACAAATCTTTTGTTCCAGGTGCCTTCCAGATAATCCCAAAGTTAGTTTGAGGTCACAGATCTTTATTTAAACTTTATTTATAATTTGATTTTGAGAAGTTTGTCAAAAATACCAAAAGGTTTTGGACACTTAAACAAATAAGATCACAGTACTTAATTATCCATTTTACAAAAATGATAAAAAGATTTAGAAGACAAATATAAAAGCTTACATAGTTCTGAGCAAAAACTAGCTATTTTAATATCAAGAAGTCTCTGTTGGGCTTCCCTGGTGGCGCAGTGCTTGAGAGTCCGCCTGCCGTTGCAGGAGACGCGGGTTCGTGCCCCGTTTCGGGAAGATCCCACATGCCGCGGAGCGGCTGGGCCCGTGAGCCAGGGCCGCTGAGCCTGCGCGTCCGGAGCCTGTGCTCCGCAAATGGGAGAGGCCACAACAGTGAGAGGCCCGCATAACGCAAGAAAAAAAAAAAAAAAAGAAGTCTCTGTTTACTTAAGTAATCAAAGACCTGATGATAAAAGTAACATGAAGGACAGGAAATCATTTTTATAAAACACAAAATATTTGATTCCTAGGCATATTACTTAAAAGGTAAAAGAAAACAAACAAAATTCACAATGTTTTATTAAGAGCAGACCAATAATCGGAGAAAACTTGTCCTTTTTACAGAGAGAGAAAATCAAATTCTAATTTTGTACCAGTGTACTTTTGATAGTAAAATTTATTTAACTTTTAACTTAATTAAGTCCATTTCAACCATAGCCAGCTTGATCACACATAAAATTCCTTTTCCAAGATTCCTTTTTCATAAACCTTGTACAATTTTCTATGTCCATTTTAGTTTGTACCTTGCTCTCTTTTCCATTCTGAAATAACAGCTTTACTTTAGGACAAAACTACTTTCTTTTTCCTCAACAAAAATTCATCTCCATCTGTCATACCTTTCTTTTAGCCAAAAACACACATATAGAGATACTTTTTTGCATATAAAGATGTTTTCTTATCATTTCTAGTAGTTTTAATTACTTGTATTAATTAGAATTCTTAGCCCTTAGACCTGAATTTCTAGTGAAAACTAAGATGCTAGCAATGGTGAACTGTTACACTTGCCTTCTTTGGATTGGCAAATTTATGAATAGATTTTATAATTTCTAGAAATGAATTCTTCTTCATAGTACAGCTTTTCAATATGGCAAAATACATGTTTACTAATATATCCAAATATCTTTAGTTTGTCTTTAAAAGGAAACCAAATGTGGACAAATCTATGTTCAATAATTAATATTTCTGTGTTTTATCTTATTTGAAAATGATCCAGATATTTAATGAATCTCTCTCCATTTAATTTAACTTAGAAAAATTCCAAAGGTGTAAGTTACCAAAGAGACTTGAGAAACTATTTAAATAGGCATATCATAAAACATAGTTACTGTAGAAAAAGTTCACTTTTAAATTCTTATCTCACCTACATCTATCTAATTCACTTGTTTTCAGCAATTATACTTTGATTACTCATGAAACTTTCATGAGACATTAAAGCAGTTAGCCATCATCTTAAGTTGTTTTTCTTGCTGACTAATTTTATACAGATAACATGAGCTTATTTAACTTTTATTTAACCTTGGTAGAATAAAAGTATTAATGCTGATAACTCTAAAGACTTATCTGTATTAATTAAACAACATACTTAAACTAGCTTTTATTTACTGAAAATTACCTTAGATTATGTGAACTTGAAAAACATTTGGGTTAGCTTCTATATTTTTGAAAATTTTAGGAATACTTAATTCATAAGTGTTTAATTTTAAGCCAATTAAATAGAGCTGTTTTACAAATTAATGTTGGCATATTATACATATGCATATAAAATTACATACACACACACACACACACGCATGCATATGTTACTGAACTCAGGTTTGGCTGCTTGCCACTCAAAAGCCAATACTCAAGAGGCAAGTGTTGGTAGAAAGGAAAGTTGCTTAAGTCAGAGAGACATCATTCTGCAGAGAAGGTGGACTCATGTCCCCAAACCAAGTTCAGAGATTCTGTTCAGCCATGACAGTTTTTAAAGGGAAAAAAGGGGTAGTAATCTCAGTTAACCATTGAGGCAGAAGGTTAGGTTCTGCCTTTCTATTGTGTGCAGGCTCACTGACTCCTCATGATCTTTCTTCCGATGTTATCTCTTCTGTGTGGTCAGCCTGCAGCGTTGCTAAGGTGACCTGCTGGGAGTAAAGAGCTAGTCATTCTTTACTTAATTCTTCATTCCTACTTCTTTTAATCTAGGAAAAGAATCAACAGATTAGGTAAGGCATTGTGTGCATTCAGTAGAGCATAAGTCAGGAGTTAGGTTAAATGTTGCCTAGTGATTTCATTTCTGTAAGTTTTGAGGGGAACATAAATGGACAAATATAGGAAAGGGCAAAAAAGCTGCTTACCAATCCCCATTTGTCAAATGTCATTCCATTTCTTTGGGACTAGGGGTGAAGGTCTGTCTTCTTTAACTTCTTTATGCTGACATATGGTGCTGTATTCTCAGAGTGGAAGATGTCGACATGCTCTCTTTGCTGACAGTTTTAGTTGCCTGCTTACACATGTGGGCAGAGCAAGCTATAATTATTTTGATGCTCACAAAGATATAGATTATTATGAGCAATAATATTAATCCCATTCTCTTGGAGCCTCAGGGTTTAATGCAGTATTTCTTTGTTAAGTCTGTATAAAGCATTTTAACAAAGGCCTTCTTTCTGAGTGCACACTTCAACCTTGGACCAATTCATCTTAGAAGGGAAAGCTTCTGCTAATGTTTTTATCAACCCCTGAATATCAGCCTCAAGCTGAGCTATTTCCTGATCATTTGCAGGAAACCCCTGAACAGGAAACTAAGAACACCCCTTAGTTGCCAAACAAAGTCCCTGTGAATTAGGTTGTGAATAGCCATTAATATTTTTAATTTCTCTTTAAATTTGGTAGGATCTTCTAAAAGTGGAGGTAAAAAGGACTTTATAATTTAAAAGATCTGCTTCTGGCCAGGGGACATGAATTCCTTGGGTGGGGGTCAAGGATTTATTTGCAAAGGACATTGCATAGGAAGGCCTGAGGCTGGCAGAGCCTGATTATAGGACCCCACAAAGCAAGCTTTACTGCCCATCTCAGGTGCTTCTGCTAAATTCACTTCCTGGTTTTCAGTATTTACATGAGTAACCTATATACTCTGGGTTAAGAAGTTAGGCTGGAGTGCTCTCTAAATCTTGTAAGAAGAGGGAAGTTAATATAGGCAGCTGGGTGTTTATGGGATTTTTCTGCAGAAGGTGGAGGAGTTTGGGGAACTAAGGGAATTTGCTGAGAAGACAGGCCCAGATTTCAAGAAGAATTTATGTTGGATGTGGACTTTAAATTTTGTTCTACATCTAATCTCTGTTCTTTCATCTTGTTAAGGGAGTCCCTACGGCTAGCTGCAGTACTCCTTTGTATACACTTTTCAACTTGGTTTTTCCATAGGTACCAATAAGATAATTATTTAGGAAGAGAGCCCTTTAAAAACTTTCTTTTAAATATAGCCAATTTAAAGAATCCATTGTCTGGTCATTAAATGAGTAGAATCTTATATTAATCTTGATAGGGACTCAAGCCAGTAGGCCTTTTTTATGGCTTAACCATGAATGCAAGAGGCATCCTAAAGAAAGTGCAAAAGATGCAGCCCTCCCAAAATCCAGAAAGTTCACTTCCAGAGTTAGTCTACAAAAACAAAGACCTTTGTTGTCAGAGATTTTAGAATGGTGTAATGCAAATGGTGTCTCCAGTCTCTTACAGGAACATGAGGTGGAACCAATGACAGACCCACTAATCTAGGACACCAGGCAGGCGCTACTGGAATGGGATTTTTCCAGCACTAAAAAGGCAGTGAGGGGCTTCCCTGGTGGCACAGTGGTTGAGAGTCCGCCTGCC
>NW_006789458.1:1656019-1678019 GCF_000442215.2 Lipotes vexillifer | reverse complement strand
CCCAAAAAAAAAAAAAAAAAAAAAAAGGCAGTGAAGGTTGAGATAACAAAGACCCCTTGTGGACTGGGACCACTTATGACACACTTCCCAGAGAGCAGGCACAGCCAGACAAAGGGAATGCTGCTTGTGAATTATGTCTTAGAATCCCAGTCTATTCAACTGTGATCACCAGACACACACCAGCACATACACCTTCTGTATATGGAGACAACCAGAGAAAATACTCCCACTGGTCACAAAGCTTTCTGGACGTATAACAAGACAAAAGGAAAACCTTATCCGGTTTTTACATAGGGGACTCACAGCAAAGTTTGTCTAAGCAGACATCAATCTTGGGAGAATCATGAACTCTGTGAGGCCAGCTTGAACAGCAGGTTTATAGGGCCTACATCTGCATTCTACCTTGTGGTTTTCCTCCTTGTGACAACTTACACAAATCAGAGAAAAATAAAAACACTGATCATCTCTGGGAGGAAAGAGACCAGTAGAAAACAAGAGTACTCATAACAAATCTTTTCTAAAGTCACTAAACCAAAGGAAGTAGTTCACACAAATATTTTCTCCTGCGAAAAAGAAAAGAGCTCCCACCACTCTTGCTTCCACCAGACCCTATAGGCAGAGAGACATCCAGGAGAGAAACTGATTTGGCATGAACTCTGATTACAAATAGTTATGTAACTATGGATGTAAATTAAGGTATAAATTAAGATAAAGCATTTATCTTCAGAGACAGATGGAGATTAGATTTAGATAGCGATGAATAGATAATTCTTAATGTGAAAGTGATATTTCACAAACCATATTTAGACAAATATTTTTCCAGATGTATCATCAAATATCTTCAATTGATTTTCTTATAACATGTCCAGTAGTTTGCAGGGAAAAAACGATATACCATGTGGGATCATTGTAACATAGCTGTCTTGGCCCTGGGCACACAGAGGTGTTCAGTAAATGGGAGTTACTGTTATTACATATTGCTTGATCTCTACACACAGCTCTGCTGGCCTTGTAGCTCTGGCCCTAGCAGAACTGTGAAGCCATCACTGTCTTTCATGCTCTCGGCCTTCACTTGGGGTTCCCTAATAGAGCGATGGGGGCACCCCTTTTTCATCTTTCAGATATTCAGTGCCCCCTTTCTATCTGAACAGCAGGGATGGGGCAGATCCTGATCATTTTAAATTTTGCACTTTATTTGGTATGCTTGAATTTGTTTTTTGTTCTTCCAGTTTTATTGACATATTGACATACAGTACTGTATAAGTTTAAGGTGTACAGCATAATGATTTGACTTACATGCATCATGAAATGATTATCACAGTAAGTTTACTAAACATCTATCATTTCATATAGGTACAAAATTAAAGAAATTAAAAAAAGTTTTTCTTGTGATGAGAACTCTTAGGATTTACGCTTTTAAAAACTTTCATCTCTAACATACAGCAGTGTTAATTTATCATGTTGTACATCACTAGTACTTATTTATCTTACAATTGGAAGTTTGTACCTTTTGACTACCTTCATCCAGTCCCCCCGCTTTTGTTTTTTATCCTTCCTACTACCTTTATACATTGCTTATTTACGACCTTTACTATATATTTGCCTTTACCAATGAGATTTTTCCTTTCATAATTTTCATGTTTCTGGTTGTGACCTTTTCTTTTTCTCTTAGAGAAGTCCCTTTAACCTTTCACTATAAAGCTGCCTTAGTGGTGCTGAACCCTTTTAGCTTTTGCTTGTCTGTAAAACTTTTGATCTTGCCATCAAATCGGAATGAAAGCCTTGCCAGGTAGAGTATTCTTAATTGTAGCTTTTTCTCTTTCATCACTTTAAATATATTGTGCCATTCCCTTCTGGCTTGCAGAGTTTCTGAAAATTCAGTTGATAGCCTCATGGGAGTTCCCTTGTGGGTAACTAACTTGTTGCTTTTCCCTTTCTGCTTTTAATATTCTCTCTATCTTTAATTTTTGCCATTTTAATTACAATTTGTCTTGGTGTGGTCCTCTTTGAGTTGATCCTATTTAGGACCCTCTGTGCTTCCTGGACCTGGAAACCTGTTTCCTTCCCCAGGTTAGGGAAATTTTCAGCTATTATGTCTTCAAATATGTTCTCTGCCCCTTTCTCTCTCTCTCTCTTCTCCTTATGGGAACCCTATTATGTGAACGTTAGTATGTGAACATTAGGTGTCTTGTAAATGGTCCCCACTGCTTATTATTCTTTTTTTCTGTTCAGCTTCAGTGATTTCCACTACTCTGTCTTCCAGCTTGCTGATCTGTTTTTCTGTATCATTTAATCGACTGCTGATTCTTTCTAGTGTATTTTTCATTTCAGTTATTATATTCTTCAGCTCTGTTTGGTTCTTTTCTTATATTTTCTAACCTTTGTTAAACTTCTCACTGTGTTCATCCATTCTTCTCCTGAGTTCTTTGAACATCTTTCCAACCATTACCTTGAACTCTTTCTTGGGTAGATTGCCTATCTCCACTTCACTTAGTTCTTCTGGGGTTTTATCTTGTTCCTTCATTTGGAACTTATTCCTTTGTCACCTCATTTTGCCTAATTTGCTGTTTGTACTTCTATGTATTTGGCAGGTTGATTGTTTCCCTGCCTTGGAGAAGTAACCTTTTATAAAAGATGTTCTATGCATCCCAGTAATATACTCCCCTTTGTCACCAGAGGTAAATGCTCTAGGGGTCCTCCCTATGTGGGCTGTGCAGGTCTTTCTGTTATGGCAGACTGACTACTGTGGGCAGTCTGGTAGGTGTCTGGCCTCCAGTTTGGCTGGTTGCCAGGCCTTTCCTTGTGCAGAAACTACTGGCTGATGGTTGGGGGGACCATGAGGCTACTGCCTGCAGGTCCTTGGAGGTCTTGGAGCTGGTTTTATTCTGCTGGTGGGCAGGGCTGGGTCCTGATACAGGAGGCTGCTGGGATATGATGGTCCTGGGACTTGTGTCTGACTGCTGGTGGGCAGGGCCAGGCCCAGGGGATTGCGGGGCTGGTACCTGCCCATTGGTGGGTGAGGCCAGATCCTGGGGCTAGTGCCGGCTCACTGATTGGCAGAGCTGGTGTCTCTGGGTGCAGGGCCCTGGCGGTCCTAAGGCTAGTGTGCAGGGCTTGATCCTAGAGTCCTGGAGCCTCTGGTGGACAGGGCTTGGGTCCCAGGGTGGTTCTGGGCTCAGGGGACTTAAGACAGCAGGCCTGCTGGTGGGTGGAGCTATGTCCCTGCCTGGCTAGTTGTTTGGCCTGAAGCATCCCAGTACTGGTGCTGACCATCCGTTGGGTAAGGTCAGGTTCCAGTGCTAATAAGCTCAAGGGAGGATTCCAAAACGACTCTTGCCAGGAATGGTGCCCAAGTGGCAGATAAAGCTCCCCAAAATGGCTGCCACCAATGTCTGGGTCCCCAGGGTGAGCTCCAGTTACCTCCCACCTCTTCTGTAGACTCTCCAGGATCAGCAGGTGGATCTGAACCAGGCTCCTTTCAAATCACTTCTGCTCTGGGTCCTAGAGCATGTGAGATTTTGTGTGCACCCTTTAAGAGTGGAGTCCCTATTTCCCACAGCCCTCTGACTATCCTGAAAGTAAGCCCTTCCAGCCTTCAAAGACAAATGCTCTGCAAGCTCCTCTTCCTGGTGCAGGACCCCCAGGCTGGGGAGCCTGATTTGGAGCTCAGATCACCTGCTCATTGGGAAGAACCTCTGCAGTTGTAATTATCCTCCCTTTTGTGGGTCACCCACCCCAGGGTATGGGTCTTGACTGTACCATGTCTCCACCCCTCCTATGAGTCTCACTGTGGTTCCCTCTTTATATTTTTAGTTATGTATGTTTTCTGCTGGCCTTCTTATTTTTCTCATCAATAGTTACTCTGTAAATAGTTGTAATTTTGGTGTGCCCTTGGGAGGAGGTGAGCTCAGGGTCTTCCCACCATTGTGGCCACACCCTGGTATGCTTGAATTTGAATCAGCCACTTTTGCTCTTTTGTCCATAATTTCACATAACATTTGATATATACTAGATATTCAGTAAAGGTTTATTGAATACTTTTAGGCATCAATAAGTAACTGTAGATACTGTGGCTGCAGGGATACACAGGCCTGTGGTCCCTGAAATCACACTCTTGAGGCTAAACTGCCAAGTAAATTAACATAGTACTTTTAGGGAGATGGCTATGCAGTGTGGGGTGAAGAGGTTGAAAGGGATAATCCTCAGTGAGTCTTTCAGATAGGCTCAGTGTCCACTCAGGTGGGCCAGTGGGCTGGGGCTCAGGACCTGAGCAAGAATATGTGGGGAGTCTCAGAGCTAATAAATAGTCCAATGCACATATCCCAGGCCAGGAAGTGAGAGCCAGCCAATGTCACAGAAGATTAAAGTTTCTAGGCAGAATGAGAAGGCAGGTGAAGGCCTGACAGAGGCACATGTTGAAGGTAGACTCTGAAGCAAATCCAAGATTACCTTGATTGTCTTCCTCCAGAGATGAGAAGATGCTTCCATTAGTGCTGGTGAGCCTAGTGCTGTTGAAGAGCATAGCCAGTTAAAGTGGCCAAGATCTCTGTTATGGATTGAGTTGTGTGTCCCCAAAAGGCATGTTAAAGACCTACCCCCTAGTACCTCAGAATATATCCTTATTTGGAAATAGTTTTTTTGCAGGTATAATTAATTAAGATAGGATCATACTGTAGTACGATGGGCCCTTAATCCGGCATAATTAGTGTCACTATAAGAAGAGGAGAAAACAAAGACACATAAGAAGAAGACACCATGTGACAACAGAAGTGGGGAGTTTGGAGTGATGCATCTGTTAGCAAAGGAATGCCAAAGATTGATGACCACCACAAGAAGCTAGGAAGAAGCAAGAAAGGATTATCCTCTACATTTCAGAGGGAGCACGGCCCTGCTGACATCTTCATTTTCGACTTCTAACCTCCAGAGCTAAGAGAGAACAAGTTTCTGTTGTTTTAAGCCACTCGGTTTATGGTACTTTGCAATGGCAGCACTCTCCAAAGACAAATGCTGCTCTTCATCCACTTAGGAGCACTGGCAGCTGTCTCTGGGGGTACCACACCCTCTGTGCAGATTTGGGGCTCTCCATAATTGCCATGGTAACTACCCACTTTGGACATTCACATTCTTCCATACCTCTGGGAAGTTACTCTTCCAGGATGGCTGAAGGCTAAGGAACATGTGCCTGCAATTGTCTAGGATAATGAACTTGCTCCACCCACAGAGAAAAAATTCCTGGATGCTCTCTTCACCACACATCCTCTCCCA
Organism: Lipotes vexillifer; assembly: GCF_000442215.2. Lineage (NCBI taxonomy): Eukaryota > Metazoa > Chordata > Mammalia > Artiodactyla > Lipotidae > Lipotes > Lipotes vexillifer. The sequence goes on along the minus strand of NW_006789458.1, from coordinate 1,672,754 downwards.
GGCCCATGGCCTCTTTTTTTATCCTCCTGCCACAGGAGCCCAGATGCATACATTTTCCCAAGAGTTACAGATTAAGTTCATAGTGTAAATCACTCTTCTTTCTGTATCCTGGAATGTAGCCTTAGGCATATGATATTACATCTTCCTCTTGTAGTGAAGATTTTGACAAAGAAAAGGCCCACCAGAATATATTTTCTTTATCAATACTGAATATGTGAAAATTGAATAGTTTAGTACATTAAATATATACACGTAGATTGTTCTTTTAAAGAAATGGACCTTTAGGGCTTCCCTGGTGGCGCAGTGGTTGAGAGTCCGCCTGCCGATGCAGGGGACACGGGTTCGTGCCCCAGTCCGGGAAGATCCCGCAAGCCGCGGAGCGGTTGCGCCTGTGAGCCATGGCCGCTTGGCCTGCGCGTCCGGAGCCTGTGCTCCGCGGCGGTAGAGGCCACAACAGTGAGGCCCGCGTACCGCAAAAAAAAAAAAAACAGAAATGGACCTTTACCGGAAATTCACTTAAGTGGCTTTGTATTCAGTGGGCTATATGTTCCATTTTTTTTTTAACATTTTGATTAGAGAATAAATACTTTACAATGGTGTGTTAGTTTCTGCTGTATAACAAAGTGAATCACATATACGTATGCATATATCCCCATATCCCCACCCTCTTGCATCTCCCTCCCACCCTTCCTATCCCTCCCCTCTAGATGGACACAGAGCACCGAGCTGATCTCACTGTGCTAGGAGGCTACTTCCCACTGGCTACGTATTTTACATTTGCTACTGTATATATGTCCATGCCACTCTCTCACTTCGTCCCAGCTTACCCTTCCCCATCCCCGTGTCCTTAAGTCCATTCTCTACATCTGCATCTCTATTCCTGTCCTGCCTCTAGGTTCTTCAGAACGTTTTCTTTCTTTTTTTTTTTAGATTCCATGTATATGTGTTAACACACAGTATTTGTTTTTCTCTTTCTGACTTACTTCACTCTGTGTGACAGTCTCTAGGTCCATCCACCTCACTACAAATAAAGCAATTTCGTTTCTTTTTATGGCTGAGTAATATTCCATTGTATATATGTGCCACATCTTCTTTATCCATTCCTCTGTCGATGGAAACTTAGGTTGCTTCCAACTTAGGACTTCCAACTTAGCAACTTAGGTTGCTTCTGTTGTAATTAGAGCTGCAATGAACATTGTGGTACATGACTCTTTTTGAATTATGGTGTTCTCAGGGTATGTGCCCAGTAGTGGGATTGCTGGGTCATATGGTAATTCTATTTTTAGTTTTTAAGGAACCTCCATACTGTTCTCCATAGTAGCTATATCAATTTACATTCCTACCAACAGTGCAAGAGGGTTCCCTTTTTTCCACACCGGCTCCAGCATTTACTGTTTGTAAATTTTTTGATGGTGGCCATTCTGACTGCTATGAGGTGATACCTCACTGTAGTTTTGATTTGCATTTCTCTAATGATTAGTGATGTTGGGCATCCTTTCATGTGTCTGTTGGCAATCTGTATATATTCTTTGGAGAAATGTCTATTTAGGGCTTCTGCCCATTTTTGGATTTGGTTATTTGTTTTTTTGATATTGAGCTGCATGACTTGCTTGTATATTTTGGAGATTAATCCTTTGTCAGTTGCTTCATTTGCAAATATTTTCTCCCATTCTGAGGGTTGTCTTTTCATCTTGTTTATGGTTTCCTTTGCTGTGTAAAAGCTTTTAAGTTTCATTAGGTCCCATTTGTTTATTTTTGTTTCTATTTCCTATTCTCTAGGAGGTGGGTCAAAAAGGATCTTGCTGTGATTTATGTCATAGAGTGTTCTGCGTATGTTTTCCTCTTAACAGTTTTGTAGTGTTTGGCCTTACATTTAGGTCTTTAATCCATTTTGAGTTTATTTTTGTGTATGGTGTTAGGGAGAGTTCTAATTTCATACTTTTACATGTACCTGTCCAGTTTTCCCAGCACCACTTATTGAAGAGGCTGTCTTTTCTCCATTGTATATTCTTGCCTCCTTTATCAAAGATGTGGTGACCATATGTGTGTGGGTTTATCTCTGGACTTTCTATCCTGTTCCATTGACCTATATTTCTGTTTTTGTGCCAGTACCATACTGTCTTGATTACTGTAGCTTTCTATTATAGTGTGAAGTCAGGGAGTCTGATTCCTCCAGCTCCGTTTTTCTTTCTCAAGATTGCTTTGGCTATTCGGGGTCTTTTGTGTTTCCATACAAATTGTGAAATTTTTTGTTCTAGTTCTGTGAAAAATGCCATTGGTAGTTTGATAGGGATTGCACTGAATCTGTAGATTGCTTTGGGTAGTATACTCATTTTCACAATGTTGATTATTCCAACCAAGAACATGGTATATCTCTACATCTGTTTGTTTCATCTTTAATTTCTTTCATCAGTGTCTTATAGTTTTCTGCATACAGGTCTTTTGTCTCCTTAGGTAGGTTTATTCCTAGGTATTTTATTCTTTTTGTTGCAATGGTAAATGGGAATGTTTCCTTAATTTCTCTTTCAGATTTTTCATCATTACTGTATAGGAATGCAAGAGATTTCTGTGCATTAATTTTGTATCCTGCTACTTTACCAAATTCATTGATTAGCTTTAGTAGATTTTTTTGTAGCACCTTTAGGATTCTCTATGTATAGTATTATGTCATCTGCAAACAGTGACAGTTTTACTTCTTTTCCGATTTGGATTCCTTTTACTTGTTTTTCTTCTATAATTGCTGTGGCTAAAAGTTCCAAAACTATGTTGAATAATAGCCGTAAGAGTGGGCATCCTTGTTTTGTACCTGATCTTCATGGAAATGCTTTCAGGTTTTCACCATTGAGAATGATGTTTGCTGTGGGTTTGTCGTATATGGCCTTTATTATGTTGACGTGAGTTCCCTCTCTACCTACTTTCTGGATGGTTTTTATCATAAACAGGTGCTGAATTTTGTCAAAAGCTTTTTCTGCATCTGTTGAGATGATCTTATGGTTTTTATTCTTCGATTTGTTAATATGGTGTATCACATTGATTGATTTGCTTATATTGAAGATTCCTTGCATTCCCAGGATAAATCCCACTTGATCATTGTGTATGTTACTTTTAATGTCCTGTTGGATTCTGTTTGCTAGTATTTTCTTGAGGATTTTTGAATCTGTGTTCATTGGTGATATTGGCCTGTAGTTTTCTTTCTTTATTAAGTCTTTGTCTGTTTTTTTTGGGGAGTTTTACTCCCTCTAATATATTTTGGAAGAGTTTGAGAAGGATAAGTGTTAGCTCTTCTCTAAATGTTTGATAGAATTCGCCTGTGAAGCCATCTGGTCCTGGGCTTTTGTTTGTTGGAAGATTTTTAATCACACTTTCAATTTCAGTACTTGTGATGGGTCTGTTTATATTTTCTCTTTCTTCCTGGTTCAGTCTCGGAAGGTAGTGCTTTTCTAAGAATTTGTCCATTTCTTCCAGGCTGTCCATTTTATTGGCATATAGTTGCTTGTAGTAATCCCTCATGATCCTTTGTATTTCTGCTGTGTCAGTTGTCACTTCTCCTTTTTCATCTAATTCTAACGATTTGAGTCTTCTCCCCTTTTTTCTTGATGAGTCCAGCTAATGGTTTATCAATTTTGTTTATGTTCTCAAAGAACCAGCTTTTAGTTTTATTGATCTTTGCCATCATTTCCTTCGTATTTTTTTCATTTATTTCTGATCTGATCTTTATGATTTCTTTCCTTCTTCTAACTTTCGGGGTTTTTTGTTCTTCTTTCTCTAACTGCTTTAGGTATATGGTTAGGTTGTTTATTTGAGATGTTTCTTGTTTCTTGAAGTAGGATTGTATTGCTATAAACTTCCCTCTTAGAACTGCTTTTTACTGTCGATATCCACTTTTATGGCTGTTAGTATTTGCCTTATGTATTGATGTGCTCCTATGCTGGGTGCATAAATATTTACATTTGTTATATCTTCCTCTTGGATTCATCTCTTGATCATTATGTAGTGTCCTTCTTTGTCTCTTGTAATAGCCTTTGTTTTAAAGTCTATTTTGTCTTATATGAGAATTGCTACTCCAGTTTTCTTTTGATTTCCATTTGCATGGAATATCTTTTTCCATCCCCTCACTTTCAGTCTCTATGTGTCCTTAGGTCTGGAGTGGGTCTCTTGTAGACAGCATATATACGAGTCTTGTTTTTGTATCCATTCAGCCAGTCTATGTCTTTTCTTTGGAGCATTTGATCCATTTACATTTAAGGTAGTTATCGATATGTGTGTTCCTATTACCATTTTCTTAATTGTTTTGGGTTTGTTATTGTAGGTCTTTTCCTTCTCTTGTGTTTCCTGCCTAGAGAAGTTCCTTTAGCACTTGTAAAGGTGGATTGGTGGTGCTGAAATCTCTTAGCTTTTGCTTGTCTGTAAAGCTTTTGAATTCTCCGTAGAATTTGAATGAGGTCCTTGCTGGGTGGAGTAATCTTGCTGTAGGTTTTTCCCTTTCAGTCCCTTTCTTTTTCTCTTCTTCTTCTGGGACCCCTATAATTCGAATGTTTGTGCATTTAATGTTGTCCCAGTGGTCTCTGAAACTGTCCTCAATTCTTTTCATTCTTTTTTCTTTATTCTGCTCTGTGGTAGTTATTTCCACTATTTTGTCTTCCAGGTCACTTATCCATTCTTCTGCCTCAGTTATTCTGCTATTGATTCCTTCTAGAGAATTTTTAATTTCATTTATTGTGGTGTTCATCATTGTTTGTTTGCTCTTTAGTTCTTCTAGGTCCTCATTAAACATTTCTTATATTTTTGCCATTCTATTTCCAAGATTTTGGATCATCTTTACTATCAGTACTCTGAATTCTTTTTCATGTAGACTGCCTCCTCATTTGTTTGGTCTGGTCGGTTTTTCTCTGTCTTCTCATTTTGCTTAACTTACTGTGTTTGGAGTCTCCTTTTCGCAGGCTGCAGGTTCATAGTTCCCGTTGTTTTTGGTGTCTGCCCCTAGTGGGTAAGGTTGGTTCAGTAGGTTGTGTAGGCTTCCTGGTGGAGGGGACTGCTGCCTGTGTTCTGGTTGATGTGGCTGTATCTTGTCTTTCTGTTGCGCAGGACTGCGTCCGATGGTGTGTTTTGGGGTATCTGTGAACTTATTATGATTTTCGGCAGCCTCTCTTCTAATGGGTGGGGTTTTGTTCCTGTCTTGCTAGTTGTTTGGCATGGGGTGTCCAACACTGGTAATTGCTGGTCATAGAGTGGAGCTTGGTCTTAGTGATGAGATGGAGATCTCTGGGAGAGCTCTCACCGATTGATACATGGTCCCAGGAGGTCTCTGGTGTACCAAAGTCCTGAGCTCGGCTCTCTCACCTCAGAGGCTCAGGCCTGACACCCATCTAGAGCACCAAAACCCTGTCAGCCACACAGGTCAGAAGAAAAGGGAGGAGAAAAAGAAGAAAGAAAGAAAAAGAATAAAATAAATAAAGTTATTAAAATAAAAAAAATTATTAAACTAAGAAAAGTAAAAATAAAGAAAAGAAAAAAACAGAGCAACCAAACCAATAAACAAATCCACCAATGATAACAAGCACTAAAAAACTATACTAAAAAAAAAAAAGAGAAAAAAAAACAACAGACAGACAGTACCCTAGGACTAATGGTAAAAGGAAACCTATACAGACAAAATCACAAAAAGGAGCATACATACACACACCCACAAAAAGGGGAAAAAAAAAAAATATATATATATGTGTGTGTGTGTGTGTGAAGGAAGAGAGCAACCAAATCAATAAACAAATCTACCAGTGATAGTAAGCTCTAAATACTAAACTGAGATAAACATAAAATCAGGAACAAATTAGATGAAGAAAGCAAACCTCAAGTCTACAGTTGCTCCCAAAGTCCACCGCCTCAATTTTGGAATGATTCGTTGTCTCTTCAGGTATTCCAGAGATGCAGGGTACATCAAGTTGATTGTGGAGATTTAATCCACTGCTCCTGAGGCTGCTGGGAGAGATTTCCCTTTCTCTTCTTTGTTCACACAGCTCCTGGCGTTCAGCTTTGGTTTTGGCCCCGCCTCTGCATGTAGGTCGCCTGAGGGCGTCTGTTCTTCGCCCAGACAGGAGTGGGTTAAAGGAGAGGCTGATTAGGGGGCTCTGGCTCACTCAGGCCGGGGGAGGGAGGGGTATGGAATGCGAGACGAGCCTGTGGTGGCAGAGGCCGGCATGACGTTGCAACAGCCTGAGTCGCTCCAAGTGTTCTCCGAGGGAAGTTGTCCCTGGATCACGGGACCCTTGCAGTGGCAGGCTGCACAGGCTCCTGGGAGGGGAGGTGTGGATAGTGACTTGTGCTTCCACACAGGCCTCTTTGTGGCTGTAGCAGCAGCCTTAGCATTTCATGCCCAACCCTGGTGTCCGTGCTGATAGCTGCAGCTCGCGCCCATCTCTGGAGCTCATTTAGGTGGTGCTCTGAATCCCCTCTCCTCACACGCACCAGAACAATGGTCTCTTGCCTCTTAGGCACCTCCAGACTTTTTCCCAGACCCCCTCCCAGCTAGCTGTGGTGCACTAGCCCCCTTCAGGCTGTGTTCACAGAGCCAACCCCAGTCCTCCCCCTGGGATCTGACCTCTGAAGCCTGAACCTCAGCTTCCAGCACCCACCCGTCCCAGCGGGTGAGCAGACAAGCCTCTCAAGCTGGTGAGTGCTGGTTGGCACTGATCTTCTGTGAGGGAATCTCTCCACTTTGCCCTCTGCACCTCTTTTGCTGCCCTCTCCTCCGTGGCTCTGAAGCTTCCCCCCTGCCCACCCCCCCATCTCCACCAGCGAGGGGGCTTCCTAGTGTGTGGAAACATCTCCTCCTTCACAGCTCCCTCCCAGAGGTGCAGGTCCCATTCATATTCCTTTGTCTCTGTTTTTTCTTTTTTCTTTTGCCCTACCAAGGTACATGGGGAGTTTCTTACCTTTGGGGAGGTCTGAGGTCTTCTGCCAGCGTTCAGTAGGTATTCTGTAGGAGTTGTTCCACATGTAGATCTATATTTGATGTATTTGTGGGGAGGAAGGTGATCTCCATGTCTTACTCTTCTGCCATGTTGAAGGTCCCCCCGTATATGTTCCTTTTGAGAAGCTGTAAACACATAGTCCTAAGGGAGCAGTACATAGCAGCTTGACAACTGATTATGACAAATGATGCATAGAACAATTGGTTAAATTCAGATCTTAAAGTGAATTTTTTGGTTTCAACAATAGTCTGGGTGACCTACTTGACCTTACATTTCTGTAAGGTTTGAATAACCCCGTTGCTTATATTAAGAACTATCAGATAAAGAAAGGCTAGGAAGAGACCAAATCCAAATTAAATAATGAAGAGGGAAACAAAGAAGTTAAGGCAAGTGAAAGGGTAAAAGGTGAAACTAACATGTAGAAAGTATAGGAGGGCCAGTTCCTATGAACAACAAGGATTTACTGTATAACACAGGGGACTATATTCAGTATCTTATAATAACCTATAATGGAGAAGAATCTGAAATATATATATATATATATACATAACTGGATCACTTTGCTGTACACCTGAAACTAACACAATATTGTAAATCAACTATACTTCAATAAAGAAAAAGAAGGCCAGTTTCTTATTGAGGAAAGGCATATTACTAAGCAAGACTGATCTTTTATTGATTGCAAAATTGTATGAAAATTATCCCAAAAGTAAAAGAAAAAAGAGCATGGCACACTTATCTCACCATTTGAGTGATAAATCAAGGAGCGGGGATTTGAGTCAGATCTGACTTGAGAAGCCATGATCTTGTCACCATGTGGAGCTATACATAGGGAAAAACTTATTCTTTTTTTTTCCCTTTGTATTCTCTTTGGGAATAAAGTAACTCCTTGAGGGTCCTCTCTGCACTTAACTAATGTAAATATTTGGCTTCCCTGAATGCCAACTGTGATGGATGCAAACCATGAGTATTTCTGCCGGTAGGTGACTGACTGCATGTTCATGGCCTTGACACAGAGGCTGACTGGGATTTCCTTGAACTCCTAGGAGCTGAGGTGACCTACATGAACATGACTGCCTACAACAAGGGCCGGCTGCAGTCCTCCTTCTGGATTGTGGACAAACAGCATGTTTACATCGGCAGTGCTGGTTTGGACTGGCAGTCCCTGGGACAGGTAATCTTTTCATTACATAAAGTCAGTGTTCTGTCAGCATCAAAACTACCACCTCCAAAAAAAAAAAACACAACAAAAAAACCTACCACCTCCATAAAGCATTCAGTCACCTCTACTGTGGTTGAGGGAAATTAAACCTACAGCTTTTGTTATTTTGCATAATTTTAGTAGGTTCACCTTCATTTAAAATGAAATGATAAACCTTTGTCAGAATCATTTTACCAAAAGAACTGCCATTGCTTCAGCACTTTTATAACTCACATGCTACTCCAAGATTCTTTAGAACATGTTTTTGTGTAATTTATATTACACAAAGCTAAATTTTCAGGTTGAGATCACATAATCTATGAGAAACAGGAAAACATAAATTCAGTCTAGGGTCACATATTGTAGAATAATAGTTTTATCCCTTTAAAAAATCTTAAGATAAAGATGTCTTCATCTTTCTCTTTGCAAATAATTAACTTCAAATATCTTGAAAATATACTTGAACAGTCTTTTAATTTTCATGTATTTATTTGTGCCAAAGGTGATCCATGGAGGATTACAAATCACCTTCTTCCCATTTGTTAACTAGTGGCTGGAAGTTCTTCATCATTGGATGCATAAGAAGACTGACCAGTCAACCATGCATGCACAGAGCCCATACACAATGTTTTACCTGAGCTCTTTTAATATCAGGATCCCTGAAATGACATTGAATTTTAGTGCACTTCTATTTATTCCTATGGGAAAAAAGCACTGATGTGCAGACACACAATGGCCATAGCTTGAAAGACAACACCACGTGGGATAAATCTGAGAGAGGGAAACACTGTATTTGTACTGTTAGCTTCAGGCCTTTAACCATTTGCCTCCCAGTTTCCACTCTTTTCCTTCTTAAACTACCATCTTTCATGCACACATATTCCATCTAGTTTTCCTCTTTTAATGTGTGAGGCAAATAAAAGTGCTCAGCTGTAAAAGAAACGGGCAAATGAAATACTAAAAACCCAATTATTGCCCTCTCCATGGAATAGTGTGGAGCCAAAGTACAACTTATCTAAGGTGGTTTTCTAGTTTTGCTTGTGAGGAGGAGTCACAGTCAGTAGCCCAGTCTCAAGGGCCAAGTACTTGGTATCTCTAATAAGACAGTCTCCCTCCCCAGCAGGGGAGGGGACACTGAAAGAAAATGCCGCAATTCATTTTGGGATGAAAGCACCATCAAAGATTATGACAAAACATTGTTTATTTTATATTTGCTCAGAAAATTAGGTGCTACCTACTGATATAAAAATGATTCTGAATAAAATAATAGTATAAATAATAATAATTGCAACAATAACTAGCTTATATTGAATGCAAGGTGTTCTAAGCCATGTAAATGGATTATTTAATTAAAACCTCACAATGATCCTGTGAGGTAAACGCTATTATTGCATCCATTTTAAAGAAAAGTGACATCAGCCCAGAGTTGAGTTTCAGTATTGAATGTTTTAAGCAAATTTTTTCCAATATTAATTCTGATATGAAAAATATAAATTTTGATTCTGTTTATCTTGTGGCCCTTCAAACACACGTATAAAACACACGTATAAAAATAGTGATTACAGCAACATCAGCTTACCTCAGAAATAAGTAAGGCAAAGATAGTATAAAGCCTCAATAATTTAGAGTACTTAGAGAAAAATAGTCTAATTTATGGAAATCTCTGGGTCTATCTTTTGCTTTTTTTGTACTAACAAAACATTAACCAATAAGTATCTTTTGCCCAGAAATTTTCATCTGGATCTCCCATATTAAATAGATAAAATTGGTTCTGTAACAATATTAATTATATGTAAATTCTGCTAAGTAGTTTTTAAAAAAATTATACTGGAATAGAGTTGATTTCTAATGTTGTGTTAGTTTCTACTGTATAGCAAAGAGAATCAGTTATACATATAGATATATCCACTTTATTTTAGATTCTTTTCCCATATAGGTCATTAGAGGGTACTGAGTAGATTTCCCTGTGCTATACAGTAGGTCCTTATTAAGTTATCTATTTTATATATAGTAGTATGCATATGTGATTCCCAATCTCCCAATTTATCCCTCCCCCTTCCCCCCCCCAGTAACCATAAGACTGTTTTCTACCTCTGTGACTCTATTTATGTTTTGTAAATAAGTTCATTTGTACCATTTTTTTAGATTCCACATATAAGCAATATCATCATATTTGTCTTTCTCTGTCTGGCTTACTTCACTCAGAATGAAAATCTCTAGGTCCATCCATGTTGATATAAATGGCATTATTTTGTTCTTTTTTACGACTGAGTAATATTCCATTGTACATATGTACCACATCTTCTTCACCCATTCCTTTGTCGATGGACATGTAGGCTGCTTCGATGTCCTGGCTATTGTAAATACTGTTGCAATGAGCATTGAGGTGCATGTATCTTTTCAAATTATGGTTTTCTCCAGGTGTATGCCCAACAGCTGGATCATATGGTAGTTCTATTTTTAGTTTTTTAAGGAACCTCCATAACGTTCTCCATAGTGGCTGTATTAATTTACATTCCCACCAACAGTGTAGGAGTGTTTCCTTTTCTCCACACTCTCTCCAGCATTTATTGTTTGTAGATTTTTTTGGTGATGGCCATTCTGAGTGCTGTGAGGTAAAACCTCATTGTAGTTTTGATTTTCATTTCTCTAATAATGCAAATTATTAGATCTGATTATTGTAGTGCAATAATTTATCATTATTATAGTGATGCTGAGCATCTTTTCATGTACTTTTTGGCCATCTATACATCTTCTTTGGAAAAATGTCTATTTATTTAGATCTTCCAGACATTTTTTTATTGCATTGTTTGTTGTTGTTGTTTTTGTTGTTATTGAGATGCATGAGCTCTTTGTATATTTTGGAGATTAATCCCATGTCATTTGCTTCATCTGCAAATATTTTCTCCCATTCTGTGGGTTGCTTTTCATGTTGTTATTGTTTCCTTTGCTGTGCAAAACTTTTTTTTTTTTTTTTTGCGGTGTGCAGGCCTCTCACTGTTGTGGCCTCTCCCACTGTGGAGCACAGGCTCCGGATGCGCAGGCTCAGCGGCCATGGCTCACGGGCCCAGCTGCTCCGCGGCATGTGGGATCTTCCCGGACTGGGGCACAAACCCATGTCCCCTGCATCAGCAGGTGCACTCTCAATCAGTGCGCCACCAGGGAAGCCCTGTGCAAAAGTTTAATTAGATCCCATTTGTTTATTTTTGTTTTTATTTTCATTACTCCAGAAGGAGAATCAAAAAAGATCTTGCTTTGATTTATGTCAGAGAGTGTTCTGCCTATGTTTTCTTCTAAGAGTTTTATAGCATCCAGCCTTACATTTAGGTCTTTAATCCATTTTGAGTTTATTTTTGTGTATGGTGTTATGGAGTGTTCTAATTTCATTCTTTTACATATAACTGCCCAGTTTTTCAAGCACCACTTATTGAAAAGACTGTATTTTCTCCATTGTATATTCTTGCCTCCTTTGTCATAGATTAGTTGACCATAGGTGTGTGGGTTTACCTCTGGACTTTCTATCCTATTCCATTGATCTATATTTCTGTTTTTGTGCCAGTACCATACTGTTTTGATGACTGTAGCTTTGCAGTATACTCTGAAGTCAGGGAGTCTGATTCCTCCAGCTCTGTTTTTCTTTCTCAAGATTGCTTTGGCTATTCAGGGTCTTTTGTGTTTCCATACAAACTTTAAGTTTTTTTTTTTTCTAGTTCTGTGCAAAATGTCATTGGTAATTTGACAGGGATTGCATTGAATCTGTAGATTGCTTTAGTCATTTGATAATATTGGTTGTTCCAATCCAAGATCATGGTATATCTCTCCATCTGTGCATGTCATCTTTGATTTCTTTCATCAGTATCTTATTGTTTTCTGAATATAGGTCTTTTGCCTCCTTAGGTAGGTTTATTACTAGGTATTTTATTCTTCTTGATGTGATGGTAAATGGGATTGTTTCCTTAGTTTCTCTTTCTCATCTTTCATTGTTAGTGTATGGTAATGCAAGAGATTTCTGTGTATTGATTTTGTGTCCTGCAACTTTACTGAATTCATTGATGAGCTCTTATAGTTTTGTGGTAGTATCTTTAGGATTTTCTATGTATAGTGTCATGTCACCTGCAAACAGTGACAGTTTTACTTCTTTTCCAATTTGGCTTCCTTTTGTTTCTTTTTCTTCTCTGATTGCTGTGGCTAGGACTTCCAAAACTATGTTGAATAAAAGTGGCTAGAGTGGACATCTTTGTCTTGTTTCTTATCTTAGAGGAAATGCTTTCAGTTTTTCAACATTGTGAATGATGTTTTCTGTGGGTTTGTCAGATATGGCCCTTATTATGTTGAGTTAGATTCCCTCTGTGCAAACTTTCTAGGGAGTTTTCATCATAAATTGGTGTTGAATTTTGTCAAAAGCTTTTTCTTCATCTATTGAGATGATCATAAGTTTTTTATTCTTTAATTTGTTAATGTGGTGTATCACATTGATTGATTTGCATATATCAAAGAATCCTTGCATCCCTGGGATAAATCCCACTTGATTATGGTGTATGATCCTTTTAAGGTGTTGTTGGATTTGGTTTGCTAGTATTTTGTTGAGGAATTTTGAGTCTATGTTCATCAGTGATATTGGCCTATAATTTTCTTTTTTTGTGGTGTCTTTGTTAGGTTTTGATATCAGGGTGATAGTGGCCTTGTAGAATGAGTTTGGGAGTGTTCCTTCCTCTGCAATTTTTTGGAACAGTTTCAGAAGGATAGGTATTAACTCTTCTCTAAATGTTTGATAGAATTCACCTGTGAAACCATCTGGTCCTGGACTTTTGTTTGTTGGAAGTTTTAAAATCACAATTTCAATTTCAGTACTTATGATTGGTATGTTCATATTTTCTATTTCTTCCTGGTTCAGTCTTGGAAGTTTGTACCTTTCTAAGAATTTGTCCATTTCTTCTAGGTTGTCCATTTTATTGGCATATAGTTGATTGTAGTAGTCTCTTATGATCCTTTGTATTTCTGTGGTGTTGGTTGTAACTTCTTTTTCATGGCTAATCTTATTGATTTGAGCCCTCTCCCTTTTTTTCTTGATGAGACTGGCTAAAATTTTCTCAATTTTGTTATCTTTTAAAAGAACCAGCTTTTAGTTTCATTGATCTTTTCTATTATTTCTTTCATCTCTATTTCATTTATTTCTGCTCTAATCTTTACAATTACTTTCCTTTTACTAACTTTGGGTTTTGTTTGTACTTCTTTCTCTAGTTGCTTTAGGTGTAAGGTTAGGTTGTTTATTTGTGATTTTTCTTGTTTCCTTAGGTAAGATTGTATTGCTATAAACTTCCCTCTTAGAACTGCTTTTGCTGCCTCCCACAGGTTTTGGATTGTCATGTTTTTGTTGTCATTTGTCTCTAGGTATTTTTTTATTTCCTTTTTGATTTCTTCAGTGATCGTTGGTTGTTTAGTAACATATTGTTTAGTGTCCAAGTGTTTGTGTTTTTTACAGTTTTCTTTTTCCTGTAGTATATTGCTAATCTATTGTTGTAGTCAGAAAAGATGCTTGATATGATTTCAGTTTTCTTAAATTTTCCAAGGCTTGATTTGTGGCCCAATACGTGATTTATCCTGGAGAATGTTCCATGTGCACTTGAGAAGAAAGTGTATTTGGTTCCTTTCAGGTGGAATGTTCTGTAAATATAAATTAAGTCCTTTTGGTCTAATGTATCATTTAAGGCCTGTGTTTCCTTAGTGACTTTCTGTCTGGGTGATCTGTCCAATGGTGTAAGTGGGGTGTTAAATTCCCCCACTAGCATTGTGTTACTGTTGATTTCCCCTTTGACGGCTGTTAGCATTTGGCTTATATATTGAGGTGCTCCTATGTTGGGTGCATATATATTTACAGTTGGTATATCTTCTTCTTGGATTAGTCCCTTGATCATTATGTACTGTCCTTCCTTGTCTTTCGTTAACAGTCTTTATTTTAAAGTCTAATTTATCTGATATAAGTATTGCTACTCCAGCTTTCTTTTGACTGCCATTTGCATGGAATACCTTTTTACACACTTTCACTTTCAGTCTGTATGTGTCCTGAGATCTGAAGTTGGTCTGTTGTAGACAGCATATGTAAGTGTCTTGTTTTTGTATCCATTCAGCCAGTCTGTGTCTTTTGGTTGGACCACTTAATCCATTTACTTGTAAGGTAATTATCAATATGTATGTTCCTATTGACATTTTCTTAATTGTTGTGGATTTGTTTTTGTAGGTTTCTTTTCTTCCTCGTTTGTTCTCTTCTGTTGTGATTTGATGGCTATCTTTGGTGTTGTGTTTGGGTTGTTTTTTCTGTTTTGTGTGTGCATCTACTGTAGTTTTTGGGTTTGCATTTCCCATGAGGTTTTGATATAGAATTTTGTATATATACGGTGTTTTAAGTTGCTGGTCTCTTTCTTGCCTAGAAAAGGTCCTTTAGCATTTGTTGTAAACCTGGTTTGGTGGTGCTGAATTCTCTTTGCTTTTGCTTGTCTGTAAAGCTTTTGATTTCTCCATGGAATCTGAATGAGAGCCTTGCTGGGTAGAGTGTTCTTGGTTGTAGGTTTTTCCCTTTCATCACTTTAAATATACCATGCCACTCCCTTCTGGCGTGAAGAGTTTCTGCTGAAAAATCAGTTGATAACCTTATGGGGATTCCCCTGTATGTTATTTGTTGTTTTTCCTTTGTTGCTTTTAATATTTTTTCTTTGTCTTTAATTTTTGTCAGTTTGATTATTATGTGTCTCAGTGTGTTCATACTTGGCTTCATCCTGTATGGGACTCTGCACTTCCTGGACTTGAGTGACTGTTTCCTTTCTCATGTTAAAGAAGCTTTCAGCTATAACACCTTCAGATGTTTTCTCAGGTCGTTTCTCTTTCTTTTCTCCTTCTGGGACCCCTATAATGCAAATGTTGGTATGTTTAACATTGTCCCAGATGTCTCTGAGACTTTCTTCATTTCTTTTCATTCTTGACACCCTATGTCACGGGGTGTGTTTTGAGGTAGCTGTGAGCTCAATATGACTTTAAGCAGCCTGTCTGCCGATGGGTGGGGCTGTGTTCCCAATCTGCTGGTTGTTTGGCCTGAGTGTCCCAGCACTGGAGCCTGTAGGCTGTTGGGTGGGGCTGGGTCTTGGTGCCAAAATGGGGACCTCCATTTCGGCACTGATCTATAACCCCTGGGGCCTCTACCACCAGTGTTCTTGCCT
Organism: Lipotes vexillifer; assembly: GCF_000442215.2. Classification (NCBI taxonomy): domain Eukaryota; kingdom Metazoa; phylum Chordata; class Mammalia; order Artiodactyla; family Lipotidae; genus Lipotes; species Lipotes vexillifer. The sequence goes on along the minus strand of NW_006789458.1, from coordinate 1,657,374 downwards.
CCATAGTGAGCTAAAGCCAACCTCTGCCTCCCCAGGAGACCCTCTAAGACCCCTACTTAGGTCTAGCCCCAGTTCCTATGGAGGTATTGCTTTGTCCTGGGTCCCAGTGCACATGAGTGGAGTCTATTTCTCCCAACCCTGTGGAACTCCTATGCTCAGACCCAGTTGCCCTTCAAAGCCAAATGTTCTGGGGGTTCTTCCCCCCAATGCTTGACCCTCAGACTCTCTTGGAGGGCTACTTTTATGTGGGAAAGTTTCTGTGTAGCCTGTGTAGGTTTAATATTTTTTTGGTGCGAGGGCTGTTTTTAGAATGAACATCTGCTACCTCTTTCCTCAGTGTATGCTGGTCATTATCCCCTTGTAGGATGTGCTACTGATGTTGTGGTGACCTGAGCCCACACTGGATATTGAGCAGGGCCTCCCTTTTGCCCTGTGGTTGTCACTGCCCTGTCAGATGTGGGGTCTGCTCCCTAGTTGTTGGACTAGAGGCCCCAAGATCTGTTTCTGACCTGTGTTTCTGATCTATGGTGCGAGGTAGGTAGGATTAGAGCACTCTCACTGGGAGGGAAGACACTGAGTTTTCCTCCTTTGTAGCTGTTCACCTGTGAGTGTACTCTGTTTTGTCACTTTTCACCCCATGTTGGCTCACAAATTACACTGTTGTTGGAAGTGCTCTCAGCCCTGCCTAATGAGGGGTATGCTGGCAATTGGCCCTCGTGTCTCTCAGGCATTGTTTTTACCAGGCCACCTATGCAGGTCCACTAGTCAGGTTCCAGGACTGCAGTAATTGTGCAGCTGGAACTGCTGTGGGAACTATGAAGGCAGCTCAGATTTTGGCCTGGTCCAATCCCCACATGTATGTGCCCACAAAGCCTACAGCCACTAAAGCTAGACCCGTCTCAGCTGTGGGAGCACTCATCCATTTGGATACCCCACAGGCACTGAGTTTACAAAGCCAGAAGCGAGGCTGTAAATCCATGGTTCCCACAGCCGCAAGGAGAAATTTCAGCTCTTCCTCCTTAGTTGCATGGCCCCTGGGGCTCACCTGTGGTTTCAGCCTCACCTCTGCATGTGTGCCTCCCACCAGGAGCTTCTACCAAAGCTGCCCCAGACAGAGCACACGCACCTGCCCAGGCAGGCAGAGAAGAGGCAGCAATGGGTGGGGCACACAAGCCTGCTCAGGTGGGCACCCCTCCTAGTGCCCATGGAGGCAGGGGCCAGCACATGGGGAAGAGGGCTGCAGTGGCGGCCCCACCCCTTGTGCACCACTTAACAATGGCACCCTGCGGGGCTTCCCTGGTGGCGCAGTGGTTGGGAGTCCGCCTGCCGATGCGGGGGACGCGGGTTCGTGCCCC
>NW_006789458.1:1654077-1654845 GCF_000442215.2 Lipotes vexillifer | reverse complement strand
AGAAAAAAAAAAGGGACGGATAGAACCTTAGGACAAATGGTGGAAGCAAAATTATAGAGACAAAATCTTACATAGAAGCATACACATATACCCTCAGAAAAAGAGGTAAAGTGGAAAAAATCATAAAACTTGCTCTCCAAGTCCTCCTCCTCAATTTGGGACGATTCGTTGTCTCAAAAAGGGAAGGAAGGAAGGAAAGATAGAAAGAAGGTAAAGTATAATGGAGTTCTTTAAATTAAAGTTAATTATTAAGAAAAAAAAAAAAAAAAAAAAAACAAAAAAAAAAAACAATGGCACCCTGCTTCTATGGCGGCCTGGGCTTCTTCCACGAACATTCCCAGTTGTGGATCTCCTTCCTCTCATTCCTTCAGGCTGTCTCTTCACAGCCAACAGCTGTCGCCTCCTTGGGTCTGCTCTCCAAACCCCACTTTCCAGCACCCAGCCCCCATCCACACCATCAGACATGTCTCAGGCTGTGGCACACAGGGCTATGGCACAGACCATCCGTGTAGGTCTTACTGTGTCCTGCCTGCCACAGACTGGTTGCTGTGCTCTCCTCTGAGCCCTCAAAGCTCCCCTTCTGCCCCAGCTGATTTCCCCACCAGTGAGGGGGCTTCCCAGTGTGCAGGAACCTCTCCTCTCCTTCAGTTCCCCCACCAGGGGCGCTGGTCCCATCCCATTTCCTCTTTTCTTTTTGTTTTTCTTTTGTCCTACCTGGTTGTGTGGGGATTTTTCTTGTCCTTTCAGTTGTCCAAGGTCCTCTGATTG
>NW_006789458.1:1636166-1654067 GCF_000442215.2 Lipotes vexillifer | reverse complement strand
TTCAGCAGGTGCTCTGTGAGACTTGTTCCATGTGTAGATGTATTCTTAATGTACTTGGAGGGAGAGGTGAATTCCACATCCTCCTATTTCACCATCTTGATTCCTCCCCCCCACCCCACTAAGTGGTTTTTAACTTGAGCATCATTTGTTATTGTTGTTTTTAAAGAAAATGCATCCTCCCACCACTAAATTTTATTTTCTTTATTATTAACTGTTATTAACTGATAGGGTTTAAACTTCTATGAATGTCACTTGAGTGAGGTTTGAATTATTGAGGTTTAATGACATTTTTCTCCAAATTTTTGAACAAGTTATCTTTGTTTACTTTATTTCCTTCTACTCATTCCCTTAGATAGACAGACATACATATATTCAAGTATTGGTTTCTCTGCATGAGGATCCTTCCTTTGTCTTTGCTGTTAGTTGTTTGTTTTGTAGGAAAGTAGGTTGATCTTTTAAATGTTTATTCTCAATCTGTATAGCCATTTGGATATTATTTCCTTTTGAAATGGATCATTGTAAAATATGAAAATTTCCCCATTTTAAACATGGTAAATACAGAGCAAAGATAAGGTGCAAGTTATTTCCTATTATTCATATGAAGAATACAAGCTATTTGATGATCTTTCCCTGTTTACACATTCCTAAGTGGTAGCTGGTTTCCCTTCAGTTATAGAGAAGACCAGAGGAAGAAGTGGGCAAGTACCTGGACCTGGTTCTCTGTTTCATGACTAATCAAGCTCCTTTCTTAAGGACAAGTCAACTCCTTATGCTTCCTTTAATGTCATTCTCAGTAGGAGCTGGAGAATTACAACCTCTCCACTATTGCCATTGCATGCCACTGAGCCCTCCAGGTCTGTGTAGAGATATCCCTCTGACCTTGTCCCATGCTGGTTTGTTCTCAGCTCCTGAACCACATAATGAGAGGGAGAGTAAACAAAGTGGACTTCTTAGATTTCTCTCCTTCAACTCAAATATACCAGCAAAGTTATGCTTTTAAAAGCCTAAATGAATTAACATGCTATTTCTTAAGTATGGAATAAATGTTTTATAAGAACTTAAAACTAAACTCATTTTATAATTCATAATATATTCACAGAGAGGGAAACTGTGAAAAAGTGCTGAGCTTTCCAAATAGCCCATTAAAGTGAGGATTGGTGAAGGGTCACACTCACCAGCTGCCCATGGAAACAGTCTCTGGGGGAGGACAGCCTTGGGTGGGTTGGGGGGAAGGTTGCAGGCTTTAACAAAATGAGTAAGCCACCAAGGACTTCCCACGTGGACTTCTTTTGTGGAAATCTGCTTTCTTCTGTTTGTAAACTTAATAGCAGGTTAGACTCCGTTGAGGTCAGGGATTTGGGAAGAGGCGAGGAAGATATCTTTGTGTCATTTTTTCCAAAAGGCTACTCTATTTCTGTGCCAGGCACTGTGGTAATAGCTTTATATATACACTACTTCATTTTTCATAGCTACCTAAGGATGGATATAATCTCCATCTTCCAAATAAAGATACTATTGAAAAATAAAACTAGAACAGATCCTATTGCTGCTCTTCTCTCTTATAAAATAGAATACTCACTAACCTGTATAGGAATTAGGCATTTGGTGATGATTCTCATATTCTTTAGATTGATGATTAAGTTGGCAGAGTCTGAAACTTTCATTTCACTTCTGGCAATTTGGGATTCATGTATGAATTAACCCAAAGTTGCCATTTTCTCATCTTTCACTGCCAAACCAAACTCTTAAAAACTAAAATGTCTCATTTTAATTTTAATTTCTCTTAACAGTCTTTCCTATTTTCCTCCTGGAAGAGACTATATTCATTGATGGGCTAGAGAAGAGACATAGCTGGAGAGGGGGTGGAGTTTAAAACTCTTCTGCAAGAACATTTAGCATCCCATTAGCTCCCCTGAATCTATATGTCAACTGCTCACCTACTTCTCTTACATCAACACCCACCATTTCGCTGTCTCCTCTTTACACGTAGGCACAAATGCTGTCTCTTACTTTGTCCACCCTTTCCCCTTAGTTCTTGCTATTTGGGATCATGTTGTTACACTTACATCATCTACTTTAAATTAGTTTTCCTTTCAACTGTGCTGGATTATGTGGGCCTTTTTTTTGGTTTACCTCATGAGACAAAACACATCACACAACAAGTTCCGTGAGTTAGAACAGATTTTTTCATTTGAGCAAAGTCGTGGGTGAGGCTAATGGTTACATGAAGAATTATAATACATTTTCCAAGTATCAGACTCAATCCAACCCATTAGCTTTATAGTTTGTGAAGTTTTCTAGTGAAATCAGATTATTGCTATACATGATTCCCTTAAATCTATACTAAGAGAAATAAAACTAATGATAATAACAGCTTCAGTGTATTGAGGGCTTTCTCTATGCTAGGCATTCTTCTAAGCATTAAAGAGTATGAACTCACTTAATTTTCACAATAACTCTTTCTTGTAAATACTACTATCATCACTTTACTTTACAAAGGAGGAAATTGAGACACAAATCAGTAATTTACCCAAGGTCACCTTCCAAGAAGTGGCAAAGCAAGAATTCAAACCAAAGCAATCCAGTTCCAAACCCTTCACTCTTACTTTACTGCTAATAAGTTTTTAAAATAAATTACATTTATGAAAAATCATTTTCTTTCATGATTTTGCTGTGATGCTAAACAGTAAATCTCCTCTCTCTTTTTCTTTAAGAAAAACTAACAACACTATATTCATCTAGACACCTTCACTCATTCATATCTTTCTTTTTTTAATTTTTATTGGAGTATAGTTAATTTACAGTGTTGTGTTAGTTTCAGGTGTACAGCAAAGTGAACCAGTTACACATATACATATATCCACTCTTTTTTAGATTCTTTTCCCGTATACGCCATTACAGAGTACTGAGTAGAGTTTCCTGTGCTATACAGTAGGTCCTTATTAGTTACCTGTTTTATATATAGTAGTGTATATATGTCAATCCCAATCTTCTAACTTAGCCCTTACCCCCAGGTAACCATAAATTTGTTTTCTACATCTGTAACTCTATTTCTGTTTTGTAGATAAGTTCATTTGTACCCTTTTTTTAGATTCCACATATAAGCAATATCATATGATATTTGTCTTTCCATTCACATCTTTCTGATTGCAAACCCATGATGACATGATGGTCACAGAATGATACCTACTGTTGCTCAGTGTTTGAGATCTACAAACTCACTTAACCTCCGGGTTGAATTTCAAAGACTAGGAAGTCAATGTGTGTGCTTCTGTATTCTGCTGCAGTGGTTCAGGGTGCTCCCCTAGAATCCGTGGCCACAGGGAGTCCTGTGGGAGAGAAAAGAACACCATCACAGGCTTTTGCACTTAGAGGTTTTGATTTGTGAATCTTAGGAGCTCCGCAAAACATATAGAGGAAACGAAAAAAACAGCACAAACAAAGCAAACAAAAGACTAGCCAGCGTGTGAAGTAGAAAGAAAAGGGCACAACAGTCTTCAAACCACAGGGCTCTGGGGCATGGTGCTGAAGTAGAAGAAGCTGAAAAGGAAAATGTAAAAATCATGCTTTTAGGAAAAGTTACTTTTATAATTTTTAAAGCATACCCTCTTAAATGAACTACTAGCCTGGAGTTGGAGGCAAGATTCAATGGGTTCGTTGGTCACAAGACTCTGGCAACTCTGTAGAGGAGAAATATTTAAATAATGTTTTAAAATATAATTATAATAAAGAGGAGTAAGCCTAGTCTGTTAATATGTATTTTAATCTCAGTCCACCTTTATTCTGAGTAGACCTGAAAGGTATCTCTTAAAACAGGCCGGCTGTTGGGGCAAGGAGCACAGGAGCTCTATGATGAGGTCTTCCAGTGACTGTGTTGGTGATCAAAAGAGGCAGCGACCTGGGGTAGGATGTGGATTGAGTCCTGCAGGCTATGGGAGAAACACTGAAGATCTGTGATGGGGCCAGGACCTGACAACACTGGAACAAATCTAGAGAAAGTGTACAAGCTGAGGAGTGAGGAAAGTAGGGAGATAGACTATGGCCAAGATTAAAGGGGGAAGCGACAGAATTGAATTATGGTGGTGTGAAGGTTAATTCTATATACCAACTTGGCTAGGCTATGGTGCCCATTTGTCTATTCAAACACCAGTCTAGATATTGCTGCAAAGGTATTTTTTAGATGTGATTAACATTTGAATAAGTAGACTTGAGTAAAGTAGATTATCCTCCCTTACATGGGAGGGCTTCATCCAATCAATTGGAGGCCTTAAGAGCAAAGACTGAAGTTTTCAGAAGAAGGAATTTGGCCTCAAGACTGCAACATAGAAATCCTACCTGAGTTTCCAGCCTGCCAGCCTGCCGGCAAAGCTGTGTCATAAGGACTCATGGGTTATAAAGAATGAGCCAGAGGGAACAGTGTATATTGTTCCAGCATCTGGATGGAGCTGGGCCAACAGGGAGAAGGACCATACTCTCAGCAGAAATGGGAATATCAGGAGGCCAGGGGCCATGCTGATGTCCAATGGACAGTTGGAAAAACAGCAAAGAAATTGGCCAGTATTGATGCTTTTTATCTAATAGCTTGAGTACCCGAATAGTGATAGCTCTTGATTGACCCTAAAGCTCCTGATTTCATCATAGCTGCTATTTCTGACAATAACCATTTGGTAAGATGTTGACAAGAATTGCACTCCTTCTGCCTCTCCAGGCTGGTCACTTCTTTCAAGTTTCCCTGTGGGTTGAAATCATAGTCTGACGTTAGCGATGAGAAAGGGTGCTGAGGCTTAAAGTGTCTTTGATTCCCTCTTGTCCCCTTTTCTTTCAGTTAAAAGAACAAAGCACTGAGGTAGAGTTTTGAAGACTGAGTGGGTGTGCCAAAGGGCAAAAGGAGGGCACTGCTTTGTAGCGTATCCTGTCACCACTGTTCAGTGCTAGCACTGAGCTGACGTTTTCAGAATTTATGATTTTCTAGAGACATGTTTTAGCTCCTATGGAAGTGGGCATTGGTAATGCAAGTAACAGTTATCAGAACCAAAATGAAAACGAACCAAAGCAAAAGACAATTCAATAGCAAATGCAATAGAAAACATTAATATGCCTTAGACAACATGTAATGAAGGAAAACAGAGGATTAATTCTTCCAGTATTGATTTAGAAGATAACCTGGGCTGCTCAGGAAGGTCACTTTTATTTGCATATGAATTCTAAAGTAAATGAGGAGCTGGAAGTCCCTATTTCATGTAAAAGAAATGTATTAGCAGACAGATTTTCAGTAACAAAGCCATGCTTATTTTCTACAATTTTCAAAGTAACAGTTTGGCAGAAATATTGTTCAAAAGAGGCATAAGTAGGAAATCCCCTTTCCTAGCCTCCCCTGAGAGACATTCTCACAAAGCCAATTTATTGTCTATTGTAAAATAGTCTCAGTTTGTGCAATTAAGTGAAGAAATAAGAGCATCACTTGCTCTCTCCTGTTTGCTTTTCCAAAGATGAAATTCAGTTAGTAGATCATTCTCAAGTGAAATTTACTGCCAGATTTTTCCTTCACATGTCCCTGCAATACCTGATTCCTCAGTCTGTCCTAAGTGTTGTGATAAACCCAGGTATCTGTAATGGCCCCTTAGGTAACATGTCTTGAGATCTCTATCCTGGCCACTTCTTTTTTCTAGATATAATCCATTTGGCTAAAGTTTCTCTTAAAATACGATGTCCAAAATTCAATATGGTACTTCAAAAGTAGCCCTCCCATGTAGACTTTGGCTTGTATTCATGTGAGCATTATACTTCTGAAAATAGAAGGTAAACCTGGATTTAATGTTTTGCCGTTCTCATTACTTTTTGTTGGTTGTTACTAAGAGCATTGCTTGGCAATATAGCATAGTAGTTGGAGTCAGATAGAACTAAAATTGAATTTTTTTCTATCTCTTATAATTATATAACTGTGGGCAAGTTTTTTTTCATTTCCATGAGCTTAAATTTATCTCAGCAATTGACTAATAATACCAACCTCATACAATTGTTAGGGATCAGATGGAATCTCACACACCCTAGCACTGGACCTGCAGCCTGGTTACTGCTCAGTAGCCAGTAGAGTTGATGACAAGGAAACTGTTTTCCTTCTTTGATAAGTTATCTAGATCAATAGATCAAGGGAATGCTTAGAGGTGTTAGCGTTTGTTATCTTTGGCAAAGATTTTGTAAATCTCCCTAACACATGGTCTGGTTAACAGTATGGCATGGTGGGCAGCGGCACAGAAGGGGCATGGGCTAGGGGTTGTCTCCCTCTGAAGGGAGGTCTCTCATATCTTAGCCATAGAGCTTTATTCTACATCCTGTGCTGTTCAAGGTTATCATCAATAGTAATAGCTAAAAGGCAACTGACCAAATTTACACGTAGCACAAATCTGGGAGATAGAGCTAAAGTCTTGGTTTTCAGAAACAAGACCTTAGAGAGATTTAAGCAAGTTGTTAGAACAGTACTAACAAGAGGAAGGTGAACAGGGGCATGGACATAAATGTAGACCACCCAAATGAGAATAAGCAAGCAAGGTTGTCAGCCACTACCACTTGCATTTGCCAGAGACTCAAAGGCAGACAGAGGAGTGGGAAAACTATACCTTATAGTGGAAAAAGGGGAAGAAGCTGATTGGAGGCTGTTAGCATAGGGAAGTTGTAGGAGAACTAACTAGAAGTAGGGTATCCTATGTAATTGGTTAGGGGTACATATTTGGCTTTCTCTGGTTGGTCCTAAATTGGAAACGGGACAAAATGAGGGTAACTGGTAATTGGCTCTCTGGCTGGTTGCTACAAGTTGTGGGTCAGAGTTGTATTTTTATATGTGGTCTGGCCATTGTCCGTTTGTATATTCAACCTCTCAGGAATGAACAAAGCCTTTTCTTAATCCCCCACTCCTACCATCCACTTTCCCAAAGGCTGCTTTTAGAATCCCAGATAGGCATCTGGCTGCCTGTATTGAGAACCGGGTTGGGAAGTCACCTGCCTATCGGTTATTACATGAAATCCCAGCATCTATAGGTTAGATGCTTAAAATACTTTTATCAAATGAATGCATGAATTAACAAACTAGAGTGTATTTACTAACCATGTAAGTCTTAAAGCCATAACATATGAGAGGACTGGAAATTACAGGAGAAATGAGTCATATCAAAAGCCTGGCCACATATACTCAGTTTGTATGCTGGGCTTGGTGACAGAGCAGTGACCTCCACCAAAAGCTGGTCCACACCAATTTAGTAACATTTCTAACATCTCCTTCATGATTGTTAAGAATATGCTATTCATTATGAAAATAAATTTTTATATGCAGAAAAAGATCAATTTTAACCATGGAGTTTTATTTTGTTTTGTTTTTAATATGGAAGTAAACTAATTGGCAAAGCTTGTTGAATATATACATACAGATTTTGTTTCCTTCAGTAAAAGTTTATGGAAGTAAACTAATTGGCAAAGCTTGTTGAATATATACATACAGATTTTGTTTCCTTCAATAAAAGTTTATTAAATATGTTTCACTGGATTACCTCGAGGGCTCAGTCAGACCTAGGAAATTCATTTATTTTATCAAATATATGAACAAAGATTCACTTAGGTAAGTTTTATCGCCCCATTTTTTCCTACTTTATGACTTTCATATTTTAATTGGAAAAAAATGGGATGTATTATCCTGATACAATGTCTTGCTAAAATACTACTCTTATACCCATAAATCATTCTGCATACTTCAAGTTTACAGCTCAACTATCTATTATTATAATTAGCTGTCACTTCAGTCCTTTATTGTTGAGTTCAACAAAATTTAACTGTCATATTTTAAAAAACCTTTTCTGAAGCTTAATTCTCTCAGCAAACTAAGTATAAAAAATTAGCTCCATTGCCTTGTACCATTGTAACATGGCCTTCCTAACCCCACCCACAAACTGCTAAATTACTTCTATGTTGTTTTAGTCAGGTTGAATGTACAATATTTGGACCTTAAGAACTGTCTAAAAATACTCATCTACTTCTGACTTGGCCTGTGGTGCTGGTTATGTGTATTCTATTCTAATTTCATTCTCAGAAATCTGTGGGAGAAATCATGGACTAAAATAAACCAAACAATATATAGAAATGCAAATAGGTTCATAGTTTTCAGTAAGAACTTTATACTTTTTAGAAATTCCCTGTGAACACTGATTTGTTTAATCCCCACAGCAGCCCTGAGACACATGAGATACATGAGACAGGCTTTAGAAGCTTCATTTTACAAATCAGGAAATTGCAGAATGTCCTGGAATTATTCCTTCAGTTAATGTCAGAGTTGGGAGTGAAACCCAAACGTCCAGTTTTTATGCAACACTCCTTTTACCTGTGCCTGAATCAGTGGTCCAGACGTCCCACATTTACAGTGATTTCCCACAGATCTAGAAACTAGATATCTGAGGGCCTTCTCTAACTGGAATACAACCAAGAGCCAAAAAATATGCAAAAAGACTGTGTACAGGCAAAACTCCCCAAAGCTGCAGCCTTTTACTTATTGGAGCACCTCATTGGGCCTTATTCAAAATCTGTTTATTCTTAGGCTCACCAGCAGTCTAATTAATTTCCAAGCTATGGCCAGTAAGAAGTCACATGTCAGAGAAGAACACTGACAGTCCAGACAAGTGAGAGCTGTCCACAGGGGAGGAGTGGACACCAGTCATTGAAAGCAACACATGAATTCTAAAATTCTAGTATTCATGAACCAATCAGCATTAGCCAACCTATATACATCCCAGCCAGCTATGGGGATCCTGGCCTTCAGGATGACTAGGACTTTACCTTTATGAAAAGGGAAAACTGTCCAATCACTGCTTCCTGTTCAGGACACAAGAAATGTGCTTAAACTTTTGAGAAAGCAGTCCATCAGAACAGCTGGAGGGTTAGTCCACTAAGCAGTCAACTCTCAGCTCTGGGCAGTTCAGATCTCTAAAGCAGCACAGTCCAATAGAAATGTACTGCAGGCCACTAACGTGAGCCACATACGTGGTTTAAAATTTTCTGGTAGCCACATAAAAATGTGAAAAGGAAATAGGTCAAATTAATTTTAATCATATATTTTATATAATCTCATATATCCTAAATATTATCATTTCAACCTGTCATCAGTATAAAACATTTAATGATGAGATATTTTACCTTTTATTTTGGTAGCAAGACTTCAGACACTAGTGGGCACTTCACACTTAGGCACAGCTCAGTTCAGACTAGTTACATTTCAATAACCATGTCTGACTAGTGGCAGTCTTGCTTGCGCAGGTCTGGAAGATCTCTTGCTCTCTCTTTAGGAAGCCGAATATGTTTTTTGCTAAGTTAACACACAAGCCTGAAGAACTAAGGCTTTTACTCTGAAAAGCTAGTTTTATATCTGGCAAACAAACCAACTTCACTTGGAAGGACTGGTCCTTGTGGAGTTAGAACCTCCAGAAGTCAGGTTGCCTATGGAGCTGAGTTTCAGGACTTTGAAAGCTGCAAAAGCCTTTCAGGCCATTCAACACATGGCACTGATGTAAATTGCTTATTTTTACTTCCAAATTTATGGATTAGGCTCTGCCTCCTTCTAAAATGATATTGATGTTGTTCTCAGAAGTCAAATATCTATCATCTTTATCTGCCAAAAGTTTTCAGCAGGGAACATCTCTAAAACATGCTTTGCCTGCTGGAAACTAGTGTCATTTCCCTGCTACATTATTTTCATTTGTTCATTTATTCAGTCATTCATTCAGCACACATTGTTTAGCATCTCCTTTGTGCCAAACTCTACTGAAATTGCTAGGGGGTACAAAGATGCAGAAGCCAGCTCTCTTTCCTTAAGAAGATAAGCAAGTAAACAAATATTTAGAATACAGTTTGATGCATGTGCAATTAACTCAGACTAAGAGAAGGGACAGTTCCATGGAGGAGGTGGTGCCTGAGCTGAACTTGAAGAAAAGTATAGAGGAACTAGGGAGAAAGGTTTTCCTTTCCATAGAGGTGGGAGAAGGCATGGTAATTCAGAGAAAAGGCGCTCACCCAGGTGGCTGTTACACACAATTCCACCATGAGTGCAGGAGATGGAAGGTCTTAGAGCCTCAGATGTCATGCAGAGAAACATGAATTTAGCCTGAAATTTGGGGAAAACCTGGGAAAGGTTTTAGGCAGAAGAGCTACAGCTGTGGAGAAATGGATTGGATTGGAGTAAGCTTAGGAAGCTGTTGCAGAAATGGGTCAGAAGGGGGCACTGGAGAGGGTGAGTACCTGAACTAAGTCCATAGCAGTGAGGAAGGGTGGGAAGGGAGGGCCTCTCCTGGACTGGCTGAGCCCCCTAGTCTGGCTCATTCCTTGTCTCTGCTTTAGGTTCCTCATTGTCAGAGTTCCCCTGAAAGAAGTCTCAGGTGAGTCCTGAGTCATATCAGCCTATTTACTTCCTGCTTGGAAGGATATAGCATCATCCCATTTTTGTAAACAAAGAAATCCCCAAAACACGTAGGTGCACATATGTGAGCATGTATACATATGGACACAGAGTAGAGTTTGGAAGGACACATGTCAATCTATTCACAGTGATCACCTATGGAGAGGGAGCTTCCGCTTCCTGCTCTAGAGACTTCCACACTGCTCCTTTATGTGTATAGTAAACATGTATATTTAAATAGTTATATTTTTTAATATATTTAGTTTTAATTCAATATATCATATATAACATAAGCATTTACAATATATGTATTTGTACATCTGTATATGTGTGTATATATATGTACATGTGTGTATATGTATATGTGTATGTGTGTATATAGAGACAGATAGATCAAACCACAATAGAACTATACCCAACCTAATTAGAAATATTTAGGGCCCTGATCCTGTACCTAGGGTTCATCATCAAAAACCTTTCTATCATCAAAGTATACAAACTTCCAGTTATAAGATGAATAGGTTTTGAGGACGAAATGTACCATATGGTGACTATAATTAGCAGTACTGTATTATATACCTGAAAGTTGCTAAGAGAGTAGATCTTACAACGAAAACAAATGCAACGAAAACAAAAAAGGTAACTGTGAGGTGATGGATGTTTTAACTAACCTTATTTTGGTAATCACTTCACAATATATAAGTATACCTAATCATCACAATATACACCTTAAACTTACACAGTGTTATATGTCAATTACATTTCAATAAAGCTAGGGAAAAAACCTTCCAATCTTCTGAGCCCCTAAATAATAAATGGTCACTCAGGCCTGACCCTAGTGAGTGTCAGTTATAAGTAGCTTTGAGATCATCCACCTACCTCCATGTGGTACTGCCCCAGCTCACCATAAATTTCTAACAGTGTGTGAGGACAAAATTCCATGGAAATTCTTGTGATGTGTTCACCATGTATAAACACAGACACATATTTCTTTGGATTTGTTCATTAATAAAATTTCAAAGATTTTATTTGCCTTCTATCTATTATTTTTTAAATGTAGGGATCAAATTAACTCTAATTCACTTGCTTCTGTCCAGGTAACATTTTTGCTTTTGCCAACTCTCACCCCCAAACCAAACAAATAACAATGGCAAAAATAGCTCAGACCATTTAAACATTCTGTTGCAAATTATTCTCTACCTCAAAGCCTGTCTGGTTCTCATTTAAATTACTTCTGCCCATCCCCTTTACATAAGATAAATTCTCACTTACCCCTTTTCTCTCTTGGCCCCTGGCCTCATTCACTTGGGTTTCCACTCATCTTTGAGTTACATGTATTAACTCTTGCCTTTGAATCCTTATTTATCCATTCCTAAACGTAAATTCCTGAGCATAGCATAGGATTTATCACAAGATGATCAGTCCTCTTCCCTTTATCTCATATTCAATGATCTTCTCAGAAATCATTTTTCTTTGGGAGGGAAAGGAAGGCAGATTTTTCTGAATTCCCTCTGGGCCCATGACTGTGTAGAGGTCCCCAGATGGAATCCTCATGAAATGCAGAGACACACAGGGCAGGAAAGGAGCTGAGAAGTTGGCCCTGGATCCTTCTCTAACTCTGAAATGCCTGCCAGCTGGTCTCAGAGATTGCATCTAAAACAGATGTAAAATAACATGTTTAAGGCATGCTTAAACATTTTTAAGTTATTTTTAGTTGGCATTGTCAGTTTCTTGGTGTCACTTGGCATTTATACTCAGCACCAAGAAAAAAGTGAGAGAAGTTGCTAAAGAGAATACATGTTTCATAAGTTAAAACATAAGCACCAAAGTAGGAGAAGCTAATGGACAGCTAAATAAGGCCTTGGAACATTTTCCGAGAGAAAGAACTTCATTTTGGGGAACTCTCCCCTATTGGCCTTCTTCTGCCTACCAGAAACCCCACATAGAATGCTCAGGAGTGGTAAAGGGAAAAAACAGAAGACCTGGTGCAGAACTCTGCCGGACAGCATCTGTCACCAGTGACAAGCATCTCTCACATGATGAGAGGCTTACTTCTGCCTTGGCAGTTTATTTCTGAATTTCTCTTTTATTAGTAAAGTCTCCCTAAATTTGGTTAGGCCCTCACAAAACTTATGACAATGTATGCTAAAGAACTTGTGAGCATTGAGTGTCCATCCCTTCAGAGAACAGAAATGTGAGAGCCCTGACTCTTGGGGCTGGGTGTTCCCAGGGGTACTCACTTTCATTCCACCCTGCTGGTGCCATATCTAGATTTCACATGGTGGAGAGTGGCCATGTATCCCTAAGACCAAGAATTCACTGCAGATGCGCATAGGAGCTATTTTTGATTAAATATTCAAGAAATTTATTTTGTTTTTGCTAAGTACTTCCACAGCTTTTCAGCTCAGGAGATAAAATGTAGATGAAATGCTTTTACAGCAAATATCCTGACAATGAAGTCTTTTGAAGGATAATCATGGCTGTCAGTTGTCTACACTTAGTTTACAAAACACTTTCGTACACGCTGATTTGTCTGATCCTCCCTGGACTGCTGAAGGAGACAGAGGCCTCTGTTACTCTCCCGAGGTCACAAACGTGGCACTGAGGTTCAGAAACACTAAATGATCAACCCAAAGACATGGTGCTAGGAAATAGCTAAACTGAGGCAACTGTTCTAGTCTCCTCCATTGAAAAGGAACCTGATGTTACTCACCCAGGTGACACACTGATGAATGGTACTTAGAATAATGGCTTATTGTTCTGATTATCAAACATTGTCTACAGTGAATGAGCAATTAAGCAAATGCGTCTGTTAGTTCCACTCCCAGAAGCTGTTGGTCTGTGTAGCATCTGCCCCTGCTGCATGCTCTCTGCAAGGTGAGCACCTCTGTGGAGGTTGCTTTGGCTGTGGCTGCCCTCCTTGGTGGGATTTTGCCTCACTCTCCAGCAGCTACTCAACCTCCAACTTGCCTCTCACCATCCTAAGGATCCAGCCAAATAAACCTCCCTGAATTCTCAAACTCTCCCAAAACACTGTGATATTTTATGAGAATTCCAGAAGGAAGAAGCAGTGAAAAATTATGCCTGCTTTGCTCTGCATTACCTTAATTTATTCAATCATTCATTTTATCCAGATCATGCCAGACACTGGAGATAAAAAGAGACCAATAAAAAAAATTGCCCCAAACTTCAGTGAACTTACCCTCTGATGGGAGAGTCAGACTGTAGATCAAATAAACAAAGAAATAAAATAAGTACAGTTACAGATGCTAAGAGAGGAACAAACAGGGTGTTGTGGCACAAGGTAACGGGAGGGGAAGATAGTGGGGTCAGAGTGAGAATTCCAGGAAGAATAAATGACTCGCAGGATGCCTGGAAAACTTTTCTAGCTTGGCTTATACAAGACCCAATACAACAGGCCAGAGGGGCAGGAGGGACCTCAAGCATTCCCTCTTTTAAATTCTTTTACCTCCTCAAGATTCTGTGGTTCGTATCCTACCACCTCCTTCCTGCTCAAGAACTTCAGCATCTTCAGTACTTTAGGCAACCCACTTAACTGCCTTTTCTGTTCCTCTAAGCATTCTGGTCTTTATTACATAGCCCAAAGTTAAAAATACCATCCTTTCTCACTTGCCTAGTTCTTATGAACTTTTTTCTGCTTTTGAGAAGAACTTTTTCCCCAAACATGATCAGACACTGCAGGGATTTATTAGTTTCATTTTTCTTCCTGAAGACATCCTTCTCGGAGCTTTCGTTGAAAGCGCCGCGAAGGGTTTAAGTCAAAATAATGAAGTGTCTGAATTACATGTAAGAAGATCACTCTGGCCTCCACATGGAGAAAGGGAAAGAACAGGAACAATCTGTGACCGGTAAAGAGACTCTCGCTCGCATGGTGGCAGTGGAGGTGGGAAAAGAGAATGGGTTTGCAGCCTGCCTCGAGAGACCTGCTGAAATGGCATGCTTGGGCTGGAGAAACAGAGGTGGTGACAGCCATGAGCAACGGTGATGAGAAAACTGGGTGGCAAGCACAGGTTTGGACACTGTACTTTTAAGATACCTACAAAGAATCCAAGGGGCAATGTCAATTAGGTAGGCTCTAAATCTGTGACTCACGCAGGCTGGTAGGCAGCTGGCGTGTGCAGATGCACCTTGCCCTGTTTGGCAGTGCCACGCCATACTTCACAGATGTTCCTGTGAGGGTGTTGCAGGTGGGAGTCTCCTCTCTCATTCTTTCTCCTTTTCCCTCTGGCTCTCTCCTCACTGTCCCCCACCCTGAATGTTGTCTCCCTCAGTGTGTTTAGTCTGTGATTCCCTCCCTTCCTCCTTTCTGGACCTCCTGTTCACTCGTTTACTCTCTCTCTCTTCTCTTTTGAAATCCATGTTAAGCCTGAACTTTCCCCTTTCTTTCTGTCTGTAGACTTTGGCTCTAGCTCTCTCATTCTTCTTCATCTGTCTTTTGCACCTATTCTCTCTCCCCTCTTTTTTCTACACATATCTGGGTTTGTTTCTTTTTCCACAGCTGTTTCTTTTCTTTCCTCCTTTAAAAAAAATTCTCTTAACTTACTTGAATTTGTAAATAAGCTATATTTTAGTTTCCTAATCCTAATTTAAAAAAGCAGGTGAAATGAATGCTTACCATTCCCCCAGGAAAAAAGTTAACACAGTTCACTCTGCCTTGGAAATTTTCCCATGGTCAGTGACTGCGGATTCAAGCTATCAGGAGGAGCCCTTGGCTGGCACCACTGGGTGTTAATTTCATTATTGCTGGTACATCTTATTCCAGTCCATTGCCCCACGCATTTCCCCATTGGTTATGTCACTTGTCCACTTTTCAACTCCTTTGGAAATCTGTAGATTCCATGTGAAGTTAAGTCCACAGCTTTTCACAGAGATGCTTGGATTAGACTCTGTGAAAACCCAGCAGAGACCAAAATTCATGACTGTCTTGTTCCTAAGGTACTAACATAATTGGTGGTTGATGACCTTGTACTAAAGCTTCCTCTGGGTTCTATAACAACAAGCAGATATAGCCATCTTCTGTCTTGTAATGGTTTTAGACTAAATAACTGGAAGTTTCCATTAGTGGACATATATCAAATGAATGTTTGTGGTGTGCCAGACACTGTTTGCTGCTAGCACAAAGATAATAGATCATGGTCCTGTCCCTGAGGTGCACCTAGTCTGTGAAGAATCCTGAAATGGGAATAGAGACAGGGTCGAGGGAGCACAGTGAAGGATGAAATGCCCAATGCTGCATGGGAGACCAGAGAGTGCTTCATGGAGCAGTATATCTGAGTTGAATCTTCCACATGGAATCCCTGCAGCTTCTGCCCCTCACCTATCTCTTTCACCTCAACCTGATCCACTTTCCTCCTCATCTACTACACTCCTGAGACACTGGCCTTTTTCTTCTGCTCCTTGAACACGCGAAGCTTGCTCCCTTCTCAGTGTCTGGCATCTGCCCCTCGTCCTGCTGGCACTTCTTCTCCCATATCTTCCATCACTTATCCTGCTCAGTGCCACCTCCTTGAAGCAGCCATCCCTCACCTCCCCAGCTTACTTAGTCACTCTCTACACATGACCCAATTTTGCCTTCTTTGCATGTATCAGCACCTGACATTATCTTATGCCATTGTTTATTGCTTGTCTTCCTCCTCTAGAATTAAACTGTCCTCCTTCAGGACAGTGACTTGCTTTCTCTCTACTGTTTAATGACATATCCCCAAGAACCTAGAGCAGTGACACCTAAACGGTGCTCAATAAATGCATATTGACTGACTAATGAACACTCCACCCCAGTCTGGAGAGAACTCTGAAATCCTATAGCCACATCTTTTTTTTGACATTAAAAAAAAAATTTTATTGGGGTATGGTTGATTTACAATGTTTTGTTAGTTTCAGGTATACAGCAAAGTGAATCTGTTATACATATACATATATCCACTCTTTTTAGATTCTTTTCCCATATTGGCCATTACAGAGTAATGGGTAGAGTTCCCTGTGCTATACAGTAGGTCCTTATTAGTTATCTATTTTATATATAGTAGTGTGCATATGTCAATCCCAATCTCCCAATTTATCCCCCCACTTTCCCCCCTAGAAACCATAGTTTATTTTCTACATCTGTAACTCTATTCTTTTTTTTAAATTTATCTTTATTGGAGTATAGTTTCTTTACTGGCACAAAAACAGAAATATAGATCAATGGAACAGGATAGAAAGCTCAGAGATAAATCCACGCACATGTGGTCACCTAATCTATGACAAAGGAGGCAAGAATTATACAATGGAGAAAAGACAGCCTCTTGAATAAGTGGTGCTGGGAAAACTGGACAGCTACATGTAAAAGAATGAAATTAGAACACTCCCTAACACCATACACAAAAATAAACTCAAAATGTATTAAAGACCTAAATGTAAGGTCAGACACTTTAAAACTCTTAGAGGAAAACATAGGCAGAACACTCTTTGACATAAATTGCAACAAGATCTTTTTTGACCCACCTCCTAGAGTAATAAGAATAAAAACAAAAATAAACAAATGGGACCTAATTAAACTTAAAAGCTTTTGCACAGCAAAGGAAATCATAAACAAGACAAAAAGACAACCCTCAGAATGGGAGAAAATATTTGCAAATGAAGCAACTGACAAAGGATTAATCTCCAAAGTATATAAACAGCTCATGCAGCTCAATATCAAACAAAACTATAGCCACATCTTTTGTCCTGCCCTGCCTGCTCACCACAGACCATGTCAGACCAACCCAGCTCTCTTCAGAGTGCTTTTCTTTTTTGCCAATTAATGCTTTTGATTATAAAAGACATTTTTCTTTTCACTTGATAATGTAGCCAGGATATCTATTTGGAAATGCTCTGCAATCAGTTTCAGTTTCTCTATGTACTTGAGAGTTGCAAACTAGTAGTTACTTTACAACTTCCCACAATTCAAACTGGCACCTTCAATCTGTCTGAATTATGAAGTATTTCTACAACCCCATATCAAAATAGCTAGATACTGTTTACCCAGTAACCCAAAGTTCCCTTCAAACCATTGCACTCTGTGGGCTTCCATCAGTGTTCATCTTCTGAGACCACCTCACTGTGGCCAACTGTATACAGCAGTCCTCCTAATTGTAGCTGCTCTCAAGGTTATATTTCTCAGCCTCTCTCTGCCTTACCTCGATGATCACACTCACTGCTTCAACTTGATATCTTATCTCTATGCCAGCGTTGTCTTATATCTAAGCATATCTAGGTTCAGATTCATTCCTAACTCTGGATTCTATTTGCAAACATACACTTCTACCCTCTGCATGCTCCACCATGAAGCGTTATCTCTGTCTTAAAAATAAACATGGCTGCACTGTCTTTTCCCCACCCTAAGTGCTCCTTTCTTCATTGTCCACTACGTACACATTGGCTTACTTTTTTTTTTTTTTTTTGCCGTACCCGGGCCTGCCCCTGTTGTGGCT
>NW_006789458.1:1625857-1636121 GCF_000442215.2 Lipotes vexillifer | reverse complement strand
CCCAGCCTACGTATTTCCCCCCATGCCAGAAAAACACCCACCACTGCACTGCAACTGTGGCTTGGTTTAATTCTTTTTTTTTTTTTTTTGCCGTACGCGGGCCTCTCACTGTTGTGGCCTCTCCCATTGCGGAGTACAGGCTCCGGACGCGTGGGCTCAGCGGCCATGGCTCACGGACCCAGCCGCTCCACGGCATGTGGGATCTTCCCGGACCGGGGTACGAACCCGTGTCCCCTGCCTCGGCAGGCGGACTCTCAACCACTGCGCCACCAGGGAAGCCCAAAACTGCCATCATCTTTAACTTCTCACTCTCTCCCTCTTCCCGTTCCATGCATCCAATTGATTTCTAAGTGATGAAGCTTCAGTCTTCACTATGCCTCCCACAAATATAGTCATCTTTACAGTTATGTGTACACTGGAGCATGCCCTCAGTAGTCTGTCCTGGGACTGATTAGCCCACAGTCAGGTCTTCCTGCTTCTGGCCTCTCCCCATTGTCATCAGTCCTAAACTCCACACACAGATTCATGTTCCTGAATTAATCATACCCCTCCAGCCCTCAACACTCCAAATCTCCAGTGACTCTCCTCAGCCTGACATTCAAAGCTTTCCTCAGTTTCATTTGCACCTGTCTTTCCAACTGTAACATCCATGGACTTATACACCAGCCAAATAACATTACTAACTATTCCCCTGGCAGTATTCACATTTCTCATCTCTGTGTCTCTGCACGTACTCTTCCCTCTACATGGAATGCATTCCCCGCTCGTACTTCCTGGGGACATTTCTACCCATCCCATGCTTAGAGAGGTAAGCCATGAAATATATACAAAGGTTTACTTATAATGGCTTAAAAAAAGAAAGAAAAAGAAGTCCTATGACTGTAACAACAGAATGGTAAAATAAATTATGCTACATGCACTTTATGAAATATCATGAAGGCATTAAATATTATGTCTTCAAGAAATACCTAATAAAAAAACAAGTTTCAAAATTCTATATGCAGAGGATATATATGTACATATATACAAGTAGATAGTGTTAATAGTGTATATATCAATTATGAATATGTTCAGCTACAAATAAAAACAATAAAAACTCACAGTGGCTTAAATACATCAGAGTTTGATTGTTTTACAAAACAAAAAGTCCATGGGGAAACAGTTCAGAGCTGACCTGGTGGCTCAAGGATCCTGAGTCTTTCTGCCTTTCTACCTTCCTCTTCATGTTTGTTGCATCATGGTCAAAAGGTAGCTGAAAACCTGTAGTTTCAGCAAGCAAATAGTGGGGAAGACAACAGTACAAAAGGCAGAGAACAGGGGGTTCTCCTACTAGAGACTTACTATTTGGAAAGGGAGGGAAGGGAGGTGCTACCCAGGTACTTTTCTTACCTGTCCTTGGTAGCCCTGGCTGGGGAGAAGGAGTTGAGGCTGGGTGCCTGGGTCAACCAACCGAGAGTGTTTGCCATAGTGGATGTGTCTGGAGGATTAAGTTAAGGGTTGAGTTTATTCTCCTCGATACTAGAAATATATATATATGTTACTTTTATATTCGTGAAAAATTGACATTTTTAATAAGAAACTCTGTCCCTCATATTTTATCACAAATGCCATCTCCTCTTTAAAGCCTTCATTTTAATAAGTGGATAATATGTTTCTGTTTGTTTTTTTATCTCAAGTAGGATATGGAAAGAAGATAGATTTCAGAGTTGGGAAACCATGAGTTCAGATCTCTTATGTGTCCATGACTAAACTGCATAATCTTTGAAACCTGTTACCTAATCTATAAAATTGTAATTACACTATTTTATGGGGCTTTTGCAAAGATTACATGAAATTATATGAAAAAACATAGAAAGGACTGAATAGCTTTTCTGTAACTAGTACTCTTTCTCCTGAATATTGATAAAATGCTGTGTCTTTCTCATGTTACCTTTTGCTGTTTTAGCTGTCGTGTAGTTTTTCATTTCCCAGCTTTCCCTTAATGAAGGGCGGTGATTATATAACTAATTGTTAAAAAATTCCTTATAAAATATAGAATAGTGCCTACCACATAGCATATGATCAACCAGTATGTTGAAATTGAATTCATATTTTATTAAAATTACTCGAATTATCCATCCCAGGACAACTGCCAAGAAACCAATCATATCACTTTCTCCTCGCATTCTGGGTTCTGATGTGGATAATGAATTGGAATTGTCGCCAAGCACCTGTTTATGGGTAATCACTCTGAGTTGTGCTGACAGATGGTGGCTCCACAATTGTCATCAAGAAGCCACAGGGGTCTAGGGTCTTCTAGAATACCGCAAGCTATGAAACTTTTCCATTCTTTCCAAGAAAAAATGAAAAAGAATCTCAAGTTAAATTTAAATTTTCATTGTTTAAAAAAAAAAAAGCAGAGAGGCTTACTCTTTTAATTTCATTTCAACAATCTAGCCAATGTAACATGTTAGAAAGTAAAAAGAGAGACCCATTAAAGTTCTAATTAGAGGTCCTTAAGGGGATCATGAGAATGATTCTCTGACAAATAAGCTGTTTCCCTTCTATAATATCTCTATGCCCCAGGCAAGCCTTGTGGAGCTGTCTTCTCATTGTTCTTGTCTTATCTGGAAATAAAACCAAAATCTTGTTTATGGCCATCTAGAAAATAGCTGCAGTTATTTTTTGTCCTCCTACCCCCAAATCAAAATTATGGAAAGAACACACAGTATTCAGTTTGTTTTATTAATATTCCTAGTCATAATTCTCCTAAATAATACATGCATCTAATTATTCAGTTTTAGAAGTTTAGAGTATGATATATTGATAATTCTTTTTGCTCAGCTTCTCTCTCCCTTATTCTCCTTAGTTCCTCATTTTTCAGAAGCACACAGCCTGTGGTGGGTTTTCATTGCATTTGGCAAATAAAGTATTACTCATTATGGTAGCAATGTGGGGCTGGACTGCTTTGATTATTTGGGCCCAGTGAGGATACAGCCTCATTCGTTTCATGAACATATTGTGTGACCATTGTGCGTGTCCCCAGATGGATTCCACATGACATAAAAATGGGCAGCCAGCTGTCTTAGTGCATCATCAAGAAGACTGCCCAAGTCTTCAGTCACTGTTTCATGCACTGTGGTGCTAAGTCAGCCAAGTTACTTTGGTTTAAGAAGCCTGCTACAAGTTGGAGAATAAAAGTGGGAATTAGGAGAGGGAGTCTTTGGGCTTGGTAGGGAAGTTCTTGTGGTCCACCCCCGGGTCTGAGCTCTGGATAACATCTGTTGATTGCCTTTCATCTCAAGAATCCATTTCGCCCATACCATATGGAAAACAGCAAGTACTCCAATGCTCCCTGCCCTTCTGCACACTGTCCCAGTCTGTTCTGACACTCTTGCTTTTTTTTGACAGTGCAGTGGGATTTGAGCCTCAACAAGGGGGGAAATAAGGAGTTTCAAAATTCAACCTTTTAAATCCTTTGAATCATAACTTCTTAGTCAGAAGAGAGCTTGAAGCTGTGGTTCCCAAACTGTGCACTGAGGCACCCTGGAACACTGCCGCAAATTCCTGAAGTTCTTACACCATAGTTTAAATTATCAAGGGAAACACAACAAAATTGTTGATCTGGTCACCACAGAAGTTACTATCTTGAAATAGTTCACAATTTAACATTCTTTGTGAAGCTCAGTTTTTGGTGGGGCAAAGATCTTTGTGGAGCAGGAAATAAGGTGGTATCCAATCTGATTCCAAGGTTTGAGAAGTTGTGCCAAACAGGTGCACATATACCATTAATAAGTAATTGTAGTTATTTGAGAATGAAAAAAACAATGTTTTTTCTTAGGCTACTAAGTTGTCAGGAGATAAAGAAAAATGAAGTCATTTAGACCTAACTACTTAATAAATCAAACTCTTAGGTGTTTCTTTTGGACTGGGGTGCTGTGCAACAATTATTGAGACACTAAGTGTGCTGTGATCTGAAAAAGTTTGGGAACCTCTGCCTTAGAGTTCAACTAGTACATCTAGTGTAGACACCTATTTATTGACATTAAAAATGATGTTTTAATGAAATATTTAAACCATAGTAAAGCAAAACATACTGTAGTTTATAACCAGCTGCCCTCATTAGGGGAAATGACAAATTATGCTAAAAAGTGAATAGTTGTGTTAGGGATGGAGTTATTGAGCATTATATTAATATTCAACTTCCTTTTGCTATTTTTATTACCCAAGTTAAGGTAAAATAAAGTAATACCTCCACTACCCCTTCCATTTAGATGGTACTGTGGTGGATTTCTATTACCCCTTAATTTTATTTGAGAATTTGTGGGGGGGAAAGACCATCACAGAGTGAAATGACATATAATCAGTGGGTATAAAGAAAGATAGGAACAAGCCCTGCAGATAGAGATATAGATATATGGAAATGGCAATCTCAGCATGTTTAAAAAGTCAACAATTTTACAGAAACACTTAAAACTTATACCCATTTGGAAAACTTCCTTGAGGAACCTCTGTAAGTTTCTCTGGAGTCTTAGGGATACACAGTGCCTAGTGTCAAAAGCACAACTTGCTGAGTTTAACCTGCATGACAGACCAGCTGTGAGTTACATGCCACTAGAAGAGGATTCATTATTTTCCCAAACTATAGGGCTTCCTGACCTATAGGGAACAACTGGGTAGGATGAGGGGCAGACCAGCCACCACCTCAAGAAGAGCATCTTACATATAAGATTGATCCTGCATTTATCTTCATATCTTCATTGATATCACAGGGAGGGGAATGGTAACTCACTATGCATATATATATATATACACACACACACATATATATGTATACATATATATACATATATATATATATATATATATATATATACACACACACACACACATATATATGTATGCATATATATACATATATATGTCATTAAATCCTTACATCAACCCTTGAAGGTAGAAATTATCATCTGGACTTTTACCACTGAGTAGAGATTGAAGAATTTACCCTAAAGGACCAATGTTAGGCAAGACCAATTGAGAAGTCTACTTTTTCAGTACTGATTAAAATCATCTTTAATCAAACAATCAGCAAATACTTTTGAGCCTTGTGCTTAGGGAAACAATTATACATAAGTTGGAAAAGGAGATTAGAGAGACTGTGGATGGCCTGGAATGCTAAATTTAAAAGTTTGAAGTTTATCTTTTAAACAGTGGAGGACCATTGAAGATTTTTGACCCTGACTTAATGAAAGAAGTATTTTAGAGAGATGAAGTTAAAAACAGCATGAAGGAGATATTTATACATAAAATCAGTAGTATTTGAAAGTCCTTCAGTGGAGCTGCTTCAAGAATAATGTTGGTCCCAGGAGGCAGAGGATAAGTTAATGTTGTCTACAGCAGTGCTATCCAGTAGAAATGTAATTAAATGCACTTATGTTATTTAAAATTTTCTACACATTAAGAAAGTTTTTAATGTAAAAATATCAATATTTTATTAACCCAATACATCTAGAATATTAGCATTTCAATGTGTAACCAATATGAAAAATTATTGAGATATTTTACATTTTCTCATACTAAATCTTCTAAATCCAGTGTGTAATTTACACTTACAAGCACTTCTCAATTTGGACTAGCCACATTTTAAGTGCTCAGTAGCCACACGTGGTTATTACCTACCTTTTTGGGCAAGGCAGCCCAAGAACCCTGTGACTCCATCTGTGATCTGCAGGCCAGTAATATTAACATCACTTAGGAGCTTATTAGAAATGCAGAATGTTCATGCCCCACCCCCAACCTATTGAATCATAGTCTAAGTTTTAACACAGTGCCCCATGTGATTTGTGTTTATGTTAAAGTTTGAAAATCACTGTCTTCTAGAACAGTGATTCTCAACATGTGATTTTTGGACCAGCACCAGTACCAGCAGCATCAGTATCACTTGAGAAATTCTTGGGCTCCAACACAGATCCATTGAATTAGAAACTCTGGGGCCAGAAATCTGAGTCCTAACAAGCTCTCCAGGTGATTCTGATGCACATTCAAGTTTAAGAACCATTATACTAGAATATCTTTCTCTAGCAAAGATGTCATTATATTTTTCCCCATGGGTCTTATATTTTGAGAGAATTTTTTTCTAATAAATTCCACTTGTTAAGGAACCAATATAGTCCACTAGGAAGTCATATATATACATATATATAATTTTGAAATAAATAACTTTCAATAAGAACTTTGGGTCAGTATACATACAGTAAAAGCTGAGCGTCTCCCATGTCTTAGGCCCTGTATTAGGTATTTTACATATATTTTCTCTTATCCTCTTTAAGCTCTCTGCAAAGTAGGCATGAATATCCACATCTCCCAGGGCCTGCATCTGGTCAGTGACAGAGCCAGGACCCAACCCAGGTCAGTCTGACACCAAAGCCTGTGTACATACCACTTACCCCCCTGCCTTAGCATTATCCTGCTAAGTTTAAATATTTTCAACTGAAAGCAACAGAACTGGAGATTTTAGTGAACCTGTCCTGAACAGTGAATGTGTGATATCTGAAATGCTGAAGTGAGTTCACAGGTTAACTATGAGCTGCTCTGCCTCTATACATGCACACGCACACGCACATGCACTCCTACCTACTTACACTGACTTCAGTTTAGAAATCACAGCCCAGGGCAGCACAAACATAGACAGATCCAAAGAAGACAGGGCAACACAGCATTTAGTATCCTCAGAGCAGTGCAACAGTGGCTCAGCATAGGGGCATAAGGGAATAAAATGGGGAGGGGAAGGATAAATAAAATCCTCCACGTGTAGAGGGATGATCACGGAATTTGTTTAAAATTGCTGGAACAAGGTGAACCAAACTGACTTTTTGTCAGTTTTCGTACTGTTTTCAAATTCTCTGTAGACAGTGCATCCCCTATTGCCTACCCAAGGGCAGATTTTTTTCCCACCCCTCCTTCCCCCTTGCTATTCCACTGCCTCAGATAATAATGTGACATTCCTGGTGCTTTCCCAGGGTATGGGATGTTCTGCTGACCAGGGTGTAAGAAATATACTCTGAAAAATCTTCAAGAGAAAAGAGAATCCCTCACAGCCTCTCCATCACACCTCACACAGCCCTGTGTGAGGGCCCACCTGCAGGTCATATATTTATATAAAATGGTTATGTCAACTATTGTATACAACAATTCATATATTCTCTTGAGTCCTCTGAATATCTGGCTCCCCCTTAGAAGCAGTCTGTATATTTCCTGGGTAATGTCTGGATGTCTTAGAGTAAAGAAGAGAACTCTAACAATTAGTTTCAAATTTTCAGTGCCCCAGCAAAGTATATTTGCACTGGAGTAGAACATGAAAGCCATTTTCCTGAATTATAAAATGTTTGTGTCCTTGCTATACATATGTGAAGATCAGTGGCTTCTTGATAGGGTCAGATTTAGTACTCATTTTCTAAAGTCAGTTATTTTTGTTTCATTCTATAATAACACAGATTCTGCAACATGGCAGCAGTTTGTAATTCTGTAGAGATTACATTGTGATTTGAGTGTTTAATGCATTTATAGCTGACAGCATATTATGAACATCCTACTCTCTAAGCAGGGAAAATCATTGAAATAACATCTTGTCTTGCTTTAAAAACCTGTGCTTGAAAATAGCCTGGGAAATTCAGTACCAGAATAGTAATTGGAAAGTATCTAGTAAGAAAAAGATGGCCCTATCACAGGTTTATTAAGAAAAATTCCGACTTTACTGAGTTCATTTTTCTCCAAGACAGAGTGATGGACCTCACAGATAAGAGAAAAAGCGAGTGTTTAGTTTCAACTAAATAAGATGCTCAACTGCATGAGTTAAGACATATAGAGTTGTGATGAATGGGAAAGGGGCTCTACTCTAATTTGAGCAGGACATTGGAAGGTGGAACATAGGTTAGGCTAGGGCAACAATAATATACCAGCACAGGAGTAGAATATTTGGGGGTTTATAATGAATATATATGGCAGGTCTATGATGTGGGCAATCACAGTAGCATTTCAGTATGTAGAGACTGGATGAAGAGTTGATTTTAGAAGCTAGATAGGCTTTAATTGGGAAGGCTGCTTTAAAGCACTGGTCAACACCAAGGAGGGCTCAGGAATAACATTTTTTCTCAATTAAACCATTTTTATTTGCATGCAGACAATTGATTAATGCCTATCTCAAGAAGTGAGCACAAGCTCAGTGGTAAAGGGATAGTTAGTTAGATCCTGTCTGGGTCCCCAGTGTAAAAAACCTGCATCTTCATTTGCACCAGCCTCTACCTGTTGATCCCTGTCATGTATTCTTTCATTTATTTATTTATTTATTTATTTATTTATTTTGGCTGTGCAGGGGCTTAGTTGCAGCATGGGGACTCTTAGTGGCAGCATGCGGGATCTTTAGTGGCGGCATGTGGGCTTCTTAGTTGTGGCATGTGGACTCTTAGTTATGGCATGCAGACTCTTAGTTGTGGCATGCATGTGGTATCTAGTTCCCTGACCAGGGATCGAACCCAGGCCCTCTGCACTGGGAGCATGGAGTCTTACCCACTGGCCCACCAGGAAAGTCTCCCATCATGTATTCTGAAAAGGTTTGTAGACCCTTTGGAAGGTTGTGTGATACCCCTCTGCCCAAACTCCTTGTCTCAGTAGTGATAATGGATTAGTGGAAATCCATATGTTGGTCTTTCATCAGAGTCCTCTGTCTCAAGGCCTCATCAGCAACTGGCACCTTGAGCCCAGCAGTTGCTGGTGAATGATATTTAGTATGCACTCAGCTACAAGTTGCTTGACTGCTTTAAGGCCTCTGATGGCCTTAAATGCTGAGTCACAGTATCCTCCCAAATATAAAAATACCAAATATATGACAGCACAGTTACATATGAACATTGGGCTGAGTAGTCACTATTAGTTCACCAAGATGTCTTATTTAAGAGGAAAGAGAGGGTGATTTTAGGTGACATGGTCCTGAAGTAAGAATCACGTGCCAGATATAGTTCATTGCTAAAAACCCCCACGTGTTATTGGCCCAGAGTAAGAAGAGAAACACATTTGTGGACTGCTTGCTGGTTTCTTGAGGCCTGGTGATTAAGCACTGGTCATTGGTTATGATAAGCATGTTGAATGGAAATGATTTGACTTAATGGACTATGTATTATCAATAATAGCATGTCCTATATAATACTAATCATTTAGATTATGCTACAGATATCTGTAGGGCCCAGAATTTTATATGGAAATGGCCTATTCTTGAAAGAGGAATATTTATTCATAGATTTTATGGAAAATTACGAGATTCTCAAGAGTTTACATACTGAACAGAGGAAACCAATTAGGTTAACCTGCTCTAATTTAAAACCATTTAGTTGGAATTGTATTCTGTGTTTTTGGAGCTACTAATGGTTGGGCAAGAAAGGGAGCTTTAGTGCATATTAGGGCAGTCTTTCCAGTATTAAACTGCACTTCTTATGAGGGAATTAAGGCACTCCCAGCCATCTGAAGTGGTTTGAAATTCTTTATTACTTACACAGTGGGCCTAAATTCATTAGAACATCTTCCTGTTCTTTTCTTTGGCTTTATAATAAGTAGCAGAGGTCCAGAACTTTATTCTATAAAACGTCATTAATTCAAAATGATTACATATAAACTCAGTGTGAATGAGTGAAGTCTCATTTAAAGAAGTGCTATTTTATTAAGTGCATATATAAAACATCAAACCAGCTATAGGTGTAATTTTCAAGCAGATGTTTAGCCTCAGTTGTTTCTTTAATGAGCAGATAACTTATTTTTAACTAGCATGGTTTGCTCAGTGGTACTCAAAATAAGTTTGTACATTTAAACAGGTTAAAGTGATACTCCTAAAAACGTTTAAAATCCTCTCAGCTAATAAATAGTGGAAAAGTATACTATAGTTTCAGTACAAGTACAATCTTAAATTTGGACTTATTAGTCCAAATAAGTCCAAATAAGGACTTATTCTACTTCTCATATAAACTTGGACATGAGAAAAACTCTCATTCTTAAGACTATTTTGGCCAACCATTTCTGTCATCTCCCCTCCACCCAGATAGCAGTGGAGTTGTTATAGCTTCAATGTGCATCTTTTCCCATCATCTTTGATACATTGATAGTTACCATACTATATTCTAAGCAAAAAGTATTTATTAAGTCAAAAACAAAATTTGAGGGCTTCCCTGGTGGCGCAATGGTTGAGAGTCCGCCTGCCGATGCAGAGGACGCGGGTTCGTGCCCCAGTCGGGGAGGATCC